>NW_024499128.1:5462668-5953887 GCF_017590055.1 Onychostruthus taczanowskii
CAAAAAAACCCTTCAAGGACAAACACCGTCGGGGGGGGGGGGGAAAAACAAAACCAAAAAAACACAACAACCCAAAAAACAAAACCAAACCAAAACATCACTTCAGCCTGGGGGAACTTGGGCCATTTTTGCCGGTGGCGGGTCCGCAGGCGGGGGCTGCCGCCCGCCAGGTGCCGCGGCCCGGCCCGGCCCGGCCCGGCCGCCCCGGCCCCTTCCCCTCACGCAGCGCCGAGCCCCCGCACCGCTCCTCCTCCGCCTCCAGCCCACCCTCCTCCTCCTCCTTCCTCTTCCTCCGGGAACCCCACCCCTGGCCCCGGGCTGGCCCGGCCGCGGGCTGCCGCGCCGCCAGGGCTCCCCGCCGGCTTCCCCCATCCCCACGCGCCGCGAACACCTCCTCCTCCTTCCCCCCCTCCCTCCTTCCCCACCTCCGCCCTCCTCCTGCTGACGTCTGGCTCTGCCCGGCTGAAAACTCGGTGCCGCGGCGGATGCGGCGGCTCTCGGGAGCGCGGCGGCGGCAGCAGCAGCGAAGATGGTGGCGGCTCCGTGCGCCCGGCGGCTGGCGCGGCGCTCCCGCTCGGCGCTGGTGGCGGCGCTCACCGTGCTGCTCCTGCAGACCCTCCTCGTCTGGAATTTCTCCTCCCTCGACGCCGGCGAGGAGCAGCGCGGCGGCCGCGAGAAGCGAGACCGCGGCGGAGAGCAGCGGGGGCAGCCGCAGCGGCGCGGACCCGCCGCCCCGCACGGCAAGGCGATGGTAGGCGGGGAGCGGGAGCGGCGGTGTCTCACGGCGTCTGGCGGCACTTCTGCCGGGGCTGCGGCGCGGGGAAGTTGGGGAAGTCGCCCCGGGGCTCGCGTTCCCGCGCCCCGCGTGGGCGCCTCCCGCAGGTGCCGCGGTGCGGGGCCGGTCCTGCCCCGGTCCGGCGGCAGCGCCCGCGGGACCGCGGTGCAGAGGCAGAAAATGCATCCCTGGGATCCTCTCCCTTCCCCGAGAGAGGGATCTCTCGTCCCATTCCCCGCGCTGCCTGCCGCGGGCATCCCAGCATCCCTGAACTTCGCGGGAGAGCCGCCTGCCCCACACCGTCCTTGGGGTTTGTTTTAGTGCTACTTTGCTTTTTCCACCCGGAAAAGCGCACAGGCGCTGTTCTTTATTTTACAGCTCTGACAGGCCCAGGAGGTGACGGGCAGTGAAATGTAATGCAATCATTTTATTAACCGCTGACGACTCGGGGACGCTGAAACTGTACCCACACAGGATGAGGACCTTGTCTTTTAGCTCCTTCTTTTGCAAACTCTTCGGTTTTCATTCAAATGACTCAGGCCTGAGACCAGAAGGGGCTGCAAATCTGGCTCTATTGCCAGTTGAGTTTTCTATTTTTGAATTTTCTATTTTTAAATTTTCTATTAGGCATGTGAAAAAGCAAATTAACAGTGTTCTTGCAAACCTCAGATACGTACCACCAATACTAGTATTCTCCAGCTCAGGAGAAGCTTCCTTTGGTTTTCATTTTATTCTTTCAGCAGTAGGCTTACATTAAGTATGTGATGCCTCTGGAAGTGCATGCTTAGTTTCGTCAGTTTCTGTATTTTTGTTTACGTCCTTGAGAGAGAAAGCAAGAATTTGGGGCTCAGAGGTGACTTACCCTTGTAAATTGCAACTGAGTGGTTTGGCCTCGAAAGGCTGCAAAGAGCTGAGCTCCCAGCACACGAGTACTCCATCACTAACATTTGGGACAATTTGTAGTATGTACCCATCCACTGAGTGCAGATCCTGCTCTGCTTTCTAGATGTGAAAATTAAAAATCTAGTTTACTGAATTCAGTTTTTGTTTCTAAACATTATCTTATCTTGGTATTTGCTGTGTTCATAAATGTAGCTATTTAGGCTCCACTATTTTCCTCCATCACCTTACCCTCTGCCTCTTTTCCTGTCCATCAAGTATTTTATGCTTTCATCTCTCAGTCTTCTCCAGCTTTTTCCTTCCTGATCTCTCCACTGTGGGTTATCAAGGTTGGCAGACGCTGTTACCTGGGCAGGCAGGGGGCCGGGAGAGGGCAGGCTGCACCTGGAGCTTCAGCCCCGCATCCCAGCTCCCCAGACTTTCTAGGAAATTATCCCCTTCTGTGGGCTCAGGGCTATGTTGGAACATGTGCTCTAAGCAGTTGTCCTACAAATGTCCTGGCACAGTGTCCAGTTTGCCCTGGATGTGCTGGAATGAGTGCCAGGTTCGGGTCGAGAGCTCATTGTTTCCGTGCTGGCCGCACGCAGACGCTGGATATGAGTGTTTTGATGCTGGCAGTTATGAATCATGCCTTTTGCATACAGTTTTGATCAAAGACCTAAAGATGGAGCACTGGGGTTCTGAATAGAAAACATGTTTTAAAACACATGCTGAGTGCACCTATTATCTAAATGACTGGTATGGATCACACTGGGCTGTGCCACAACGTCTGACTTTGATATTAAAAAAAAAAAGGGCAACACTGCTCAAAGCAAGTGGCAGGGTACTTAACAACACTTTGTCTGGAGGTGATCTGGCAAGGCTTCTTCAAGATGACTTTATGGTACTTGTGGTTTTGCTTAGCCTGCACACTGGGAAGGGGCCACCATCTTTAAAATTACTTTGGTCGGAATACAAACCCTCACACTTAAGTATCCACCTATTGACTGCAACGTGTGCTTGGTGGAAAAGTGGCAGGGAAATGGTCTTTGTGTAGTCTTCTGCCTTAAAAACTTGGCACCTGTGTTAAATTGGTAGGTAAAGTTACCAGTCTGGATTTCTGACTCGGTTCACAAGGAAAATCTCTAAGAAATGGAATTGTGTATCATCTATATAAAGGAAGATTTTTTTTCCTGTTGTTTTGCTTGCACATTAAAATGCAATTTATGTAATATCCAAGCAAAGTTAGTATCCTTCTCAATCCATGTTTCCCATAGTTTGTGTATGTGAAATTGTTTTGCAACAGTTGGAGAAGCTGACTGGTGTGAGTACAGTGGTTCCATTATATCCACATGTCTTGGGTTAAGCACATCTGAGGGGCCCTCCAAGGATTTTTGAAAGATTTCTCAGTCTTGCATTTTAACCAAAAATAGTATTTATTTCAATGTGTCTTTGGTCTGTGAGTGGAATGGTGAGTTTTAATGCATTTTGAGGAGTATACTTTTGAAAGGCTGCTAAATGTTCATCTGTGATGTAGTTCTTGATTGTGGTTTTTCTACTTTTTTCACTTGCCCTGCTAACTACCCTTATGTGAGCCTTTATACTAAATAGTTATGCAAACAAGATTTTGGACACTTGGAAGAAGACAGTGCTTTTCAAACCTGTGTCTGAATGTTGCTGTATGAGGCTACAGTGCTTTTATTTATCTTGTTTTTAATTTGTCTCAGTCCTGTGTAAAAGACTGAAATGGGGGTCCCTATTTTACTTTACTGAGTTATCCATAAGTAGTGTGAGGATTTGGTAATTTGTGTCCATGGGAAAAGAAACATAATCCTTTGAACCAGGTGTTTAACATATATTTAGATTTTTATTAAGTGCTGTCAGATACGTGCAATAAGCACTATCATTTGGTAGCTAAAATAACATTGTGCTGTAGTAAAAGGTTTGCCACTCTACCTGCATGTAATTGAATGGGAATTGCCAACTTGGCAGGAAGAAACAATTTTGAATTGAGCAATTTTGCAACTGAAAACGCTTACTGTGCTAGATCCCCTGACCAGCTACACCTGGAGCTTTCATTAGTCATAAGCAGTTTCCTGCAGTTGTTCCATATTTAATTAAATCAGCTTATAGATACTTCTAAAGAAATATCAGCTGTATGGTTAGCACTGATTTCAGTGTGTACTTGCAACTGTTCTGGCAGCTGCACCCTTTGCACAAGCTTTATTCATGCAGCACAGCTCAAGTGTCAAAAGCACAGAAGAATTAAGCTCCCTTCTGAGAATGGGTTGATTTTTATGGGAGGATCTTTATCTTTGAAAAGTGTGCAACAGCTTTTTGTGAAAATACTGTAAGCATGCTGCTCAGTCTTGGGTTTCCTTAGTGCAGCCTGCTAGCAATGGTGGAAGGGGCTTGTGGGTGTTGTGTGTTGGGAACCCAAAGGCAAAAAAATGGGATGCAAATCTCTGCTTTGGGGCTGCTGAGGATGAGAGGGATGTGACAGCAGAGCATCTGCCGCTGTGATGTTGCACTGACGGGCTGTTGTGCATCACAGGGATGCACCTGTGGTGCCCAGCTGTGGCCCCTGCCTTGGAACTGGGTGTTGAAGGCACTGTCTGTGGGTACGTGCTGCTCCTTTGTGCCTCCTGCTAGCCGGGGTTTTCACTGCTGCCTGTTGTGCCATAAAACAGAAATGCCAGGGCACTGTTACTGTCAGTTCAGTGAAATACAGCTCTTGCCTGCTGGTGTGGGATCAAAGCATTTCTTCAGTCTGAAATTTTGTCTGTTCTTTTAAAGAAATGGTATGTTTCTTTCAGCATGAAGCTGTCAAAGGAACCAAACATATCGATAGCTCAAAAGGTTGAGAATTGTAGAATGAGAAGAAAGTGTGTTTGGGGTCAGTGAGCAGTTTTAATTCCTGTAAGGTGTTTTAATTCCAAGCAGAAGTTAAGCCTGGGGGGACAGTCCTGAGGATCATCAGTGTCTCTCCTTAATTTCATATCTGTCATGGGAAATGTGGTATTTCTTCTTCTCTTGGCAGTGTGGAGAGTGAGGCTTGGGTCCTCTATGGGTTGATCAGCTGAATGTGCTGAAACCTGTTTTTTCTTGCTTTTTCCTTCCTTGTCACCTCCTGGTGATTCATGCTGTGCTCCACCAGGTTAAAGGTGCAAGAAGCAAAAAGTAATTACAATGTGTGCCTAAACTCTGTAATCCCCGTTGGCTGCTGAAGCTAGGAAAGGCATCCAGGAGCTGCTCTGCTCCATGCTAAGGGTTATAAATGCTGGGATCAGTTGTTTTAACTAGAAGCAAAGCAGCAGCAACTCTAATGCTGGAAAACACCATGGGAATCATACAGGAAAGAAAACCCAGGAGGCTTTACTCCACTCTCCCTAAGGTTCGTCCATCAATTATTTCCCCCAGCCTTTTCCAAATGCTTCCCCAAAGCAAGACCAGTGCAGAATTCACCTTGTG
This sequence comes from Onychostruthus taczanowskii, assembly GCF_017590055.1. Taxonomy (NCBI): domain Eukaryota; kingdom Metazoa; phylum Chordata; class Aves; order Passeriformes; family Passeridae; genus Onychostruthus; species Onychostruthus taczanowskii. The sequence goes on from NW_024499128.1 coordinate 5,467,794, forward strand.
CATCACATAAAAGCTTGGGATTCTTTCAGGTTTGGAAATGAGAGTCTTCTTTTGAAGTGTATTTGCCCCTGGAATGTTTAGATTGTGCAGGTAGATTCCCAGCACTGTTTTGCCCGAAACAAAACACGCAGCCTGGACCTACCCCGTGCTGAGCATCCGTGTGGGAGGTACAGGACAAGTGAGTTTCTGGATGGAGCACAGCTTTCAGTGCAGCACCAGTGCTAAAGCTCAGCTTTGCACAGGGGTGGCAGAAGGTGTGCCTTGGGTGAGGAGCTGGGCTACTGCTAGAGTCACTGTAGTCCCTGGGAGTTCACTCTACAGAGCTGCACTTAAGTGTCAAATAAGCTGTTAAGCTCCATACAACAAATGAGTTTTCAAGAAAACAGGAACTATCCCATCACTGGTTTATCCTTTTTGTTTCAGTCAGTGAATATATAGGTTCCATATATGCAGACACAATCAAATGGTACCTATTTATTCCACTCTAAGTATCTTGTTGATGTAGACCTGTGACCTCAGTAATTTAATCTGAACACAGGAAACAAGGGAAAACTGGTTTTCAGAAAAATCTCCAGACCTGAAAAGTGCAAAGAAGCTTAATGTGAGTTAATAATTTTGTGTATTAAACTTCAGTCCGGAATGAATCAATCTCTGGAAACTGAGTCTCACCAGGATCAGTGAAACTGCTGAGTTAAGGTACTCTGCATTGTGAATAAAATTAATAGCATCAAGCTATTATGTGACCAAAAATGATGTATTTCTTAGAGAATGGGTCCATAGTACTGACTTGACTGTTAAATACAGTTTTACTTATTATCAGGAGCTTAATCATGCTGTAATATGGCTTTAATAACAATCGAGAGGGAGAATGGAGACAACTCATCATTTAGTAATGGCAAAGGGGGGAGACAATTCATCTGCAGCTGGAAGGTGCATAATCATTTTTACAAAGTCTTAGCACTTAACAAGGCACACGTTAATAAAACAAACAAATCTTTGCAGCAAGAGAAGTAATGTATGCATCATTTAAGGGGAGTATTAGAGCCAAATGAGACTGTTGGTCTCCAGCAGCAGTTACCTTGTTAAGCATCTTCTCTGCAGGAATGTGGGAATGTGTTATATGAGATGGATCAGAAGCCTTTTCCAGGCCACTGGTGTAATTTTTGTTGTGTTGTTTTTTTATTCTTTAATGTGTGATGGGATTTTGCAGATGTTCCCTTTGAAATAGAAGCATTTTAATTTTTTAGCAAGAGAAGACCAGCTGTTGTACAGGGGACGTACAAATCCCATTTACTTCCTGTCAGCTATTGCAAAATGGGTACATTTTGGTGTAAAAGGCCCTCATTACCTGCCACATGTTTTGGCTCTATTCAGAAATATTTTTCAAAATATTTCTTCCTTTCAGCATGGGAAGTCTGTGATATGGCATCTTATTAGTGCTTGCTGAAGGGCCAGGAGTACAATGGAAGCATGAAGTGATCTTAATTTGTAGCAATAGTCAAATTATATAACCTCGAGGATTAATTTTAATCAAATACTTCCTGATTTTTCTTTATAGTGTTAAAATTAGATCTGGCATTTCACTGAAGCTTTTGCAGTGACTCTGTAATTGGAATACAATGTCCTATATTTTTTTCTTTTGTCTGAGGCTGATGGGATGTCTGATTTGGGCAGAGGCAGGAGCATCCCTGTGTGGATACTCAGAGGGCACGTGGGTTCTGGTGTGTATGACTGGAGTTGAGGACTAGCAGTTCCAAGTGTTTGAGTCTGATTTTTAGACTTGGAACCTCAGTCCTTCGTTTTTGTTTAAGAAATGGTAGCTGTTCCACAGAGCACATGTTGAATGGGAGACAGCTCTGTGAGACAAGGGAAGTCTTGGCTGCCTACTCTCACCAGTAACCTCTTGACATCTTTAGCAAAGTGTTTAGGGCCACCTAGCTGATGGTGACAGGTAGTTTTGGGTTTTTCAATTATTGGCACTCCAGACTAGTCCTCTTTAGTCTGAAAATTGTGGTTTTTATCTCTTTCCTCCAGAGGAGCCAAGCCCTGGCAGGTCACAACTTTATTCTTCCCTTTCACACTTGGTGCTGCTGATTATGGCTGTTTCCTTCTGGGTGTTTCCTTTTTAAGCTTGGGTTGACTCTCACAGACATGTGGGGTCTGAGGCCTTCTCATGAGCAGAGTTGAGTGTCTCCAGAAGGCAATTCAGCTCATTTGAGCTGTGCTTCTGGGCAGAAGCCTGCTCCTCTGTGCCAGCAAGGCAGGGGCCATGGCAGTGATGCTCAGGTACCTGCCATGCGTGTAGGAATCCATTTCTGTAGATGCCAGGTCTGGTGTTTGTCTTCCCCAGTCTGCAAAGTGTGCTTGATTGCTTAATTAATGTCCCATCCTTCCTGGAAGCAGTGTGGGTTTGAAGTAATCTGTTCTTGTGAAGCAGTTGAGATCTTCAGCAAGGACCAGGAGCTTGTCAGCTGCCATGCATTGGTATAACTCCATTAAAGTCAGTACAGACCAGCTGGGGATTCCGGACCCACAAATGTAATTATTGTTATAATGAGAGCATCAAACAAGTAATCATTATTTTTACTCCCTCTTTTCATTTCAAAATGAGAAAATTATTTCCTCTTGGATCAGTGAAAGTAATTTACATTATGCACAATAATGGTCTACATGAAAATATAATTATTATTCATTTGTATGGCACCATCTGGGCACTAGAAGCTTCACAGACACATGTGAGGAAAGGTTCCTGTCTTGAAGAGTTTACAGGCTGAATAGCAAGTTAGAGCTGCTAGCAGTTTACCAGAGTCACAAAGGGAACTTTGCATTACCATCAGGGACCTGTTCAGCACAGGATTCCACAAACCCTGCTTCAGGGATTCCTACTCAGAATTGCTCTGTGTTGGCACTGTACAGCCTAAGGGTGGGATAAGTTCAAGGATTGATTAGCATGGATGGATCAAGAAAGAACACAGCAAGGGGCTAGTATTGTAAATTGGCTGCCCAGCTAGTTTTGGGCAAGTAAAGGATATTTCCAGGCTTCACTTTGAAGCACAAAATGGTTTTCATGCCTTGTGGACCTGTGCTTCCTATGGAGTAATTCCCAAGCTTTACAACAAATACAGGACTGAAAAAAGTGCTTTACTTGAGTGTAAGTATGCACTAGAAGTAGAGACACCAGGCTTTTATAACTGTGTGGGTTTAAAAATTGAGCAACATGTAGCATTACCTAAACATATATCAGTGTAACCTTGCTGAGTACTGAAAGGGTCAGTACAGGACACTGAAATCATATGACTTCTTATTTTTAGAGATGATTAGAGAATTCCTCCAAGGGACAAACTATTTATAACACGTCTATAATATGCTGCTTTTTTTTTTTTTTTCTTTTATGATGAAATGAAACCAATAAATGAATACCAGTTAATTAAAAAAGTTAGCTAAAAAAGATTTCACACTAGTGTGTGGTTGACTCTGAGGTCAGATCGTGAATGCTTCCCACATATATTTTGTTTTCAAGCTACTGTTCTGTTGCTGTTCTATTATTAGAGAGTAAGTGGGATGCTTATTTAAAACAATTCTACAAAGCTGAATGACACTGCAAACTTCAGTTTAACTTGGATTTGGTTGAATGAGTCATGGACACTCATTTCTGCTTCATGCTGCAGCCTTTGCTTGCCCTTCAGATGTACTTTTCGGTTCAGTTATGTTGGTGAAATCTGAGTATTTTTCTTCAATAAAATGCTACTCGCTGACTTTTTGTGGTGGTCAGTTTTGGATTTCATGCTGTCTGAATTTCTGAGACGTATCTCATTTTGTTCTTAAAACTCAACCTGTTTCTGGTTATCTTTGTTCTTTATAATTGCATTCTTTCTGATTCAGGAGCACACAGGGTTCAGTTAAAGCGTCTTCTTTCAAAGAAAAAGCGTGTGAGGTCGTGACTGTATTGATTAAAGTGAAGCAAGCTCCCTGAAACTACATCCAGCCTGTTGACCCTTACTTGGGAGAGGCACAACAAACCTGAAAAATGACATTTCCAGAGGAATTTTTGGTTCTTTAGAATTGCACCATTGCATGTCACAGAGGCAAGTAGAGTCCTACGTGTTCTACCCGTGAACTCAGTGGGGTGACAACTGACACCCTTGGTGAGGAGTCCCACAGTTGCCAGTGTCATTAGTTATTTAAGGCACTTTTTTCTAACTGTGTGCCTGGAGCTCCAACTAAATAAATGGCCATCTGCTAATTATGAAAATGTAAACTGGAGTTCTCTGGAAATGGAGTGTTACCAGAGATCTGGATTGGAGTCATCTTGAACAGGCATGTAAATAAAAAATAATCTATCATCAAGCTAATCCTGCCTTGTAGAAAAGAATAGTCTCATGAAAACTAGCATTTTGTCTGCAGAAATCCACATTTGGCTAGCTGGGGATATATCTTGGCACCTAACTATATTGACTTAGATGTTTACAGGCTTGCTTATGCTCTTAAAACTTGATGTGGGTGCCTGACAGCTGTTTAAATATGTAAATATGAATTCAGGTGGCTACCTTATGGCATCTAAGTTCAGCAACTTGGCCCACAGTGTGTAAAACCAAGGAAACAAGCAGAAGAGGAGTGAGTGTAGTAAACAAAGCTGTTAGTGTGTATGCACTACGAGAATAATAATACTTTGCACAGCTACTGTGCCTCAAACTGCTACATTTTGGCATTCACTGGAATTGAGTTTAGTCACTCAGTGGCAGAAATAGAAACTTGGAGGTGCTGCCTGCTAGCAGAGTACATGGAGCAGTACCTCAGCAATGAGCTGCCTTTTTGGCAGTCTTACAACAAAAGACCTGAAAGTCTTCAGCGCAATATTTTGATAAGTCATTGATTCTTATTAAAATAATAATTATGACAATAATTATAGCTGTAGTTGGCTCTGACTGAGCTGCTAGCTGAGCAGAGGACAGGGGGAGGAGGGTTATGAAATATTCTTGTAAAGCCATCTGAGTGCTGCTCCTCCAGCTCTGTGCACACATAGTGAGGATGTTTGTCTCTGTATTTTTCATGTCCTGTGCCAGTGCATGGCAGTGCCTGTGTGCGGGGTGGGTCCCCCAGGAGAGAGCTGGAGATTCCTCTGCAGTCTGTCCTGCAGGCCACTCATCACTCCTGTGCTCATGTTCCTAATAACTGAGATATGATCAAGTAGGTGATAGTGTTTTACAGCAGTACAGTGATAAAATGGTGCAATAAGCTGCTGGCCATCTGGCTTTCTGTAGTTAGCTCTGTGACTTTTGCTGTGTCTCACCTTCACAGCAAGACCGCATCATCCCATCCCCAAAGCCTGGGTCAGGCCTCAGTGATACTGAAACCAAAGGAAGGTGGGGTAGGTTTTGCATGTAGCACTGTAGCTGTGATGACACTGTCCTGCAGTGTCATCATTTCTAATCTAATTCAGTATTAAACATTTACACTGGCCAGGCTGCCACCACATGACCTCCTGTGCTAAGTGACTGCAAGTGATTAATGACTATTTATTAGGAGAAGATGGTCTCAAACCTGCTCACTTCACAGACAGTGTAAACAGAGATTTCTGCTCCTCACCCTCAACCCCCAGTTTAAAAATATGGTGTTTTTTTCTCTTTGCTTTCTTTTGAAGGTCATTTTTTCATCTCTGGATGTTTAAGAAAAGCAGACTGCACTGGCCTTTTCCTGTCCCCATGTGTGAAGCTGCAGTGGGCATCTAGAGTGTGAATTTAGGGGTGCTTGCTGCCTTGGTTAGGGCTTCAGTGAAATGCGACATGAAATGGGCTGCAGGACAAGCTCCTGTGTGGGGAAGAACAAAATGTTGGGTCAGTTGCAAGGCTCCATGGGACCTCTGAGAGCACAACTAATTTAAAAGTTGGATAAATATAAATGCATTTATTGTGCTTTCAGAGGACAGGAATTTTCCAAAAGTGAATCTCCTAACAAATAGCCATTTTAAAAGGTAGCTGATAAAGAGAAAGAACCAGGTTAATTTGGAATTTTGGGTAACTTTGTGTAGCCTGAGACTCTAATTCTATAGGTACTGTGGGATGCATGGGTTTAAGCATGTATTTCACCTAATTTGACCTAAAGGTATTTTATGTGAAAGTTGTTGTAGGGTTTGTTTGCCATTATGCAACCAAATATATGTTAAAAGATTTCAGACAAATTTGATGCAGTTATTCAAAGTGGTTTGGGTTTGTCCATTTTAGCACCATCACAAGTCTGAACGATGATCTCATGTTCTCCCAGAGTGTTATCAATAGCTTATTCTGTAGTTTAAGTTCTTCAGGGGATTTTCACTTTCTGGTTGCACTGATGTAAATTTACAGTAATTCTCATATCGAGGACCTATGCATGAATAACTGGAAGGGAAAAAAAGGGTCTTGCAGGCCAAATGGTTCATCAAAATCTCCATTTTTGGACAATGAGATGGCTCAGCAACTGCTGGAGCATTTTGTTGTTTTTGAAGTGTCAGTGTAACTTTGCAGAGCATATTCAGCAGTCATGTACTCCAGATGCTCCCTGTTTGTGGAGTGGTGTCACCTGGAAGGGATAAGTGAAAGGAAGCCTTGAATTTCATACTCTCCTGGATTCAGCCTCAGGACTGTGTTTCCAGTTTAGTTACCAGAACTAGCCCAGCTTTGCTCTCAATTCTGCCACCTAAGCTTCAGTGCTTTCAAGCCTTTGGTAGGAATGAACGGGGCGCTGTGTGTGTTTTGTTTGCTTGTAAATGTTTGTATATTATTTGTGTATTATTCTTCGTTTTAACACAGCCTTGTGTACTCACTTCTTCCTCATCCTTGAACAATTTCTTCCTGTTTCTGGTGGTTGCAGAATCTGCTCCAGGTCCAGCTGGGGGTCACTCAGCTGGCAGTGACTTCAGTAGCTCAGCTGGGATGGTGTTGGTAGGAAGTGGATGAAGGTAACTGCTGAGGAAAGTGCTTCAGGTCCCTATTCCACGCTTGGTAAATAGTAACTCCATTATGAAATACTGTTTCACTGTTGAATAAATTGGCGTGGGTTTTTTTTTTTTTTCCTTGCTTGCTGTCATTGGTAAATTGCTGTCTTCCTAAATGTTGTTGTCCAGTTTGAAATACTGTTTCCTGTTGGCTTAAAATAAACACTTCTGCAGCATTTTCCTGTTTTATGTTGCCTACAGAGAGCAAAATGTATCCTTAAAGGTTTAAATCTGTTGCTACGATTAGGATGGGAGTTTCATAGCAACACAGAGATACCACAGGTGTTACAATCATCTCTTTAGTAGAGAGTTGGTGGTTTGGTGGTTTCTGTGTTTCTCCCCTTCCTGTTTACTAGAGTAAAATGTGTTCAAGACTCACTTTTGCAGCTCTCATGCAAACAGAGGCATGCATACATACCTGTATTCCACAGTGGTCAAATATTTGTGGTCAAATATAAGCAAGAGTTGCTCAGGCTAGAACTTTCCAGGCTGAATGTTGCTTAGAAAGATTTTGCTTTGCAGCATGCACTTTAAACAAGTCTAGGATGTGGCAAGTCATCACTTCATCAAGTTCGTGCTCTTTTAGTAGCAGATTCTTTTAGAAAATCTTCACGTTCAGGCTTGGTTCCACCTTTGATCATTGTCCTGTATAAGAATGATGTGTGGGAGATTTTTACAGGACTGATATTGAGACACCTTTGTCAGCTAAATCCCACCTTTTTCAGTGTTCTCAGTTGTTTACTATAGGATGAAGATGCAGATGGGTAAGAGCTCAAGTAAAACAGCATACTGAGAATAACCTGTGGTTCTTCAGAGCCACAGTGTCTTCATTAGGACACGGAGTGCAGATATAATGTTCTTTTCTGTTTGTTGTTCTGAATGGAATTACCTGTGCTAGGAGAGATTGGTGGTGGTGGGCAGCTACAGCTTGAGTTCCTGCATATTTCTCTTGGCAGTGATGGAATTATTTAACAGTCACTCTCCATTTGTAGTGGTTTTATGAATGTGAAAACGTAAAATTCAGGAAATTTTTAAGGGTTCTTCATATTCTGCTGGCCTTGTTTGGTCTCGGTGAAAGTTAATAATTTAATCCCATGCTGAATTACTAAGGATGCTCATGCAGGAAGACTGTGCTGAGTTTTGCATTATGGCAACATTGTGTTGATGGCAGGTGTGTTAAATCCATCTCTGTTGCATTATGCTTTAGCTCTGATTCTCTCAGTCAGCTTTTTAGAGGTCATGTGCTTCCGTGTGTGACTGTGGACTTCCTTGGGCCAGATTTGAAGGGAATGGGTGGAGTTTCTGAATGGGTCTAAAATGCCTGCTTTGTATTCAAGTGGATTACCTGGGTTAGAATTTAATTGAAATGTATTGATCCCCACCTAAGGAGATATACAAATTACCCATAAGTGATGATTAGCCCAGGTATCTGACAGTGTGAGGTTAAACTACAAACATTTATGTTGAAGTTTGTTTATGCAAACATTTAAGTTGTTGTCTTATATTCAGGTCAGCTTGTACAGTGTGTCAGCTCCAATGACTGGTTTATGGTGTTTTTAACAGTTGGCCTCAGTGATCTTACTGTCATTTCCAACCTAAATGATGCCATGATTGTATGAACTGAACTTTGATGAAAAGTATAACAAAGCCTCAGGGTCTAGAAGAAAGGTGCTCTGTCTGTGTGGCAGTAAGTGGATGTAGATTCACCTCCCAGCTTTACAGAGTGCTGCTTGTGTGGCCTCTCCTGGAGGAGGAAAACACAGGCTGGCTGTCTCTGCTTCCCAGTCAAACAGAAGCTCTGAGTCACTGGACAGGGACCAGGCTGGTGTGTACCAGTGCCTGGCAGACAGCAAACACATGGACTGAGGCTGCTCTGAGGAGTGATGTTTGCCACACATCCGTGTCTGTTTGTTGTTTGGGGTCTTTTTAGTGACAGGATGACTATCCTGGATAGAGCAGTCTCCCAAGGGAGCTGGAAGGTTTAAAGGGCATTCATGGCTTGGTAAGTGACTCACTGAGGAATGCAGAAGAGAAGGTGCATTTGAAGAAAAGCATGAGATGGTTTTTTTGCTACAATATCTGTTGGGATTGCTTTGACATAGGAGATGGTATAAATGTACTTTACTGTGACAAATTCCTATTCCAATACCAGTGCAAAAAGTGGCTGTTGTCTACATCTTCTGAATGTAAGTCATGTGTCTGGCATCACCTTGTGCAGGATTCCCAGAAGAAGGTGAGCTCTTTTCTCTGTTTCAGTTTCAGAGTCTTGAATTTGTTTGAGCCAAACCTGAAACCAGTTAAGAAACAGTTGCCAGCCCTCGAGGTGCCCAGGTGTGTTGTGCAGGCACTTTCCTGCCCCAAGAGAGGAGACCCTCTCAGGGTCTCAGGACTTCAGCTGTCCTGATTTGGTGGGATGGGTGGTCCAGGTCTGGACAGTGATGGTTGCATTCTGTTACCAGTGCTACAGGCTGGGGTTGTGCCTGGCTCACTTTGCAGCAGCTGGTTCTGTTTTGGAGCAGTTGGTGGAGGGAACTCATTTTATCTTCTTTCTGCTACATCAGTAATTGGGATCATTTTTCTGTGAGCTGCACACATCTGTGGCCCCAAACCTGTCTCAGCCTGGAGGAAGTCAGTGAAAGGTAATGTTTCCCACAGCTCAGTGCTCACCTGCCACTAGCAGAAGCAGATTATACTGCTTCAATTCTATGCATTTTATTTTTCAGGATTTAACACAGGCATTTATGAAGTCATTTGGTTTGCACATATCAGCATAAATAAGAGTATCTTCTGAACATACCTAGTTGCAAGCCTAATATTTCTTTTAAGATTACCAATATCCTTAAGTGTGTGTATGAAAGGGAAAAAAACACCCAGCAAACCCCCAAACCTTTGGCCTTCCAGCTGCTGACTGTGAGCATAAGTCCTTGAGAAGAAGCTTTTCTATTATCCCTAATGCTCCAAAGCTTGCTGAATAAACAAAATGAACACAGATGTTTCCTTGCAGGTGATACAGTTCATAAGAAGACACTACTCAAGGCATTGCTCAGCTGCAGCTTCTGTGTGCAGGAATCTGTGGACCAAACAATTCAGTCCTAACCAAGGAAACTTCCTGTGAAGTTGAACAGGCTTGCTGAGTAATACCTGTTGTGTTAACAGTTTATTAAACACTTAATGAATTACCCAGATGTGTTTAAATTAGCCAAAAGCTCATTTCTTGTAACATGGAAGTGCTGTGAGGGTGCTGCAATGTGCTGCTGAGGTTAAGTCCCACCCTTGGAGGAATGACCACAGGAACAGATATTTGCCTGCTGTTCTGGAGGGGTGGTTATGTTGCTCATAGTTGAGCAAAACCAACTATCATTGCTGTTCTGGAGGGCAGTTATGTTGCTCATAGTTGAGCAAAACCAACTATCAAATCAAATCAAATTCAGTACTGTACAGAAATTAAAAAATCAAATTCAGTACTGTACAGAAATCCTTCACAGCTGTTTTAATTCTGGGTAAACTCTGGTTATGCTGGTTTTAACAATTTTCTAAGAAACTTTCTACACATGATGAAAGAGGGATAACTGTGAGTTGGTTGCAGACAAAGCAACTCTTTGCTGTTATTCTGGTCAAGTTGCCTCCCTGTAGGTTTTTTTTTTTTTTCCAATTATTTTCCTCGTTTAGACAATTTTTTGTGAGAGTAAGATCTTTAGGCTTATAAACAGAATTTGACAATGTAGCTGTGAAGAAGAAGCCAGAAACAATGTCCAGATCCTCAGTGAAGCTGTGCCACAGTGGTGGATGTGCCCTGGGAGCAGAGGGTGCCTGCAGGATGCCCTGATCTTAGGCAGCTCTCACAGTCTGCCTACAGACAAGGTCATGGTTTGTACTGGAGAGCAGGAATACGTTAAGGCTTTAGGGCAAGCTTGAGGAACCTCACCACTTAGGCTCTGTGTGTTGCTGCAGGACCTGCTGTTGTGTTAAAAAAAAAAAAGAAACACTTAGCATATGTTTGAGAGAATTTGTGTTTTAATAATGATTTCAGACTATGCATTTCATGGATTTTTGGAGGTATCAGTTGCTACAGGAAAGTAACTTCAGTTGCTTTGCTCATGAGAAGTTCGAAGCAGCTTGTGTAGGATTAAATTATTTTAGAGCTGATTTCTGTTACTACGCTACTAACTCCTGACTTCTTGGTATCTCTGTTGCTGCACTTCTCCTCAAATCCCTTTTTGTTGAAAGCTGGCTGGCTCCTTCCCCCAGCAGGCTGGGCTGCAGTTGCTGTGAGCCCCAGGCAGTGGCCCGTGGAAGCTCAGCTCCTGTTCTGTCCCTGCCCTGTGGCACAGTCGCTGCCCAGGGCTGACTGCAGGAGGCTGCACCTTCAGCCACCCCTCAGCCCACACAGCGTGGCTGATTCACCTGCCCCCTCACTGGGGCAGAGATGAACTCTATCTCTGGATGCTCCCTTAGCATGCCATGGAAATTTCCTTTCATGTCCACGTCTATGCTCCTCTTCGCTCGCACCTTTCTTCTTTCTAAAGATCAGATTTTCCCGTTCTCTATTTCAATTTTATTCTCACTGATGTGTATTTCTACTTCTGTTCTTCCATCTCTTTTCTGAACAAAGATAATTTATTGTTTCTGAGCATTTGAGTAGCAGTTTTGTCACCTTTTTGCTGAGATAGACCAACTTTGATCAATAGCAAAAGAAAGTGGTTGTAGAAATTCACATGATGCACTTGCATACTCTGTAGTGTGTCTTTGTAGCTGGTGTTTAGCATAATGCCTCTGGAAATGTATTTCTGCCATGCAGCTTTTATTTGTGCAGCAAGGGACCCTGGCAAATGCTTCATGTTTGATATGAACTCACAGTCCTTTCAGATATTGAATAATATGAATGAGGGGTTATCAACATCTTCTCAAAGAGCACTGCAGTTTGTGCCTTACAATGATGGCATAATATGGCATGGCATAATGGGAAGATGGCAAACAGTGTTTGAAATACTATAAACTGTATCAGCAGTACAAGCAATTAAGGAAGGAAGGAAGGAAAAACTGTGAATTGTCTAATGTTGAATTCTCTTAAATGAAGACTAGAGTCTCTAGGGGAACTGGAAGTTAGTGCAGGTGTCACAGGGTAATGTCCTGGCCTTAGTTCAATATATCTGTGTTTGTGGTGTGTTGGGATATCAAAGGGCAGACAGGTAGTGGAACTCAGGCTGAAGGTCAAGTACTGTTCTTGATGGATTTGTGTGTGATTCATCCACATCACTGTGCAGGAACTTTACATGGTGTTGATGTTTCTGTTAGCTGGGCTCAAGGACACTGTGCTTGACATTTCTAGTTTCTATTTTTTCAAGATCCCTTATGAGTTAAAATAAAATGACAATGTCCATTATCCTTTAATATGCAGCATTGAATATGTAGTGAATTCTTGACTCCTCTGAAGTTGGTGGAAAAATTCCCAATCACAGAATTAACTAGGTTGGAAAAGACCTTTGAGATCATCAAGTCCGACCTGTTACTTTGAAGGAGTTAAGACTTACCTTAAGGCTTGTTGTCCTTTGAGTTATAAAGTCCTGGCAGAGCTGTAAGACCTGAAATATTCAGTAGTGATTGGTAGTGACTGACTGCAGTCAAAGTCACCTGGAGCTTTTCACCAAGTTGACATTTTGTTCTCTAAGCTCAGGTTGATGTATCCTTTAACATTTCTTACTCGAAATCAAGTTCAGCTTTGGTTCACATCACCAGAGAGGCGAAGCAAGCTCTGCCCTAAGCTGAGGCAGTGCAGTGTGCTGTGACATTTATACTGTGGCACATGCACCAATGTCCTGAGCTGATGTTTAGGCTTCTTTTCCCAGTGCAAAGCATTTGTGGGTTTTTCTCCCTGCTTATGAAACACACATGTCTCAAATATGGTATAATCAAATGCACTTAGAATAAATGCTCCCCTATGCCCCATTTGTTGACAAATCAGCCACCCTTACTTAAATATGTATATGTACTCATATGCATATATGTACATTGATATGTTTATGTGCATAGATATGCATATCTCTGTGGTGGAGGAGATTTCTTGCTATGTGAAGCTGGAGATCAAAGTGTGAATGCTCACCCTGAAAGGCAGTAGGGAGTCAGCCCATCCCAGCTACTGTATAAAAAGATTGATGTAGGACTTTGATGCTGCATGAAGCAGCTTTAGATTCCCAGTGAACATTGTTTTGTTGCTTAGAGGAAGGCAAGGATCTGTGGAGAGTGAATCTTGAGGAAAAAGAACTTCAACAAATAACAAGATGGAATTTGTATTCATACACAGCTCAGGTGTTTGGAGATCTAGACTGTGCACGGAGTTGTGCTGCTGTGACAAGCCAGCTTTTTATTCTTAACAAAATTGTTGCTATTAGTCTCTTGCAGCATTTGCAGCAATCCAAAAGCTCTTGTCACATTTGATTTCAGGTTTAAAGCCTTCAGTTTTTTTTAAAGGAACTTTAAATTTTTCTACTCTCTTAGTTGGAAAGTGGTTTCTGCCTGCTACTTTTGGGGTGGTTTTATTTTTTTTTTCTTTTTGAAACTTTTCTCTTTGGTATTTATAACAAAAACTGCTAACTAAGTTTTGTTTCATGTTCACTCCACGACAAAGTACATAATTGGCATAAATTTTTCTTCTCTAGCTGGAAGAGAAAGCACAACAAAGTAAAGATTTGGAAAGGGAAGTAGTCTGTCTCTATCTAAAACAAACGTTGATAATCTGGTGACCTTTCTAACAGCATAAAGGTGTGATATCTTGTATTTATTTGCAGTCTCCTTGGTTATAGAGGTTTTAGTGGGATCCTGTCCATCTTTTGCCAAATTCTGTGGGTTTCCCTCCAGTGTTTATGTTTGTATCATCAGGAGTTTGGAGCATAAACAGTTCAGTTTCTGCAAAGGAAAATGAGCTCTCGCTGGTCTGCTGAAGTTATCAGCAAAACGGGTGATAAAGAGGTGAGGAATTACGAGTCTGCAGAGTAGTAATGAGCAATTCTATTCCAGAGCTGTTGACAGCACACTGCTAGAGAAAGTTGTGAGAAAGTGATGAGCAGCATCCTGCCATTACTGGGCATTGGCTGAACGATTAGAAATAAATATTCAAAATAAATTACCCGTTTTTATTGTTGCAATGCATTTGTTGAGAGTCTTCTCTGACTAAAACCTAGAATAAGATTAGTAGTGCTTCTTTGTGTCATGGAGATGATAGCTTTGTTTTAAAAGCTGTATTAAAAATCTCTTTGTCAAATAGATAGCTGATCCTCCTTTCTTGGCTTGCTTTTATTCCTCTCCTTTTAAGAGATCTGGAGAGGTGTTTTCCCTGTGTGTATGAGTTGCTTCTCAGGGCAGACAGGGCATGTCATCGTGAAGAAGGATTGTGTGTCCTCTTGGTCAGGAGCGATTGGAGCATCTCGTGGCTGAGTGATATTTAACAGAACCTTGTAACCTCAGCTGAGGAAACAGCTGGTCACAAGTGCCACCTTGGTGAGGGGTGATGCCAGTTAAAACCTTGCAGGAGCTCATGCACAAAGTAACTCTTATGCACCTCTGTTTCCTGTTGCCTGTTGGCATCTTTCTAGCTTGAAAAAATTCAAAGGACAGATATGACAGCAAAATGTAATGTGCAATGACCTCCGAGCCTTCTCTCAAAGTAAAGCATGTTTGCAGTTAGAAAAGCGTATTATTTTATGTTCCAAATTAAGTCCTGTATTAAACTTGGAGAAATACAAGATGATAGCAAGTGAGGTGCTGACCTTGTTCGTTTTTCTCTGTCATCTGGCAGTTTTTCAGAAACTATCACTGTATTCATTATTTGTTCTCTATTTAAATTAGTTCTTGCTGCCACATTTCAGTTGATAATGCAGTATTTAGAATTTTAAACCACACTTAAAATATGTCTTAGGGTAAGAATATATAATGAACCAATCACTATTCATAATAAAGCATCCAAAGATGGATAAATTAATACTATGTGATGAGCCTCTAGTTTTATAATTTCAAGTTAATTCATAGCCTGATTTTTTTTTTTATTACTAAAGCATTGATACTTTAATAATTCTTGAATTTCTGAATTCTAGTAAGAATTTCAAATTAATGTTGCAAGTTGCAGTTCAGGCCTCAGTGAAGTTGTCCAGCACTTCTGCAGTAACTTCACCTGAGTTAAATTAAATATATAGTGATCTTTATCTTGGTTCCTGTAGAGAAGTGAACTCTACACTTAAGCCTTGTGAGGCAGACCTTATAGGGATGACTTTTGTTCTGCACAGTGCAAGAGTAGCTTCCCTCTCTGTCCTGTGTCTCCTCCTGACTTCAGAGGATGTTACAGGTTATTACTGGGACTGGGAGACCTCTCGACTCTGCAGGGGTAATGCTGCATACAAGGGGACAGAACTCGGTAGGTTTATTCTTGCTGACCTTTTTTTGTGGCCTTTGGTGGCCTCTGTGCCTCATTTTCTTTCTGGATTGAGTCTTTTGTCTCTTTGGATCTTGTAAGTTTTCTTTGAAGCAGGAATGTTATTTTGCTATATGTTCAGCACAGAGAGGCCCCCGCTCCCAGTGGGGTTATTCAGGGGCTTTTGTGTAACGTGCAACGATGGTCTGCATTGTAAAAAAGGCAAAGCAAACAAACCCAGAGAGGAGAATGTGCCTCTGGTTTGAAGGCAGCTTTGCACATAAATATCTGTTTGACTTCAGGAAACTGCAGTTCGTAACAAAAGAAATGTTTAGCTGCAGCTTTTCACACACTTCCAGATTTTCAATTTTTCTTTTCTTCCTCCCTGCATCTAAATGATTCTTATTCCAAAAGAGTATTTTGCTATTTTAACAAAAGTAGTTGGTCCTAGGACTTTTGTGGAGCTAACATTAGAGGCTAGCTGCTTGCTTTCTAGTCAAACCTCTTGGATTTGATGGCAAGACTCTTAGAACTTCATTATTATCTCCTGAAATTGTGCTTAGTGAGGTTTACCTTTACATCACTCTACCAGTTTGTCTGCTGTTACTCTGTTTGCATCCATCTTTGAAGAGCTATTCTACAGCATACTATTTACTAGGAGTTTTGATTCATTTAGCACTTCTTGTCTCCCAGCAGATTGATTTACAGACATGGTTTGGTATGTGTTGCTGTTTGCTGCTTTCAGAAATGGCATGTTGGCAACAAAATGCTACAGTTTCCTAGCTATGGTAGTTAAACCAATCCATGAACTGCAGGGATGGTAAACCTTTTAAAAATTGAATTTTATCTCATACAGGCTTATTACTCTGTGAGGAATAAATTACTTCTTTGTAACATTTTCTGCTAAGAGTTCTTCCTTTAGCTTTCTGATTATTCATCAGCATGTCAAACTTTTCCCATTGTCATTTATCCTTTTGTTTTAAATACCTCATAAATTCTGATCTATTTGCCAAATTTCCCTAGTTTGGAAGAGAACAAGTTTGGGAGCTTTGAAACAGTTGCTACAATACAATATCATAAGAAAATCCTGTGGTATTGAATACAAATTCAAATAAAAATTGGCTGGAAACATGAATTTTCTGCTAAATGCTGTGGCATAAAATTCTCAGGGATCTCACATAAATGTTTAATTCCTACAAACAAAGCCCTGAGCAGGCACTTTATCTGACTCATTCAAAGTTAAAAAAAGAATTAGTGCTCTCTTTGGAGTGAACCTGCAGGAGTTTGGAAAGTTGCACTGTTAATGTGATTGATTTTTATGTCAAGGATAAATTTTTCCTTCAACATCCAAGTGCAAAGGTTCACACGCCTGCATGGAATAACTAATAAGTGTGTGTGATTTCCAAGTCTTCAGGAGGCAAAGGAGCAGAGTGTTTCCATACAAAAATGCCTGTTTTCTTTCTCTGGAGAGCAAGAGGCCTGGTGTGGACTCTGTCAGGGAGAAACTTGTATTAGGCTTTATTTCAAGATCCTGTCAGATGGGTTTGTGTGATGGGGCTGCACAGCTTTTCCCTCTCCAGGATCTCTGGATGTTGTTGTGGCCTGATCTGCATTTGGACAGTCTTTTGCAGGCACTGCTTGGGATGTGACACTTCAGTCACGTAAAATCACAGTTACAGATATTGGCTCATTCACAGTGCCTCAAAAGCAGCCAACCCTGTTAAAACTGTACATTGTAAAAGTCTGGGAGTGGTGAGGAGCCCATCAGAATTCCACCTGTGTGCACCTGCCTTGGGCAGCAGTGCCAGAGGGCTCTCAGTGGCTGCTGCTCCCAGGATTTGCAGCAGTGGGACACCCCCCAGGGTCGGGGCAGCTGAGCATCACATCCTCAGCTGCTCTGCTCAGGCAGGGGGCTCCTTGGGGCATGTGCTTCCAGGGAAAAACAGGCATTAAACACTCTCATGTGCATGTGTGTGAGCAGAGAGAACAAAAGCTTTGGAAAAAGAAAAAAATTTGCTTTTTTCTGCCCAAGCGTTCTAGGCATAATGGATGGAAAAATAAATTAGCTGGGCTTTGATAACAATGTGGGTAGCCTCTGTCTTCTTCTGCATATTTATTTTCACCAGTCTCATCTGAAGTGAACAGGTTGTGTATCCTGCACAACTGCAGGTTTCATTTGTACTCTCCTGCATATGTGCTCTGGTCATTGCAAGCACTTTCTGTCTTACAGTAATGACTTGGTGAGAGCTATCATTGCGTTGGTGTTGATTTCTCAGTTGCAGCAGACTTCTGTGTAAGGTGATGATCCTGAGCCCCCAAATTAGAATGTACTGCTCTTGCTCCTTACTGTGTTGGTTGGAAGTACTTTCATCTTTGCTTACCTGCTTAAAATCCGTTTCACACAGTACGGATTAGTGTGACAGAAACCTTCCATGCTGCTGCTTAGGTAACAGAAAGATGAACACTTAAATGTGAGTAAATGACAAAGCAAGAGTTTTATTGGGTGTAGGGGAGCTGTTCTGTGCTAGAACATAGCTGTTTCACCTGCCTGTTGGGGTTTCTCATACGGTTTTTCACTGCAAATGTAATTCATGCATGGCTGAAAGTTTTGTGCAAAGGGAATCTAAATGCTATGCAGAGGATTCCCTGAGGAAGTTTGACAAACACAGCAGCAATATAGGTTATTGCATGTTCATTACGTGTTTGTAGGGCCTTTTTTTTTAAAGGAAATTTAGATGTGTCCTGCATTGCAGGTTTTGAAATTCTGATCTTTTGGATAAGGTAGCAGAGGTAATGAAAACTCTGTTGAGTACAGCAAGGACTGTGGGTTCCTAGCACTTGAAATGATTGATGGAAGGAGGCGAGCAGAAAAGCAAACAGCAGAGGATTATGTTTCAGGGCAGAGCTTAGGCTTTCAGGAAGAGAAAGATTTTATTTTTGCTGAAGTGCCTGTCATGGAGGTGATGCTAGCATTGGGTGCTTCACTGTGTTCTGCCAGCCCCTGCAGACAGGTAGATGCTCACAAAGAGGAGCTCCCATCTCTGCTTCCTGTAAAGTTCTTTCTCAGCTTCCTACTTTTAAACTTACTGTCTCTACCTCTTCCTCCCTTTCCCTGGCTGTTATCACTGTTCCTCATCTTGTAACCACTCTTGGTTTTCGTTTTTCTCTTTGCCCCCTGAATCCCAGCTGTGTGTGCCGTACTCTCACTGCTGCGGCGCTTCCTCTTGGGGTTTCTGCACGGAGCCTCAGCCCAGCTCTGCTGGGTGCTCATGGCACCCTGTGCCTGAGCCAGTTCCTGTTTGCTCAGAGTGCTCTGTGGTGGCCACAAAATGGCCCAAAATGGCCCAGCTGTGGAGCCACCCAGCGCTAGCTTCTGTCATCTGCTGTAAGGGGGGAAACTGGGACCAGCAGCACACAAAGTGAGGATGTTAAAGGATAATGTGCCAGGCAAGTTACTGCCATGGACCCCTGAGAGGTGACTCTCAAAAGTGCTGCCTGTGGCTTTCAGAGGGGCAGAGCTGACTCTGGGGAAGTTTCCTAACGCTTGTTGGCAATAAAGTGAATTCTTGAAACCGGTAATACTTGCACAAAGTAACTGCCTGAATTTTCAGGGGTAGTAAAATCAACTTTAGTCTGGGTCTCAGCCAGAATCTAGAGGCATTTCGCATACAGATTGGATAGTCAGTGTAGAATATCTGACTTTTTATTTATTTATTTGTTCACATTGGGAAATGCACTTTCATGTGTGAAAACTCAGTGTAAGGCTTTAAAGAACTAGAGACCAGAATAGACACTACTGCTCTGCCACCCTCCTAGTGTTGTTGTCATCTTGTTCTATCCCATCACTTACAATATAGTCTGAATATACAGTACCTGCTAATGACTATACATGTGGGATAATGTGGGCACTAGAGTAAATTCTTCATCTCCTAAAGTGAAAGCATAGAAAACATTCAAGAAATTTTACCTAGAATTTTCATAGAACTAAAGTAAAATTTTCCAACTTCTGTTTGATATTAAGAATTATGGTTAATTTCAAAGCATCAGATTTTCTTTGTGCTGGAAGTTCCATTTTCTGTCCCTGTCTGCAACAATAGTTGAGCAGATACTTGAACTCGTAACAGTAGTGTCTGGAGTTTTGTTTTACAGTTTTAGTGTGTGGAAAGGTGTAACACAATGTCTGTGTTTTTATCAAATGGAAAGAATTTCATCAGGAAGTGTCTCCACTCCAAATACGTCCAGGTTTTCTTTACTACAATCAATACAGTTATTCATGGATTTCTGCTCCCAGCTCTCTCGTGGCTATATTTAACATATGTCATTGTGCTGGGCTACGTCGTTTTAAGAAAGTTGTTATTGTTGTACAGATGTGTGCTGCAGTGAGGCCAGGGCTGAGCACAGCCAGGGTGCTGTGGAAATGTCTCCTGCTCCTGTGAACATGAGAGGGTTGCTCTGTGTGTTGGGTTTTGCTGAGGGCTGGTTTACATCTCTGTAGTGGCTGAATTTGGCCAGCTCAGAACATCATCTGTGCTGTACATTCAGCACCTCACAGCTTTGCATAAATAATTGCTCAGATAATCTGTAGTTTGTGTAGTGCTGAAAACAATTTGCTGCTGCTTCCTATGGCATTCTATATCTGCTTGTTGTGATGATGTGTCCTCTGTTGACAGAACAGATTTATTTTATTTTTCAGGAATTCTGAGTGTTCTGAAATGAAGCGACTTTTTCTTTTAAAGGTCAGTGGTTACATAGACACAATTAGGAGCATCTTGGCTGTTTTTATGGACAAGGGTGAGCCAACATCACATGTGAGAAGCAAATAGTGTATTTTGTTTTATTTTTTTCTCTCACTCACCTGCTGTCTCCAATTGATTTACTGTTGAAATGTGATGCTAGGCAGTCAAAATGCATCATTTAATGTAAAGACTGCTCCCAAACTGAGCTTTGGGAATTTTGGGGTACATATGTGAAACACTTCATTATGGGTGCAACTACCCACAATTTTCAAGAACTTCAATAGAGTGCAGATCTCTGGCACCATCCAGAGGGCATTTGCCACTTTTTATTTAAGTCCCAGTTGAATATTTGTTAACACTTGTAATTTTGAAGAGTGTTAGACACTTAGGCATGCAGATGCCATTAGTTTTGAGTGAAGTTGGCTCCTTTTGCAAACCTCAGCTGTGTGTCCTTCAGTGGGACAGTTCCCTTCACTGGGATCACCAATGCTTCCTACTTACATCATGTTGGGATGCCCTTGTTTCTCACAGACAATTTCCAATCTAGTAGCCTGCCAGCATTACCTGCAAGAAGTTTTATTGCTCCATTCTACAAACACAGCATTTAAACAACAACAAAAAAGTCTAATGTATGGTGTGTTTACTCAGGAAATGCTGCTGTGCACGGGATCTGGATGCCTGCTCTCTGTGGTTGGGGTTTGGGATAGGTGTCAGTGCTGAAGTGCCCTGTGGCTCTGCTTCCTGGGGCGAGGCAGGTGATGAGAACTCGGGCCAGGCAGCCTGGGGTGGGTGTCAGCTGCAGAGAGCTGGGGCTGGTACCTGGCTGAGAGGCAGCAGTGCTAGAGCTTGGTTCATTTCCACAGCTTTGTTTCAACAGGATGCAGTTTACTGAGGCAGAGAGCAAGGCCTGGCTGCAAATTGACTTCAATAAATACAGTGAAATTTCCACCCAGCTTTGGGTAGGAATTAAGTTAATTTTTTATTACTGACTTTTATCTCCTTACAGTTTTGATTTAATAGGCCAGTGAGGAGTTATGATTATATTCATTTCAGGTGTCATCCCTTTAGGGTAAAGCCATATTACATGATTTTGAAAAAGAAGATAAATGCAGAAATTATAACAAAAGTAATTTTTGTCATTTAAGTTGCTCTGTTGCAAACTATGGATTGCAACTTGACAAGAAAATAGGGTTGCAGCCTTTTTCGAAATGCTGTCACACCTGTTTTTGTGGTAAGCCTTTGAACTCTGAAAGGGTGAGAGCCCTCAGGCAAAGGAGGTACCCCCATGGTGTTTTGCTGAAGTTGGGCTGTAGTATGAATTTGAAATATCTAAGGGCTTTTTTCCCATCAAATTGTTTTAGATTGGATTAGGTTCGAGAAATCCACTTGATAGTAATGCTGGAAATCTGTAGGATGATCTGGTAAAAAGATTCCTGGTTTTGTTTGACCTCAGTACAAGTGTGGTGCCTTGTAAATGTGTATGAATATGCTGCCACATCTGATGAGGAAACGAAAGGTAGCCCGAGGCCTCACAAAGGGCTGGTGGCAGATCTACAATAAGAAATCAAGCCCTCATCTCCTGGCTGCCTGAATCAGCCCTTGTTTGTTTGGATCCATGTTTTCTTTTCACCAAAGAAGACATATCTCTTTCCACGTTACCCACAGGTAGTACTGCCTTTAGCCATTGCAGGTAGTCTCAGCACTTTTGAAATATTCAGTTATTTGGCAAGTGAATGGAAAACTGGAGCTGCTGGATGGCTCTGAAATGGTGATGGAAGGGTGTGCCCAAGAGTTCAGCAGTTCATTTTGTGTGTGCATGCATCATTCATCTTTACCCAAACCCAGCTGTGTTTCTCTGGGTTGCCAGGCCTGGTGTCCCAGCCTGGCTGGGATCAAAGCCATGGCTCGGGCTCTTCCACAGGAGATTCTGCTGGGGACTGCTGCAGGGAGGAGCAGGCCTGCTTTGTGGGAGCTACTCAGTTGCTCATGTTTTCAACTTGGTCACCTAAACACTATTAACACTATTATCTTAACCCTACCCTCCTTTTTTTAAAATCAGTTGACTAAGCCTGAAAGTAGAACTATGACTTTCATGCTTGAAGTGATATGGTTATTGCAATAAGGATTTGAATAAATTCACAGCTGGCTGTGGTTTGCATAGTGAGCATAAATTAAGTTCAGTGAGCTCTGCTGTGTTACCTCCCTGACATAAAAGCTACGTCAGGCAGAAATACTTAAATACACCCTGCAGAAATCCCAAACAAGTCCTCTCCTGCTAAGCACTCTGTGTAGGTTGGTTTAATTTATTAATAAGTTGCTTATCCTTGTTATTTACTGATACGTGGGCAGGCTGCTGTTGTGATTTTCTAAGCTACACAATTCAAATTGCTCTTGGCCACAGTTTTCAATGACAGTGTATAGAATATTTTAAGGACTCCTGAGATGGCTTCATGGTTAAAGTGGCTGTGGTGTGCCGGCCATCTGTGACAAGTAGCACCACTGGCTCCCAGCTGTTGGCTGTTGTTGGGAGGATATGAAAAAGAGCATGTTAATTGATAGTCTGTGAGTGATCAGCTTAACTCTGCTATTTTTCTATGAACCAAGGTAAGGAGCTTTTGCATTACATATTAAGGTGTAGGAGGGGTTTGCTTCTTTTTAGCTGGAGCTCTTTTTATCACTTTCAGGATACTCTGCGATGGCAGACTTCAGACTTCTGCTCGTACTGATATTCACACCTGACAGTAAAAAAAAGACATGTAATTTAGGTTGCTTGCCTAACATCACTGTTTTATTTTGCACTTTTTTTTTTTTTAATTTTTAAGCACTAGAGCAAGCAGGATGGGTTAACTCTTGGTCTGCTGACTAGACTGGCCTTGCCTTTGGTTCCTTTGGGAGCAGAGCTGTGCAGAATGGTTTTGCACACTCCGGCATTAGTGCAGATTGCTTCCACTCCTTCCCTGAACATGTCTAGTTACCTTCCACTGCTCTTTGCTACTTGTTCTTGCTGCAGAAGTTGCCCAGAGCTTTGAGCTGTGGGTGATACTGTCCATCCATTATCTGCATGGAATTTAAGCAGTGTCTGATGTCAGCTCAGAAACATTTAAATATATTGCGGTGCAAAGTGTTAGATCTGGTGTACCTTGTACGTGCATCTGCTTCATATTGTGAATTTCAATGGGCTTGGCTGTTTGTGTCTATGTGTCCATTACAAAGAGCTTGGAAAATACTATTCAAAATGTCATGGTTACACTAAAAGTGTTGGTGGCCGCCTAAAAATTGAAAAGTGAATATCACCATTGTTTCATGTAATGAAAAGAAAAAAAGTTTGGGTAGTGTTTTGCAAGAACTACAGACAAAAGGGTTTGCAAATGGAGACAGCGTTCAGCTGGTGTCTCAGGTTAGCCCTGTCTCAGCTGCATTTTGAGGGTTGGCTCTCTTGGGTAACTGCTGTTTCCAGGAGTCCGTCCTGGCTTTCTTTTGGGTTCAATCAAGTAACTGATTGTCCAAGGAAAAGAGAAGCAATAATTGCTTTTAAAACCTCATAATCATTATTAGTTTAATTTGTCCGCCTCCCTCTGCAATAATCCCAGGTGTTCAGTGTCCCCCTGGTGTCACAGGTGGGGGCAGCCTGGCAGGACGCTGTCTGTGCCCCGTGTCCCTGCGGGCAGGGTGCCTGCTGGCAGCCACAGTCGGTGGCCTCCTTTCACCCCAGTGTGAAACTTGGCTGCGAGGCGCCCCTGGAAAGCCACACTGCCTTGCTGTGCACAAAGAAAATTGCTGCTCCTCGGGGAAATAGCAGAGTTAGAGCCTGGTGCCCATGTTACAGGATGCCAGCACATCCAGTGTTTGCATTCCCAGAGCTCTCTGCCTTGCCATCAACAAGGACTGATTGTGCAGGATCAAAGGATTTGCCTTCAAGACCTTCAACTGTTCTTGAGTTGTCATTAGAATTTATTCATTGCCTGATACTTTCTTTTCCTTAGACACCATCAGCTGGCATATTTGGCTTTAGATTGGAAGGAATTAGTTTGTAGTAGATTGCTGTAAAGTGATATAATAATCTCCGTCTTCAGTAAAAGTCTGATTTATATGGCATTGTTTTCTTCCCAGGATGTACATGTGAAAGGAAAGAGCATTCTATTTGCTCTTACATCCCATGCAGTAAGAAAGTGGGTTTTGGAGAAACAAATACAAAAAGCAAAGTCACTGAGTAGTCAAATGGATTTATAAAGTGTTAAGCATTTTTAAAAATACACTTTTTTGGCTCCAGAGAGGGGATCAACTCATGTTACTGAATGTAGAGGTTTCTCTTAAAATTTCATTTTTAATTTTCCATGAGAAATTTAGGCTTAAGTGTTTCTTACAGCCTTAAGTTATTGAAGGCATAAAGGATTTGCTGTGGTAAATTCAGAGAAAGGTTTTCACAACTGTTGTGATGCAGCATAGGAAGGAAAATAATCCAGTCCATCTGAAGTTTCAGGAGAGCTGTGGTCAAAAAAACATTGCAATGTGTCTCCTGGTGGGAAGGGTGTGGACATCTTTAATGGTCACTTACTGCAGAGTAATGCTCTGAAATAGAGATTTCCACATCTGTGAGTATAAACAGAGTAAAGGAGTATAATCTCTTAATGGTAGAAAGGCATTTTGGTTGTATGGGGGTAGTGCTGAGCGCATCAGTGTTGAGTCCCCGTGTTCATGGAGAGTAATGCTTCCTGTCTGCTGCTGTGAAGTACATATTATTTATGTGTTTCAAACATTACTTTATGCTATTTTTGTCTCACATCAGTGTTTCAATGAATGAGTCCCCGTGTTCATGGAGAGTAATGCTTCCTGTCTGCTGCTGTGAAGTACATCATATTATTTATGTGTTTCAAACATTACTTTATGCTATTTTTGTCTCCTCATCAGTGATCTTCTCATCTGGATCTTTCATTACTTCCAGAAAGTCATGGCCAGGATTGGTACAAGCCAGACCACCCTGGCCTCTGCTCCTGTCCTCCTGAGGGCTGTCTGCAGGTTTGAGCTCTTAATTGCAGTACTCTGAGTCATCTCACTTCAGCATTGTAACTCCTCCTTTTTAGGGCTTTGTGTATTACTTTTCCTCAGCTAGCAATCAAAAATTCAGAGGCTCATTTCCTTGCTTCCTTTTTCGGAAATGAGCTGTCTTTTTTAGGATAAGTTGAGGATAAAGCCCATCCATCCTATTTAAAGATCCTGATTAGCACATGTTGAAGAAGGTCATGAAGTTTCTTAACCTTCAGTCCATTAAAACAGATCAGAAGGGCTGTGCATTAAGTTTCTGCTTAGCTTAGAACAATGGTATTTCTTGCTTACTGAGAAAGCCCTGCTTTCAGATAGCCTGTTCCCCTGAAGCACAGCTCATACTTTCTCCTGGCCATTAAGGAGTGAATGAATGAATGAATGAGAGGATGTGTTTGGTTGCTTTCAAAGACATCTGTTTAAAAAGCCAGTGATTGCTATTTTGATGATCCTTTCTTTACAAACCTACCTCTTATGCCCTTTCCAAAGTCAGATGTGGTGACTTGCTCTTTTTAAATTCAAATTAAAGTCATCCCCAAAGTGAAATTCTGATACGATACAGATATGGCATGTGATAGGCATGAGCAGTGTCAGCTCAAACATACATGCATGATAGGGTAGGAGCAGTGTTAGCTGACATTCAAGTAGACTTATGGTTTATTTCCCCTGAAATTTACAGTTTATTTTAAATCAAAATAATACAAATAAATTAAATCTTTTCTTCTAAACATTAATTAGTAGACTGTTTAAAAAAATAAAGCCATTTCCTTAGAAAGAACTGAACAGCGTTGATTACATTGACAGATTTTGCTGTGGAAATTTTGCATTTTAAAACTTGTTACCTCTCTAAAAATATAATTACTCTAGGAGGGAGATATTGTTGACAACCTGCATTATTTTTCATATACAGGAATCTTGTTATTTATAGTTTAAGAGGTGTTTGATATATGCATTGACTTTACTTAAAGGAACCGTTGCTCTCGGAAACTACCCAAGGAATGAGCTGAGGTGTGTTTCCTCTTAGATAAAACTGAATTTCCTATCTGCAGCCCAGCAGTCACCTGTCAGTTGCAGAATTGTTAGAATGAGAAATACCTTCTTCAGATTTTTTTTTTGTCTGAAACACTTGTGTCTTGTATAATATTGCCATTAGCAATGTCATGTTCAGTAAATTATCTGCCTCTGACAGAGCAACAGTGTTTGTTTATGCTTTAGATCAGTGATGGTATCTTCAAGAAAAGAGATGTTGTACATGCAGCAACTTCTTGTAATTATTTTTTTTTACTAAGCCTGGAAGATCAGTCTGCACTCTTCTCAGAAGTTCTTGTTTGTTCCAGCAAGTAGGAAACTTCCTTATGCTTGGGTGAGAACCTTGGGTACGAACTTCCCACTAGTCTACAGTTTCTGTGTTGATTTACTTGAAGGTACCATGTCAGAAACTGAAGTATGTACTCCTCAGTTTTAGTTAAAAAATCAAATAAGCAAACAAAAAGAAACAAACAATAAACCCAAACCTCTCCTCTGGGCATCTGAGATGAGCTGGCTTTAACCATTCTGCCTTCAGTTCTAGGTGAGTTTTTCTGTGCAGCTGAAGATTCAAGGTGTTGGGAAACACCCTTTAAATATGTGAAATTCATTCCTGTCCTGTCATATTTTTAATTTCCACCATATTAACTCACTATCCCAGATCCGGGCACTGACTTAGAGGCAGAAAGTGCCCGTGGCCCCTTTTTGTGGCCAAAGGCCAGAGAGCTGAGGGCTCTGTGCCTCAGTGATCCCATCTCAGTGGATTTCTTGGCCATGGAGGAGTTCCTCTCTGAAACAATGATGTGCTGTCTGCATCCCCTCTGTCTGTGTGCTCTATGTTTTCTTCCACTAACTAAGGAAGTTGTAGTTTCACAAGAACAGACTTGGCTTTCATTCCATAAGGAAGAGAATTTGTTTTGTTTTGTTCTCTTGACTGGGTCAGCAATTATATCATAAAAAGGATACAGCTGCAGTGATTCAAATCAATTAGCCAAAACATTTATCAAGGTCCTAAAGCCACAAAATCACACAATTAGTGGTGAAGCAGTAACAGCAAGTTTGCCTTTCATCTCAATACTTTTACAGGTTTTTGATTTAGAGAAGTAGAACAGAGAGTTAAGTTTTTGAGCATAGGGGTAACTCTGTAATGAAAACCTTGAGTGACCAGTGTAGTTGTAAAATATATATTTGCCCAAGCAAATTTTCAAAACTAAGGAACACTTTGGGTGGTGGAATACTACTGCTCCCTTTCAGGGGTGGTGATGGAAGCTCTCAGGCTGCACAGCTGGACTGAGATGTGCAGACAAGCACTGTCCTGGCAGTGCAACTTTCTACTGCAGTGTTCTATCCAAGACAGGCTTAGAAAGGAGCTTCTTCCTATGGAATGTTCTGCTTACATTGTGTTTGTATTCCACAAACCTACAGCACTTAAAAATGTAGTCAATGAGTCAGTAGGAGACCAAAAAGCAATAGATTAATTTCAAATAGATATCTAAAACCAGTTTTAAATGATTCTGCTCCAGGGATGTCCCTTGGTCTCTTCTAATGTGTGTTATGCAGGAGCTTGCATCTTGAAGCAGGGTACTCTGAGGTTTGGTTACTGTAGATTCAGGCCAATGGCTGAGCCTTTATGGCTAAATTTAAATGCTTTTTTTCTATCAGCCATGACTCTGTTACATGGAGGTCAAGTGCCTCTGTGCCAAAGTGTGTTGATATCCTTGTGGCATGTCTTCTGCTCTCAGCATAACCTAAGAATAGTGTAACTGGTCTTCTTAAGCAGCTATTGCATTTTTTTAGATTATTTTTTACAGGTTTTACAGAGAGCCTGTATTAGCCTGTAAATTCAGCCCTCAGCCTCCACCAAATAAGATACTATGGAGGAAAACCTTTCAGCCTGGGTTCTAGATGCAACAATAAGGTACTTGTTTATGGTTTTTCAGTCCACATTCAGAGATGCTAAAAGTGTAGACAGATTTCAAATGATGATTTAATTGTTTACAAGTGAGTGTTTTCTGCAGCATACAAAAGAGATGAACTAATCCCCAAAGGCTTTTTGATATAACTTGAACAGATGATTTCCTGACATTGTTATATATCCTGGTTTAAGGCAATGAATAATTAGCTATTTAAGTTAAAAAAAAAATACCTTGAGAGCTAGATGTCAGCTGAAAAGCTGTCAGTAAATTGGGAACAGCTTTGCATGTCAAGTTGATTATAGCAATGAATAAAAGGAATTACAGGAAAATGAACCATGCAGTGTGCAGTTTTTAACTTCAGTCTCCCCACAGTTTCTCCCATCTCATTCTCCAGATTCCTAGGGTGCTTTTGATACTACCAAGCTATGGAGTTCCCTTTCACAAAATCCTTTACTGTGAGCAAGTTTTTCTTGTTATTTACTCCTCTTCCTCAGTGTGCAGTGACTTGAAACTTTACATTCAAGGATTTCCCCCCTCCAGCCCCAAGTGCCATTAATAGCATCTTTTGTCTGAGTTCCTGAGATCTGGAAAGCCACTTACTACACAGCTTCAGTGCCAGGCAGCTGCCTGGGGTCAGCACATCCCCTGCACATCCTGCAAGCTGCCACGTTTATCCTCCAGTAACAGAGATTATTTTATGTTTTCCAAAGTGGATTGGATGTGACAGAGCAGTTTCTAGGTCTGAGCTGAATGTTTGTGAGATGATACTAAGTGAGCTGCAGTAAAGAGTTGTGGGGCCATTTATTCATAGCCACAGCCAAAACCAACCCAATGCTTGTTCAAAAGGGTACCATGGACACACAAGTTAATTAAGGTCTTAAAAATCTGTTTCATTGATGCAGATGGGAGTGAATTAATGTTCTTTGAATTATTCAGCTTGAAAACAAAATTGTGCATCTGTATTAAAGATATGAATTTAGATGGGCTGAAATCCTGTGACACCTCCCAGTGTGGAGGCAGCACTGACTGCAGTGCAGGGAATGGAGATGCTTGGGCAGGAATTGAAGGACTCATGTGCATGTTCTTACGTGATCAATTGTCACTGTGCCATCTGAAGGCCAGTGCAAAATGAAGCTGCTGTAGGGCCACCTGGATGACAATTGCTGTTTACCAACACACAATACCTGTCTGATATGTGGAAGTGGCAGATTTTGCCTCTCTGTCATCATTGTGACTGTAGTGAGCCAAAGCAGTGCTGGAAGCCTGTTCCAGAAGAGAGAAGGAGCCTCTCTTGGCAGAGCCAGATGTGCTGTTTATGCAGAGGTGGCTTATTGAAAATAGATTGCAGATGGTGTGACAGCAGTGATGCATGGAACAGGGGTTTTAGAGGGAAGGAAAAGAAGAAAAACCTGGAAATTAAGGATGGAGGTGAGAGTTTCCTCGGTGACTGCTTCCCCATTCAGGCAATCAGCAGCAGTTGCTTTGCACTGTAATACTGCAACCCCTTTCTTTTACCTGTGCATGTTTCTTGTCATGTCAACAAATGTGTGATGTGTGAAGGTTGGTTTAAGAATGGTTTGAAATCACGGGGTTTTGGGTACTGTTATTGTGTCCCATCTTAGTCCAGCGTGTTGGCTTCAGCTCGTCAGTTGGAAATAAATGATCCTTTGGGGCTGCAGTGATTTTCATGGTGGTGCAGCACAAATACAGCAGCAGTGCACACCAGTGTAGGGTTCAAACCTGAGTTTCAACACTCCAATGCTAAGCACTTGGCTGTTTATGAGGGGCTTAATAGCATCACATGAATGGATTGGTAGCTAAATGAAGGATTGACGAAGCTAATCTCTGTGAGAATCCTCTTTAATGAGTTAATGAGGTGTTCTTATGGGCTCCCTACACACACAGATGCTAATGAGAGTTTTTCTAACTTACCAAGTGATGAAACTTGGATCTGCATCCAGGCTGATAATAAAAATGATGGATAGGTTCTGTTATTTGGGAAAAATATGTTTTAGTTCTGGCATGAAAACTGCAGAAGGGAGCCAAAACTGCTGTTCTACCTGCATATTCTTTATCTTTTCCTGTAGCTTATTGATAAAACTCAAAGTCTAGTGCTAAACCCTCTATACTTCCAAAGCTGAAAATCAGCAGCTGTACTTAAAAAAAGTAAATTATCTATTTCATCCTTTAAAGATCAGTGTTAGTGAATTCTGTTGTTAAAAGTTTCATTCAAATTTTTCAAAAACTTGTTTGTTCAGTCAGGATTTTTTTGGGTCATATATGTTGTTTTGTGTTAGGAGTTTTTTTGTTTGTTTGTTTCTTTAATTTTCTCCTCCCCTGTCATAAAGATCGGAATGTAGTAAGTTCACGCAGAGGAAGTGTTTGGTCCTAAATGGATTTATCAGGGACTTTAATCCATAACCCCACAATTTTTTAAGCTGTATCAGGGAGATCATGAAAACAAAACTTTGTGGGATTTAATGCATTTGTGTAATATTTAGTGGTGGGATTTTCCTTTCCTGGCTGCGTTTGACTGGGAGGTCTCAGCCTTCCTCTTGTCAGTGCACTCCTGCACTCCTGACGTGTGCCAAGGGCTGCGTTGCTGCCACACATCTCGTTTGGCTCTTGGGCAGCAGGAAATTCTCTTTATTTCGGCGTGGCCAGCAGGAAGGAGATGTGCAGTGCTGTGTGCTCGGGGTGAGAGCGGTGGATGACAGGCTGCTGTGGCTGGAGCATGCCAGCCCTGCCTGCCAAGGATCTGGGAGCAGGATCCTGGTGCTGGACGTGTCCCCTTCACCTTACAGCAGCCTTGCATCCGTCAGACACAATCCAGCTTTAATGCAATCATCAGATTTTGTTGGCGTGCTCTTTAATCCTCGTTCCAGGTCATTAATGAATTTGTTCAGTATGACCTCTCCTCAGCTCAATACAGTGCCATTTATCATTATCATTTGTTTACAGTCCTGCAGCCAGTTCTCAATTCCAGTGCTGTGCTTGCCCCTTCCCAAGTCTTTTTGAATTAATTTTTCAATTAGGATTTCGTGAGACATGTATGCTGTCCTAAAATCCAGAAAATATGACCTCCTCTGTGTTCCTTTCATCCACTGCTCTCTAACTCTATCAAAGAACAAATAAAGCAATTAAATTTGTCTGGCAGGCATTATTCTGTATGAAGCTATATGGGCTGCTTCTCGTTCTATTACCCTCAAGATTTTTAGCTGGATTTTCTTAAAGCTGATTTTCCCTTGCCTTTCCCTTTCCCTCAAGAAAAACCCAGGGCTGTGTTCCTAGCCTCTTGGTGTCCTCAGTTTATTCTTTTGAAAGATCCTTCTCATGAGAACAGCAGGATGGAAAGGCTCAGGGCAGGACCCCGGCTCTGTGCCCCTCTCTGGGAGGGCCCTGGGTGCTTCAGGAGGGCTCAGACCTGAAGCTGCTGCTCACAGCAGCGTTTGGTGACTCCCCAGTGTGGCTGTCACTGAACAGCCGTGCTTTGCTCTGCTTTGAGAGCAACAGCATGGGTGTCTTTTTCTGTGTGCTCTGCCAAATCTGGTGAAAATGTGCTTTCTTTTTGTTGTTATTGGGGTTATGCCAACACCACTTAAGCCCACCACCGTGTCTTTCTCTTTTCCAAGTGCTTTGATGTGGATTTCCAGCTCGATTACCTGCGATAGCTCCAAGTGCAGCACGCAGCCCTTGTGCTGATGGGCTGATTTCTGTTCACAGCCGACCCCAGATTTGAAACTCCCCCTGCCCTGTTCTCTTCAGCTGCTGCTTTAACTTTGGAACATGTTCCTTACTGTGCAGGCTTTAATCTGCTTCTGGTAACTTACTTGCCTGGAAACTTTGAATGAGCCTGATCTTTAAATTTGGTCAGGGTCTTCTTGCTGATTTTTTACACAGTGTCCTGTCTCAGATAATATTCAGGCAGATTGTTCTCATAACAGATGATGACTGGAATGGTTGTCAGACAGGACATTTTTCCCCCTATAAATGCAATGCTTATACTCTCAAGTGAATTAGTGTCTCCTTCCATGTGCTTTTTTATGTAGCTGTTTAAGACACTTGGTTACTCTATAAATATGGACTACTCCAGCTCTATTAAAATATTGTATAAGGACATGTGTCATTTTTTCTTTCCTTTTTTTTTTTTTCCTTTCCATCACAAGAACTACAAATAACCCACATCCATGAGTGTCATTACACTCAAAATCATAGCCAGGCTGTAGCTCCTGGGGTGCTCTCTTGGAGGCTTCCATAGCAGCATCTGCTGGGGAAGTGGGCATGAAGCTGTGGTTTGCAGCAGCAAGGGCGTGTGGGGCTTTCAGAGATGAGCTGGGGCATGGGGGAAAAGATCTCTGTCAGCAGCATCCGGTGCACTTTGCCATCTCTAAGCAACCCACTTGTATTGATCCATTAGATTAGTGTTCCTTGTCTTTTTACACATTTGCGTTTTATGCTGAAATTCGTTTGCCCCCTGAAACCAACTGTGCAGTTTGTTAGAACAGCTGAACAGTGCAGCAAAGCTGTGGCTCCTGCCAGCTCTTAATAAATTATTAAGGAAAGCAGGACAGTTGACCCTTGCTGTGAGTTGGTCAGATGTATCATTCTTAAGCACAGATTTGGAAAGTGGTGTTGGAGCAGCTGTGCTGTATTGAGGTGTCAGGGCTGAAAGATAAGTGTGCCTGGAGTTAATAAGTGAAAGCATTAACTGTCTCTTGCTCGTACCTGTGAGACAGCATGTCTGGCCTGGGGAGCTGACACATTCCAAATGTCAGAGCAGCGCTGGGACAGCAGCATCTTGGTGGCCAGGCATATTTTACAGACATCTGGGGAAGCTCCCTGCTGCTATCAGTGTGCTGCAGTCGCTGGCCCTGGCTATGTGCACAGGTCTGTGCTGAGCTGGCTGCAGCAGATACTTTTCAGGTGGTAAAAGACACCAAAGATAGGAATAATTCCAGCTTCATTTATAACTGGAACAGTAATAGACAGAAGATTCAGTGTGTGGCTTAAATGTTCAGTAAGATTTATTTTGGGTAGTGGTTTTTATAGAGGTATTAGGGAGTTCTGGGCTATTTCTGGGCACTGACTGTTACTGTAAGCTAAGGAGTAGTAGGTGTTGCTGGAGTTTAGGTTCTGTAAATGACTATAGTCTGTCTTCTGTACAACTCCTGCAGAGAAGAGAACAGTTTTCTTTACTGAAAAGCAAGGAACTAGCAGGTCTTAGATTTAATTGATCTGCTCTTCCACTGCTGGATAAGCATGTGATTGTTCATTTGGGAGAAGACGCAGACCCTCAGATTTTTTACTTTGGAGGAGCAATACAGATTTATTTTACTAGCCAAGGATTAGAACAATTTGTACCAAAGCCATCAGCGATTAAAGGCTGCAGTTTTTTTCTGATGGCAAAATATCCAGAGTTGGGATAGACAGGGGAGGAGAGGCAGTGGGGTAGCCCTCTATGTGATGGAGTGTTTTGATTGTCTAGAGCCTGTATTTTATACTCAGGGGTGTTGCCCAAGACAGTACTTTTATGGAACTGATCATGAAAGTTTGCATCTTAAATTTTGGTGGTCTCCTGGCTTAAGATGCCCTCCTGCTCTTTGCAGCTTCTCAGCAAACTAGTTGAGAAAATGATCTTGAGTAAATACATTTTCACCCAGCGGTTTGTGTTTAGTTAGGATCAGTTCTGCAGTTTGGCCACACAAACAGTTCATTTGTCAAAATTAAGGGCTGGCAGAAGCCACGTGGGCTCATGTTGCTACTGAAGGGCAGGTTGGTTAAGCTGTGCACCACTGAGGCTGTTGGCAGTGAGGGCAGCTCCGTGGTTTGGAGCAGCTTCTGCACACTCTGGTGGCCCGTGAGCTCGCAGGAGCTGCAGGACCACCCAGCACCTCTGACCGGGGCTGTTCCACATCCACGTCTTGTCACTGCACTCCACTCAGACCACCCTAGAAATGCTCACTCTCTGCAGACATTGGTGCAGCCTCTGGTGGTGGGCAATGTGATGAAAGTCAGAGCTGCAAGACCATTTTCTGGGTGACTGCAGAATTTCCTGTGCCTTGCCCTGCAGCTCGTGCCCCAGCTGGCAGGACTGGCACTGCTGGGAAGTCACTCTTCCCCAAATAAGTCAGCATGTGAGATAGCTGGTGCTGCAGAGGCAGCTGTTAATGTGACTTGTAGCTAAGGGTTACAATTAAGGTTACTGAACACTTCCTGTAATTAGAGTCTGGGTGTCACTGCAGGGACATGTCTGCAGGGAAACTCCGTGCCTTGGTGCCCTGGCTGCTGCTCCAGGGCACTGGTGTCACCACCATCCTTGGGGTGTGTGGGAGGTTACCTGAATTGTGCCCCTCCTCACTGCTGGAGAGGTGGCAGAAACTCAGGGAAGTGGCAGTCCAGGCAGTCCCTCCAAATCCTGTTGTTTTGTTTTACTTTTTGTTTCTGTGAGTAAACAAAGGTTTTGAGCCACATTCGAGTGTAGGATAAAAACCACAGGCTGGCAGGCTAACAAACCTCTGGGTCATGAAATGAGTCAGCAGAAGAGACGAAGCGACAGCGCCCTGGGATAGCTGTAATCCTCAACTGCAAATTGTGAAAACAGCACTGCCCACACAGGGAGCTGCTGTTCCATGGTCCTGCCTTGCAGGCTGCAGAGCAATTGGAGAGAACATGTGAAATGTCACTTTTAGGTGAATATTTCGTCTCTTTGTCTGAACCTGTGGTTTCATGGGAAGAAGTATTTGGTGTTGGTGCTGGCATTTGTTACTGCTAATTGCTTTCTTACCCTGTCTTAACTGCTGGTTCTTCCTTGGTATCCTCCTGCTCCTGCCTTTGCTGGCCACCTCTGCTGCACCAGCACAGCTCTCTTTGCCTAGTGGCATGAGCTGACTGAAAGAACTGATTCAGCTGTAAAGTGACATACAACAAATCAATAAAATTAAAAAAGAACTTTAGAAGCCAGTTTCCCTGTGTGTCTGAGGGTCCAGCTGCAGAAAACCTGGAAAACCCCCTGCTTCTTACCCTGTCTTAACTGCTCCTTGGATACCAAGGTTCTTCCTTGGTATCCTCCTGCTCCTGCCTTTGCTGGCCACCTCTGCTGCACCAGCACAGCTCTCTTTGCCTAGTGGCATGAGCTGACTGAAAGAACTGATTCAGCTGTAAAGTGACATACAACAAATCAATAAAATTAAAAAAGAACTTTAGAAGCCAGTTTCCCTGTGTGTCTGAGGGTCCAGCTGCAGAAAACCTGGAAAACCCCCTGCAATGCAAGTGCTGAGGTTCTGGGCTTGGGGACACCTGTGGCTGGCACTGCTGCTGGGGGCCATTGCCTTGTGCCAAGCCACACTCTGATCTGTGCTGCCTCCAGGGATGGAGAGAAGTGACTAGAAATTAGTGAAAATTGCTCATCAAATATAAATAATCCTTTGAAGTTTCTGCCCCACTCATCAAAGCCAAACAGAACTGCACTGGTACCAAAGGTGTGCAGTCCAGAAGTGATGGGAGGGGTAGTGAGGTGGAGGTTTGTCTGCAGGAACAGGTCCAGTGCAGCCAACAGCACCTGGAGTATAAGCCCTGGGCTTTCCTGCAGTCAGGCTGAAGTCATGTGTGATTAGAAGATGGAGTTACCAGAGTCAAACCTGGTGTCACTTGAAACTGCTGGAAAAACATCTTTTGTGGCGTGGGGGAGAGGCATGTCTTATGGTCAAGGTCCTAGACTTCGCAGGTTTCTCTCATATTTCCCGTGTGACTTTGGAATACTTGGTTTATTTTTCTGTACCTCAGTTCCTCCAACCTTTCCTATCCTTTAGTTTTGTTTTGGGAAAGTTGCAAAGTATTTGAAAATGTGTATTTCCTTTATGGGAGTGAGGCATTAGCCTGTTATGAATGACACAGTGGCCTAACCCCAGAGCTGAGTTGCTGTTCTCAGTGTCACCTTTCAATAGTAAACAGAGTCTTACCCTGATCAGTCTTTAAAGGTGATCAATGTGTCAGGCTGTTTATACAGCACTGTCATAGTGTTTACACTCCAGTCCCACTACAGATTTCATTTGATCACAAGCACTGGAGATTAATGATTCACAGCACTTGAAAAGTGGCAGTCTGAAATTTCAGATGGGATGATTGCTGTTGTCCCTGAAGTTTAGTTATCACAGCTCTTGTGGTTCTGCGTCAGGCTGCTGTAACCTGCTAGAATTAAAGTGAAACATGCACAGACCAAACAAAACTTTGCTTGGAATGGTGCCAGTTATTCTAATGTTTTTCCTGGGTGTTTCTGTGTGATAATTTGCTCTCTTACCTTTTGTTAGCAATTAGTAATCAATGAGGTCAGGCAGGTTGGACAAAGCACAGAGGTTGTACCTTTTAAAAAAGAAGTGTGTACCCTCATCCCTCACATGTGGGCTATTCCTGGGCACATGGTCATCCATAACTGTGCATCAAGCCATGCACAGGAGCTGGAGGAGAGCTCTGGGATTTACCAAAATAGGACATTTATTTGGCACTAGTGATAGGCAGATGATTTTAAGAACATGCCTCTTCCTGCAGTAAGAGTGAAAGTCTTTCTGACTTTGGGCTTGAATTTTAAAACTATTTTTTGCTGTTGAAAATAAAATTTGACTGTATTTATGTCCTCCCACCTTCTTCATCCTCCTCAGTTTCCTTATTATTCCTCAATTTCCTTATTATTCCTTATCCTTTCTTTGCTTAAAGAGGAGAATTGGGATGTATTGTCTGCAGTTGTGTTTTGGGGACCCTCAGGTTGGCTCCAAGAGCTGTCCTGAGTGTACCTGTAACTGCACAGGTAGAGTGAGCAGCTGGGAACAGAGTGAAAGAAGATACCTCTGTGCAGGGCAGAGGTGACACCCAGAGACAACCCAGCCACATCTCTTTGTTTCACAGCCAGGGGAGTGCAGGCTGAGAGGCAGCAATGTTGTACATTGAGCTGCAGTTGGGAGCAAGGTCTGGGTTTTTCCCTATCACCATCTCTAGCAATTGTGCAAAAACATGTGAGTTGGGCAAGGAATTAACCTGGATTGTTCATACTTTTGCCCATAAAAGCCAAGCTTTTTCTCAGATAATTTGTAGGTGAATGTGACATTTGAATGTTTGTTCTAATGATGGGGCAAAACAGCCCCCCTTGCAATGCTGCACAATGATGACTGCACAAGTGAACACAATTCAACACAGCCAAAAAGAGGGGGAAAATAAACAGGAAAAACTGTAGATCACAGGCCCATGCTGATGCCTAGTGAATAATGCCATTCAAAACCTGGTTTATATTTACAGCTTTCATTGGCCAGGAAGCTTTGGAAATTAGTAATTAACATAAGAAATCCATTCTATTCAGGAAATATTGGACTGAGTTTGTCTAGCTTTTAAATAGTCTGAAGCCTTATCTCTTACAGGAATCCCCTGATCTTTCCAGGATGTTTTATACATACAGTAGCTACTTCCTCTTATGGAAATATTGTCATTTGGAAGTGAACAGTGCATGTTGAAAAGGCTTTTGTCTGTAGTCAAATTGGCACCGACTGAGAAAATCCAGATGATCTCCCAAAGGGGAGCCTGTGCAGCTGAGCTGTTCTTTGTTACAGTAGTGTTTTGCTTTTTGTATTTTAACACACTTTGTATTGTCTGCCCCACACACCTGCTAGTGTTGTGATCCTCCTGTTATGATATAAATGTGAGTGGCACAATGGAGGACAATGTTGTGACCAAACCAGCGTTGCTCAAGAGTCCAGCTGCAAAATGGATGAGTTTATCCCAGCTGAGTCTAGATGAGATGAGCTGTGAGTGTTGCCATCATTTGTTTTAGAGTAAGGCAGTCCAAGGACAAGAGTCCTCTCACCTCATATCTCACCTTCAGATGATTTCTTTCCTCCTCTAGCTTAGCTGATGACATGATATTTGGATTTCATTGATGTTTCTCAGTTTCTTTCCACTCTTGGTGTCATTTGGCCAGTTGTCAGATAATATCTACTACATCTGTGTCATAATGCTGCTCTGGTGTTAAATGTAACCTTTCATCAGGCAGTTCTAAGTTAGCAGTGTGAGAGAGGTAATCATGGGCTTTTTCACCCTTGCACACTGTGCTGTCTGACCCATGACTTGCTGAGTGGAGGAAAGGTGTGTCAAGGCTTTCAAGGCCAATTTCCTCCTTTTTTTTTTTTTCCTGGGTTGATAGCTTGTGGATTTTTTTAGTATATTTATACTGATTGTTAAAAGCTGCTTTATAGGCATAATTAAAAGTAAAAAGCATATGTAGTTTCTTGGAGGAAGCCCACTTTTTTTTTTTTTTTTCTATTCTGTTCTGTGATTTAGCCAAAGTGAGAATCACAATGGCTCCAAATTCAAAATTAGTCTCAGGAGCCTGATAATCTGATAGACAAGAATTTTCTAAACGAAAAGTGTCTAATTGAGACAGATGTGATGGATTTGAGAGAGCACCATTGACCTGTTTCCGCTCTGTTAGGCTTTCCAATTAAACAGGATGTGGAGAGCCAGACCTTGCAGAGTAATACCTGGACCAACAGGACTGAGGTTTTAAATGTTCTTTATACTTTAAAAGATGTGCTTTTAAAGATTTTGCTCAAGTGCTAATCCCAGAACACTAATGATGGAGTTTCCTACAGGGATGTTATCTCTTGCTAACCTTTTAATTAACAGGCTAAATAGACGATTTTGTGCTTTTGTGTTTAGAAGTTCTTTAATGAGGTTTGAATCCTCTGGCCAAGCTAAGCTAAGAGTTCAGATTTTGACACCAAGGAAGATGCCAGACTGCAGAAAATCTGCAGTACACTTGCATTATAATGTGCAAAACTGGAGAGAAGCTTTCATTTGGAAGAAATGTAATGGAAAACAAAATAACCACAGCTAGCTGCAGCTGTTGAGAAGAAAAATTTTGCCAAGGATGTGGCCAACCCTTTCACCATCAAGTCTTGATCATCTTTCTGAAAAGGTCTTAATGCCTTGAAATTACAGGAGTACCAGTTAAATATTAATCTGATCTAAAACCAGTCAGCTGTAATTAAAGAATTGTAAAAGAGAATTAAATCAAAGATGTGAAGGCCTGCACATGGCCCTCTGGTGTATTCCTGTTACTGCAACTTTTTTTGCTAATTCAAATATTGTAGAGATTCTGTAAGTTCTGTGTGATTTCCAGATGTCTGGAAAAGTGGTATATCTTAAAAGAAAACAAAAAATCCTGCCATCCCTGTTCAAGCAGGTGTGTTTGTTCCTGACAGCACTACTTTAGGCCAATAACAGCTCAGAACACCTTAATTCCCTCTATTTCAGAGTAATGGCTGTTTCTGTCTGCTCTCTTTGTAGATTGAACCTCCTAGTCCCTACACCAGCTTGGAGACCCAGGTTAGTACTACCCCCCACACCACTTCTTTCTGGCAAGAGATTCTCTGAAAGAGAGGGCTGGGCTGCTGTTGCCCACCACATTTATGGTGTTTACTGCTGGTGGTGTCCCTGGAGAGGGTGCAGGTGTAGCAGTAGCTCCTGACATGACTGGCTGGGCAAGGAGAGAAGCAGTTTCCTGGCAGGAAGCAGCAGGTGCAGAAGGTGAGGAAGGACCTGGTGTGAAGCTGGGCAGCAGCAGAATTGCCTTGTATGTGTTGGAAGAGAGGACACAGTCCTCAAGGCAGAGTGAGCATCCTTTCATGGTGTTCTCATTTCTTTTTGTGTATTCTGCTTCCCAGCCTTTTTCCAATTCCTGCTGCTGGTGTTGCTCTCAAACACTTCTGCTGCTGATTTTTTCTTTAGACATTACAATGAAAGGTAATGAATCTGTGGAGGTGCCTGGCACCAGAAGGTCAAAGTGACAGAAGGGATTTTACAAAGTCACTGATGCTTTGATTTGTGTTTTCTAACAAGGCAGCATCATTGATTTCCATTCTTGCTGATCTTTGGGAGACAGCAAGGGCTATGGAACTTGCATACTGAAGATGAGTGTTTATTCAGAACACATTTCCAATGCCCCTGAGTCACTGCATAAATATTTCTACCTTTGTCTTCTGATGGCCTTTCTCTAGAGAAAGCTTTTGACTGTTTTGTTATTTGTTTCAACAAGCCTACTACATCTATTTTATGGACCTCACTTCAGAGCCAAGTCCTTGTGAGTCAAAACTGGCAAGGAAGAATCACATAGAGTTTGTTCAACACAGTGGCATTAGAAAGTGGTATCAAAACACAGTGTATGTAATAAAGTACTGATCTGTGCATGCTGGTGAACTAGAAATATACAGTAAAAATGAAGACTTACAATATTACTGACTTGAAATAGTGTAACATAAGTTTGTGTTAGTGATGTGCTAGGGGAGAATGCACATGTAAATATGAACAAGAGAACTTTTCATTTGGAGGAGGAATGACAAGATCATCAGCTCCAGCTGGTGGAATGCTCCAGCTGCTGTGAATTATGGCTGAGGGACTGCCTTCAGCCCCACCAGACCTCCTCCTTACCCTGCCCTGCCAGCCTGCATCCTCTCTGACCTGCATGGCATTCCCTCTTCTGCCCCATTAGCTCCTTGCTGAGACTCCCAGCAAGACTGCCAGTCCCAAAGTTTCTGTATTTTCAAGGGATCTTAGTATTGTTGTGGTCAGGGAAGGCAGAGATTCATTATTTAATGAATAATAAGGGTAGAAATTAAGTGTATCCTCTTATGTACTGGTATTTCTGTCAGTGTTACTGAAAGCCACATCTGCTTCTGAAGCCATTTTCTGTAGAAAGCTGATTTCTTCTGATGTTGGACTAGATGAGGAGAGTCAAAACTTCTTACAGGCAATGCACTTGTGTCCCAAAGTGTTGTAGGCTGGGAGCTGCTCACATGCAGGAGCTGAGACCAGAAGGTGTCCTGGAGTGGGGAAGGAACAGATTGTCTCTCTGTAAGAGGCAGAATTACACCTGGAGGACCTTCTCAGCTGAAGGTCAGGGTGCAACTTTGGTTTCTAGGGATGTATTTCTCTTTACCTGAAGTGGTCAAAAGCATTCAGATTAATAGTGGAAGTTCATGGTTTACGTCCTGACTAAGAAATTAGCAGTCTTAGCTGCAAGTGTCTCTGTTTTCTCTGCTGTGAAAAAGCACTTTGAGAAGAATAATATCAGCAGTTTTAACATTTTACAGACTTTAACAGGATGTTAGCTCCTATGGTTAGTAAAGAATCTCCAAATTTGCATAAGTTTCCTGCATGCTTTATTCTCCCCCATTTTCTTTGGGGGCAGGTGGGAGCAGAGCATTGCACTGCATTCATTTGAGTGGACTGGTGAGCAGCTACTCTGCTGGGTGGCTTCCTGCACAATCCTGGCATGAATCAGCTCATTTGAGAGTTTTTCTCCACTGCCTTCTGGTTTCCTGTCTCGCCTTGGTTGGGTTGGTATTTTGAATGTTGACATTTCAAACTCATGCTGTGTTCTGGAGGCCTTCTCATGAATTTTTCATATATTTTCTCCTCCTTTCCCTGATCTTTCAATCAGCCATACAGCTGTTGAAAATTTTACAGGTATAGCTGCAAGTGGCCTTCTGAAGAGAGTGGGTACTCTTCCCATGTGCTCCACTTCAGCAGATCTCTTTGAGCTCCCATAAAAAGTTATATTTTGCTTTGTGTGCAAATGAAGAAAGTATTGACTTGAGAGCTAAGCAAATGTTCTCCCTGATGTTTTTCCAAGGAAAAGATGCACAGTTCCCTCATGTTCTCTTTTAGAGGCCTATCAAAGCAGTTTGTTCAAATTGGACCCGCCAAATCACACTGCTTGTGCTAATGAAATAGCAATACAGTGGGGATCAGTGTGATTCACTTATACCTACCTGTGCTGGGACAGTGTGTCACAACTTGATACAGTCAGATAAGTTTCTGTTCTTCCTCATTTGATTTTCTTTCCCCCAAGTGTGATTATATAGCTCACAAACAATTATTCTTTAGGTTTTCTCGTGTTAAATGGTGTGTAAAAAGCATGAATAGCGTAATTTATAAATTTGGTGCAACAGATTAACAACTACTTAATCACTTATGTTCAAGGCAGTGGCAAATTTATTTGCAGTATGTTGCAGATGATTCTCATCTAGGGTAAAACCAGAAACTTGGTCTTAATTGGAAAAAAAAAAAAAAATTTAAAAACAAGCCTCTCGTTTCCTATCTCTAAATCTCACTGTGGGCTAATGCCAAATCCAGATACCCCTGAGGTGTTTGATAAGGTCACATCAGGATTCTTTTGGAGGGCTCAGACATGTTTGCCTGCACAATCACACAAAGAGAAACTGAGCAACTCTGGGATGAAGCAAATAAAAAGAGAATGAAAGCTGTTTTCAGCAGCTTAGCTGTTTATCCATTACATCTGAAGCAGCTGTGACTGTTTGTGACTCCTTTTCTCATGATTTCAGAAGTTATCTCCATTAATGAGATTGTGGCTGTTTCCATTTTGCACTTCCCATCCTCCGTTTCACAGAAATAGCAGGAGCCAAATGGGACAGCTTTAGCAGCAGTTAGCCCAGAGATAAATTTTGGCCTGGTTTTCCATTCCCTTGGAGCAGTGGAGTTTGTTATTGCCTTTGGGTTAGAGGTGGTTCTTGCTGTCCTTCCAAAGCTGGGGCTTTGTGCCTGTTACAAGCTGTGTGATGGGATGCTGTGGAGCCCTCCAAGGCTGGCTGGTACAGGAGCATGGAATATTGTACCTGGCAGAGGAAAAGGGGCTCTGTGCAGCAGAGAAATGAGTAATCAGTGCAGCTGTGGCAGCTCTCACCTCTGCCCTCACCTGTGTGAGGTGATCCTTGGCCTCAGCCTGGCTGTGCTCAGTGCCTGCCCTGGGAGCTGCTCTCCGAGGGCTGCTGGGCTGAGCTGCAGATGTGCACCCTCGTGGCTGGGTGGGATGTGGTTGGTTTTGTGTCTCTTGGAGCTACTTTGAGTTTTATTGTTACCTCATGTGTTAGAAACCTGGGGATTTTTTCAGTTTTAGTAAATATTAGTGAAAAAACCCCTTGAATGCAGGAAGCTTGGAGCCTCTAGAAAAAGAATGTCTTGCAGTTTTTGTGACAAGATAATTGTGATTGGTAACAGCACAAGCATGGAGTCTTTAGTAAAATCCTGTTGTGAAGATAAAGGAAACTTCCAGGGTAATTGCTTTTCAGAATGCAGATAAATATTTTTCTTCCAAAGCATTCCAAAGTTTGGGGGGTGAGGAGGGATCCATGCCACTCCATGACATGCCAAGGCAAGTAAAGAGCTGGCCTAAGGGGACATGGCCACTGGGGAAAATTCTGCAATTTCTGGTGGTGACTGTGCACATGATAATTGAGGATTTTGCACTCAGCTGTCAAAATGAAGAGGAAACGGCATGTTTTCCTTCCTGCTGAGGAGCATGAAAATACAAGTAGAATTCATGAGCTTCCCTCTGAAATCTTCATAAAGCAGTCCCCATAGAAGCATCCACTGCAATCAAATTGCTGAGCTGCTGTTCTCTAATAATCAGATACACTGATTTTGGCAAAGATAAGCCCAGAAACACAGTGGCTAGAAATGTCCCCATTGTTAAATCACACAGGAAAGAGTTTAGGTATTACAAGGGGAATGCATCTTCAAATGTATCTGCTGAGTGGGTCCCTTTTGGATACAGGTGGAAAATTGCCTGCAGCATTAACTGGGTATTATTTGCATTGAAGATACTGAGGTAAAATTTTGTGCAGTATTTTGGGAGGTTTTAACTTCTCCTACACACTCTGTGTAACTTTTGTTACCTACAAAAGTTATGTTGTCCTGGTATGGGATTCAACCATGGACACAGGATGGAAGCACTTAATGGCTTTGAATTTGCACACTATGAACAAACTGAGAAGTCTGGCATTGAAGGCCACTGCAGTTCTTTGCAACAGTCTGTTGCATGAGAAGTCTACACACTGTGTGTTGGAAACCTTCCTCCGATGCTGGGAAGCTTGAATTTTATATGAAACCTCTTTCAAAAATCAAGTTACAAAAAAATAAAAAAAGGCTTACATAAAACTTTCTAATTTATGTAAGAAAAAAAAGCACCTGTCAGCTCACAGTGACCTGGGTGCTTGTAATAATGTAATTCCTTTCTCTTGTTCTTTGCAGGGTGTTTGATATTTTCAGCATGTTTTCAGTCGGCTT
The DNA here is from genome assembly GCF_017590055.1 of Onychostruthus taczanowskii. NCBI lineage: Eukaryota > Metazoa > Chordata > Aves > Passeriformes > Passeridae > Onychostruthus > Onychostruthus taczanowskii. The sequence goes on from NW_024499128.1 coordinate 5,512,008, forward strand.
GGTGCTTGTAAAAGCTGTCCCGTGGACAGGGCTGAGAATGAAATCTCCTCTGTGAGAGCTGCAGCCTGGGCAAACTTCCCAGAGCCAGCACATGCAGAAGGGAACTTCTGTGATGGACAGAGGGCATTTTCTGCTCTTACCTGAACTCTGCAGCGCAGCTTGCTAAGCATCCTTGCTCTCATTTAATTAAGCCTGAACTACAGCTTGTATTCTCTGCATGTCAGCTCTAGGTTGGATTTCTTTTTGTTCCCAGAAGCGTTCCTGAGCTGTCCATTTCCTTGTCTGCCCCTTCTGTATGCTTATTTGATAAAACATACTTGTCATTTCTATAAATGGGCAAGTTTTAATTGTCCCTAAGTCCATTCAAGTGTGATGAATCTTCAGGAATATGACGTGTTCTTAAGCAGTTGTCTTTAACTATGAATATTTTTAGCAGTGTACCTACCAAAGCCTTATGCTTCTAAGGTATTATTTTAAAAATGTAGGGAAATTGTGGTATTTCCCAGCAGTACCCTTGCAATTTGTACTGCATTCAAAATGCTTAGCAACAATAGCTAAGTTTTGTGAAGGAAAAGAAATTGAGTTCTGTGCTTGTCTGTTTTTATTGTATAGGGCAAATTGGCAAAAGGGAAGATATACAAATTATAAAGTATCTAAATTATGTTAATTATAATCAATTGCTCTCAGAACCAAATGTGTTATTCTGATTCTGTTTCTGCTGTACTGTAAAGCTATTCTGTGCTGTTACACTCTGCACTTCAAATGACATCTCAGAACAGGAAAAATCTTGATTATTTTCAGAGTAATGGTTGTGGACATAAAACATAAAATATTCATATTTGGTAGCATGAGGTCTGACTGATTGCTCAAATAAAACTCCAAGGCACATCTTTGCTCATAGCAAATAGTTGTACTAACAAAAATATTTGGAGACTAATTGAATGCTTGGGTATCTGTTTCATTTCTTTGAGTGAAATAAATGTAGAAGTTGTTCTGATAAATATATCTAGGAATAAGGAAACACTTCATATCTCACTGATTGCAAATACAATAAGCAATGTTGAAGTGAGGGCTGTAAAGGATTTCAGTGCTGCTTCCCTTTTCCTGTGTGTCACCTGCTGTCAGAATATCAAAACAGGAGGAGCTCACCTGTCGTTTTCCAGTCCTGTGCTGGGGGGTCCCATTCACTCATCGCCTGCTGGGCTAACATTGCAGAGCGTGCTGAATCACAGGCACCACTGAGCAGTGAGCAAAATGTGAGTTGGCTTGCAGGGTGAAGGTTGTGCAGCAGGCAGGACAAAGAGCTGTGTGCAGGTGACCTGGTTCACATTACCCTCTGTTTTCTCCACAGCATTTCTTGAAAACTATCTGGGATGCATTTTACTCTGGGGTTGGTTTGAAGTGGTACTGAAATGTGGGGTTTGTTTGTGTTTTATTTCATTTCCTGTAATAGCTACAGCTGAAAAGGCTTTTGTGATGCTGCTTTTTTTTTCCACACACACACTCGTGCAATTTTCCTCAAGTTATGCTGGGAATAGACCTCAGTGGCATAAATAACTTTTGCATAGCAAAGTGATTTAAAGTGTTAATTCCATTATTGGGATGGAGAAGCACAGCACAGAAAATAAAAATGCACTAGGAATGTCTTGCAAACAATCAGATAATAATTGGATAAATATAGATGTGCACAGCTGTGTTTTACATGCAGCAGTTTCCAGATCTAGTTACAATAATTTTGTAGCCAGGGCAGCTTTGAAGTGGCTGTGCCCACTTCCATGTAACACACGAAGCCTTGTGTCTGTTTCTGTAATTGCCCCTCCCTTGAGTCCTGGAGCCCCCAGCCCAGGGAGAACCACTCCTGGAGCTCTTGTTCCCAGTGCACAGGAGTGGGATGAGTTAGGTGGAAGATTCCTTTGCTCACCTGCCTGGGCTGCTGCACAGATCACACAGGCATTTTTCACATTCACCTTCCTCCTCCTCTGCCTCGTTTTGCAGCCCTGTTGAGGTAGCTGTGCAGTCCCTGGAGTCTGGCTCACTGGCAGAGATCCCCAGTATCCCTTGGTGGGGAATTACTGGGCTGTAGGCCCAGTAAAATCTATCAGTAGCTGGTAAATCCCACAGAGATACCGAGCTCTGTGTTACCTGCTCCTGTCTTCTGGCTTCTGACTGGGGAAAATGACTGGAACTGGATGGGCTCTAGTGCTGAAGCCAAAGCAAGATTTAAAAGAAAAAGGCACAAATGTTTGATTGTTCTGCCTTACAACAGCGTTTATTGCCACAGTTGATGACGATGTTGAGGCAGTGGGCAATCTGTCAGTTGTTGCTCCCAAAGCTGCTAGCTGGACATTTGTGGAAGTGGTAAAATTTGTCTGGAAACATGTTTCCATGGGAAATTAAGGATGGAAGCTAATAATCTTGGGTTACTTGAAATACTCCCTGTATTTCCTCTTCAGGAAAAATAAACCAAAATTGTGACTTGCTGGTGTGGCCCCTTGTTAGTACTGGTGGGAAACGTGTGGTTCCTTTCCACAACTGAAAATCTTGTGCTGGCCCAGGCCAAACAGGTGACTTTTGCTGTGGAAATGGCAGGTCCCACATGCACCAGCTACTCCCCCTCCCCTTCAGGACCTTTTTGTGGCATCCCAGTTGTGATGACAGGGACAGCCCTGGCTGTGCACCATCCCATCCAGTCACACAGGCAGCCTTGCCCTCCTGTATCAGTTTTTTCCAGCCACAGCAAGCCATGCGTTAGATAAGGCTGTATGAGCTCTTGGAAGCTGTGTCCAGTAATTGACAGAGCATCTGAATTTGAGGCTTGCCTTTCAAAGCTCCAGCCAGAGCCTGCATTACTGCTTGAGCTCAGTGCATTGTGTGTGTGTAGAGAGCTGTCAGCCTCAGAACAGGATTAGCAAAATCTGTCATGCAGCAAAAATACCGAGGTTGGGAGAGTGATGCCTCTCACACCAGCAGAGCCAGAGTGCCTCTCCCGTGTTTGGCAATCACAGCCCATCACCCCAAAGTATTGCTTATATCCTCAGAGAAAACAAAACCAAACACACCACCCTGCCAGGGTTTCTTCTGTCGGTGAAAAGGCTGGAGTTTCCTCTGGTGGGGAGCTCTTGCCTGAGAAGTGGGAGCCCCAGAGGAGCCCTCTCCTTAGGCTGGGATGGCACAACCCCTCTCTGACTCAATCCCAGGGTGGGCTGGCCACGCTGCCCTGTGCCCCACAAGTGGGCACTGAGACTTTGGAGAGTGCTGTCCCTTGCAGGACAGGTCAGTTCCCTACCCCTTGTTGCAGGACTGTTTCTCTACTTCATGTGCTGCTCAACTGGAGGAAAAAATCAGCAGTTTTAAGATTGGGGGAGCCTGTGGTGGTGGCTTCTGTTAGGTAGCAAGTGCCAGGGACTGCCATTGGTAATGGGCTAATAATTTGTAAGGCCAAGCTTGAAGTGGAACTTCCAAGAAAGGTTTTGCTACAAGCAGGTTTGATGAGCTCCTTGCTCTACTTAGAGAGTCAGCTGTAAAACAATTGTAAACCTGAAATGGTTTTCATCTTGCTGCTTATGCGTAATACAATTTATTATACATGTTATTCCATGACTCCACAGGAACCAGAAACAATTATTATTATTTCTTTGTTCCTGTGTCTTTTAGCATTTAATTGTGCTTTGTTCTATGTAGTAAATGTTACCTACATTTCTAATTGCTTTTGACTGTCTTCTAATGTTTGCGTTTACATACAGCAAACAAAATATTTTAATAAATGCTAATAATTAAATAATGATATTAGAAGAGCAAGCACTTAGTGTCTATAAAATGACACTAAGTTGATTATTTACAAATTATCTAGATGCTAATTTGGTTGTGGTCTTCAGCAGTGTTTGGTTTCTTAGTAAGCAGGAAACAAGCGACGTTTGATCGCTGCTTACAGAGCACCTTTCTGGCAGCTCAGCTTTGAACTTGTGTTGGCACTGTTATCACCGTACTTGCTAGCTGAACATAGTGTCTTACAAAGGTCAAAAAGTTAGCCTTGGCTAATAGCTGGTTTGTTGGTTTTTTAAGGGCAAAAAAGCAAAAGACAGTTTAAATAACAAATGAGGCGCCAAGTCAGCCTATTGGTAACCTTTTCTGAAGGTGTGCTGGCTGTTCCTTTGCCTATGAAAACAAGAAATGTCTTGTAAGCGGGGGTCATTACCTTTTTATTTTAGGCATCAAACTGACATATTCTTAACATTCACTTTTTTCTCTTTTTGAATAGCTTTGTGTCTTTATAGCCCAGCCTTTCAAAACTGACACATATAAAACTGTTGATGTTTTTATCTTGTCTTTAAATTCTGACGTGAAGCTTAAGTATAAGCATGCACAGGTCCCTGCTCCAGATTTCTTGTGCCAGCCAGTGCAGGAGTCCCTTCCTGGCTCTCCTGGTCCTGTGGTGGTTGGATAGCCTGGCACAGAAAGTGCTGATGATGTGCCAGCACTGCTCCTCTCAGTGAATTGGTGTTTGTGTGGGAGATTTAGCACTTGTAAAACTTGGCCATTCATAAGGAAACTATTTAGTTCAGCGTTTTTATTTAAAAGGTCCCTGACAGATGCAGGTTGTGCTGTGCAGGAGGAGCTGCTCCAGTTGCAGCTGGGAAGGTCTGGGTGGTTTCAGTGGGCGCATGTTTGCTGGGCCGAGCTCCTCTGGCTTTCCTGCAGGAAGGCTGCAAATCCCAGCATGGCTCCACCTGGCCTGAGGCAAACTGATGGACTTGGAAAGCCCAAAAGCTTCAGAGAAGCTAAAACTGAAATGAAACTCTTGTCGTGGTTCATACTCGGCAGTAGTGGCCATGAGGAGCTGTGTACAGGAGATGTGTGAGTAGCCTGCAGATTTTATGAAGTGACTGGCTTCCATCTCCATGACAAACAGGCTCCTGGCATGTATATGTTTCTTGTGGTGCCAGAGGGTGGAAATCCAGGTTGTGTCCATTGCCTGGAGGATGCCACAGAAGTCACAGCAAAACACCAAGCAGCTTCTGCAGAGTTGGTGGAGCTGGTGTGATGCCTGTGAATCCAGGGGTGAGCAGATCTCATTAATGTTAAAGATATTTAGGGATCGTGTCTGGGTATGTGCTATATTTAAAAATATATTGAATATAAATTTCTGATTATTCTAGCTTGTACTAAACATTGATGGTTTTGGTGAATTGTGGTTCCAGCACAGAAGTAACAGTTTTTCCTTGCAGACCACACACCGTGATGCATACACCGGTTTGGGAGCTGTTCCTTTACTCTGCACTGAAGGAATTTAGTAAAGACCTGGCTTGATTTATTGTTACACAAAGTGCCAGTATGATGACTGATCCATAGGTCTGTGCCACTTCTGACCATTACCTGAAAATTCACCCTGAAGTCCATGCTGTTAAAAGATGAGAGCAGCATTTCAAATTGCATTTGCTCCAGAGTGGATTGGGAGGCTTTGGCATAGTGCCTAGTTTACACTAAGCTTGCCAGCAAAGGAAGTTAATCAAAAATTGTTGGTCCAAGGTGAATTCTTGCTCTGTTTTAGCTTAAATGACTTTCCACAGTAGACAGTCCTACATCTTGAGCTAATCCGTTCAACCCCAGGAAGAGGTTGTGTATTTTCAAAAGCATAATTTCCTTGCAAATGCTCCTGAAGCAGCTGTCTGAGCCTGTGTGCTCCATCCAACACCAATCCCAATACTGGCATAATTCAGAAAATGGCATTCATCCATTTGTTGAGTGGGAGAGTTGGCATTGAAGTCAGTGAAAGACCAGTGGTGTCCCAGCTGGTAGTTTTAATTTTCATTGGGATCATCAAACCTTCTCTTACCCCTCATGCCCATCATCTCAGCTGGTCATGAAAATACAGAATTAGAAAGCTGGGGAAGGTCATCCTGGGAAATTCAAACTATAGAGGGTCAGCAGGGCTTGCCTGTCTGCCAAGGTGTGCTGCCAGACACATGTGCTGTCTGGCAGGGATGCTCTGTTCCCAAAAGAGGCTTTTTTTGTTTCTCGAGGTATCCCTGTTCCTCTTCAAATTTTCCTCCGTTGTCACCACCTGATGTAACTGCTGTGGCTCTGACAGCATATGCTTTTCCTCCTAGGTTTCATGTTCTTAATTAGAATTTAACTTTTAGTTTGATGTGTCCCATTTTCTGAATGTTTTTCAAACTGAGATTCCTTGTGTCTAATGTTTGTGTTCCCTCTGTGGCAGTTAATTCTGTTCCAGTAATATTTGCAAATATGCTGCCTGCAGTAGAACACTTTCTTGATGTCCTTATTTCCATTATTGTCTGCCTTTGTGATATTGTGTGTATCTGAATAACTTAAGTATTTTGATGTCTGAAAAAATACAGTGGAGGCTAAATTCTGTCAGTACTATTTGCTTTTTCTATCCACATTCAAAATTATGGGACTTAGGCTGAAACCAGACTTGTCTTTCTACTTATGAAACTGTTGTTTTTGCTAGATATTTTGAAATCTTGAATAACTGTATGTTTCCAAAAGAGAAAGTAATTTGCAGAGCTGAGTAATAGCTCTTACTCAGTAAAACACAAGACTTGCAAGTCAGGTGGTTGCATCAATGTGAATGCTCACTTGCTTTGGATTGAAGGTGCTGTTTAAGTGTTTCCCCAAGTCTGGGCCCTGATGCAAAAATATTTGCTTATAATTTCAGTGAATTGCCTTTTGCTGTCTTAATAGGCTTTTTAATTATTCATTGGCAGTAATGCTGAAAGGTGGTGAATTTCCAGGATGTGTACACTTTGAGTCAACAAATGTGAACAACTGCATTTAAAATGCCTGCTTCAGCATTCAATAGGAGAGAAGGATCCATTAGGCTGGTTGCATTCACAAAAGTGCAAATGCTGTCCAAAGACAGAGTGAAATTCCTAAAAATGCTGAAGGGTGTTTGCCAGACTGCTCTGTCCTTGCCTGTGAGTGAGAGTCCCACAGAGCTGAGTAGGAAAAGCTTTTCTTGGCAGTTGTAAGGTTTAGAGATCTGAGGTGGTTTTTCACTTCAAAACAATACCGTGTTTTTTGGTATTTTCATAAAACCTGAGCAGAAGATACTCCTTAAGCCCAGTGCTGTGTTGTGCATGCACATACCAGAGAGATCCTAGAGGTTCAGGGGTTTGCCTTGCTGCTGAGCAGGAGAGAATTATGGCAGTCACCAGGGAATACAAGTTCCACAAGTCTTTTCTTTACCAGTGTTTGGAGCACAGTGGCAATGCGTGCTGTTGAGAAGCAGCATGTGTGCTGCAATCTCCTGGTCTTAAACATCCATGTAGTCCCCCAGAGAAATTCCTTGTTAAAAAAGGAGAGGTTGGAGCAGGAATTTTATTTTCTCGGTCTCCTAGTTGTCATATTTTTCTGATAAACCTCAGCCATGCAGTAGCAAAGACAGAACATGTGCCCAAAGCACCATTGTGCCCCAGTACCAGAAATGCCCATTTCACTGGGGGCCCGAGCTCAGGCTGGGCAGAGGAGCCTGGTGAGTGGTGCTCTGGAAATGGAAGTGCCAGGTACTGTGACCAACAGCCAGAGGCAAAGTCTTACACTGCAGCTTTAATTAAAGCATCTCAGGGAATTTGCATCATCTAAACATTATAATGCTCAGCAGGAACTTTGAGCCAAAGCCAAAGGATAATAAGAATTAAACCACATTTCACCCATGTACATTACAAGGATTTATATTCTTTGCTGGCACTGAATAATGCATTACTGTGGTGTCATAACTGGTGTTACATATGACCTTATAAAATGCTGTGATCCTTTCAAGCATTTATTATTAAGTAAAAAACGAAGTATTTTTTCCAGCTATCCCACTTTCATGGTTTTTTCAAGTTTAAAATTGGTTTTGGAACATAGCCTAGAAAGAACAATTACACTAGCATCATTATTTTTAGGAAAATTTGCATAGCTTGCTTTTACACAGGTATATAAAGACATAATGGTACTAGATGGAGAAGGATAGATGTAAAGTGCTTTGCTTTTCTTTGCCAAAATTTCATTTAAGCATGAGATATCATGTCAGGGATTGAGAACAAACTTGTAATTTCAGAGAAAAATATGAAAGCTGTTTCTCCATTATAAACTTCTATGTGTTACCAGAGACTAACAAAAGTAATAGGAAATAACAAATAGCTTAAAATAAAAGAGTATCTCGTGTCCCTGTAATAAAGCATATGTGCATCTAAGGAAGAAAGTGGACAAAATGGAATCAGCACAGTCCTTATCAGTCACTCTTTGATCAGGTGGAGGAGAAACCTTCAAGACCATGCTGCAAGTTGCCATCCAGGCCACTAAGTTTCTTTATATGGCTTTTTGGTTCTTCTCTCCTGTTACTGGTGTTCAACAGCCACTTCTCCTTGCAGCCCTTTGTCAGAGTGATGTTGTCTTTTACTGCTTGCTGCCATTAATTTCTAGGCAGTCCAGGCTGCTAAAATTATTTTTGAATTTTTTCTTAGGTTAATAAGGTTAATGAAATCGAGGGAAATGCAAAAATTACTCTGTCTGAGGTAATGAAGAGAATAAAAGGTGGCAGTTCAGGCTGACTCTGGGTGAAATAGATGTGAAGCCTCAGTGGAATCTCTGAGGTCTCCAGAGTTTAGGTTCTAAAAATCCTCTGTGAGCTTTGAAATGTCACCAAATTCCTACACTAATCTGAGGCAGGGCTGTGGTTGTTCACATGTGTACCTGTCTGCCTCTGCACAGAGAGCTGACTCTGGGCGAGCAGTGAGCTGCGCAGGCAGGCAGTGTCCAGCTGCACAGACAGGCAGTGTCCAGCTGCACAGGCAGGCAGTGTCCAGCTGCACAGACAGGCAGTGTCCAGCTGCACTGAGCAGTGTCCAGCTGCACTGGGCTGGCAGTGTCCAGCTGCACAGGCAGTGTCCAGCTGCACAGGGCTGGCAGTGTCCAGCTGCACTGGGCTGGCAGTGTCCAGCTGCACTGGGCTGGCAGTGTCCAGCTGCACAGGGCAGGCAGTGTCCAGCTGCACTGAGCAGTGTCCAGCTGCACTGAGCAGTGTCCAGCTGCACAGGGCAGGCAGTGTCCAGCTGCACAGGGCAGGCAGTGTCCAGCTGCACAGACAGGCAGTGTCCAGCTGCACTGAGCAGTGTCCAGCTGCACTGGGCTGGCAGTGTCCAGCTGCACAGGCAGGCAGTGTCCAGCTGCACAGGCCAGGACAGTTCTCTGGTGGCAGATAGCAAGGCAGGGCTCACAGGAGATGCTCCCCACTGGTGTTTTCCTGACAAAAGCCAGCCCAATGTCTGTAACACCTCTGTGCCCAGGCTGGTTGTTTCTTGAGCAGCTGAGCGTTTCCTCTGAAGTACCACTGTGCTAACTGGGCTTTTTCCACAAGGAACTTTAGCATAATTTTATTCTTAATTAACTCTGAGCCAGCCTTCCAAACTGTTCCCATGACATGTGGCTAAAGCAGGACTGCTGTGTAATCTGTTCACCATATGTAGGTAGGTAGGTAGAAAACAATGTATTTCCCTTTTTGGTCTCTAATCCTTTTCTGTAGCAGATTTTCTGTCCTGTAGCCCAAACTCTCAAATGTTTACCAAAAACTTGAAAGGGCCTTGTCTTAGGAAACTTCCCCTTAGTTGTGTGCCTTCCTCTGCATCTGCTGGCATCAGCACCCTGTCCCTTAAGCACTTTGCTTTAGTGCAATATTGCCGGTGCCAAGTGCAGCCTCCCTGTTTTTTTATTAATATTGTTGCTGTTAAATATATTTACTTAATGTATAAAGCTGAAAATAGTTTTGATTTTGAAGGGAGGTGGTGTTCTTGCTGGTTTACAGACTCGGGGTAGCTGAGCTGTGCCAGTATCAAATTCATATGAGGTATGCCCAGTTAGTGAAAATGAGTTAATACTGATGTTTCTCCACAGAGCTGCATGAGTACAAAATTCCTTGGCATTAGCTAAAAAATTTTAACAAGATTCCCTTGTTATTTAACAAAGCTCTAAGTACTTGTCCAGAGAGCACAGTAACAAACTTCAGGCAGATTTTTAAACACCCAAACAAGCTTAAGGCAAGTAATTTGGGGTTTTTTGCATTACCTTTCATGTCTTATTCTTGGGGTTTGTTTGTGTTCTTACTGCTTTTGTGTGACTCAAAAGTATACAGCCAAGAGTAAAGGTTGGTTTTTTTATTGTCATTGTAACAAAGTTAAGCTGTCTCTGGGTCGCTGCATGTTGAGCCCAGGTGGTGCTGAGATCTGAGCAGGACAAAGGGGTGCTCTGACTGCTCTTCTGTCCGTGGTGTCTTACAGCAGAGCACCAGATCATCTTGAACAAAGCTTAATTCTACCGACATTTCTGCAAGTTTGTCTTGAACTTGTAGCTGTCATAAACCAGCTGCTCTTCAGCCCCTCATCCACCCTCCAGAGTCTCACTGGAAGGAGTTTTAGCCCTGTCTTACTCTTCAGTAATGACCTGAGTGTCACTGGGTGCAATTCTGCATTTTCCACAGGGGTCTTCCAAATATTTATGCTGGTGTTTGATTGAGCTCAGTGGCTTCTAGTGTGATGTTTTGAGCACTGCTGCCTTTGGAAGGGCCATGGATGATTCAAGTGGCTCACCAGGCCCTGCACTAATGATTGTCCCATGCTCAGTGCCAGAGACAGCGAGCTGTGAAGCAACTGCAGTGAAGACTATATCCAGCTTCAGCTAAATAATTTGTTGTGCACTGTTTCTCTGTTTATGATTCAGTTTAAAGACCCTTTTAAGTGAAATTGGATACACTACAAAGTGTTGGTTTCATGTGTTTTATTTGCAGTTTAATCAGCGTGATCCAGCTGCCAGTGCAGGGGAAACCAGAGCTCGATTTTTAATTATCCCTGCTTTGCCTGAGTTAGGAATTCCCAGTAGTGCTGTCTGAGAAAAGATGCCAAAAACCGCATTGTTCTTTAATTAGCTGTTGTAATTGTTTCAGTCTAATCTCCATGATTAGCAGCAGCATTAAATACAGCAGTAAGAATAGGCCTGCCCTCTTTGTGCTGCCCTAGTAAACACAATATTCTTACTTCTGGTAAGGGACATAATATAAAATCAATTAGAAGCCAACTAGTGTTGATTGGAAAATGATAAAGAGCAGTTACCATGAAGTGCAGATTGCTTTGTAAAGTTGGTTTCTAACCATTCTTCTGGGATGGTTTTACTGCCCAGTTTTGGGGAAAACACCAGAATAACAATCTATTGCAGAGAAGCCTTTGGGAATCTTGCAGAGGCTCTCTCCTGTGTGAAGCTCTGATACAAGCTTGACAATAATCTTTGCTGCCCCTAGGTTTAGTGCCTGTCCAGTTTAAGGAGAGGGTCTTTTTTACCCCCGTGCAAAACAGTTACATTGTTAGATATGGACAGTTGCAGAATATTCCCCAAAGAGATATGTTTTTAATCTTAAATTTAGCAGTGGTTTTTATTCTGAGGTTCGAAGCTCCTCTGCAGTGGTGAAATTCACTTTGCAAAGAATATTTCTGCACAAGCATATGTGTTAGATCTGTTTCACAATGGATTATGATACACAGACATGTAAAAATACAGGAAAAGTACTTAATGACATAGAAGTACAACTCCCATGCCTGCTTTGATGGTGTTGAGCTACCGGCTAAAGTATCAATTATTACTGCAAAGTCCCTAAATACCTTTGTAAATTTGGCTTCAAGTATCAATGCATGTGGGAAAAGTAGGAAAAATGCTCTTGAAAAATGCAGATTTAAGTTAGGTCATGCAGTCTAAAGTGAGCATTTGTGAGTGTAAAATGAGCCCTTCTAGAGGAATGTAATTGCTGTAGTAATGGTTGTAGTCACAGACTGTGGAAATGTGAATATTTTGGCTGGTGCTATGTTTTTGTAAAGTAGTTGACACAAGCTTTAATGTCTTCCGCTGACATTTCAGACCCTCTGTGCTCCAGTGTCAGCAGCAGAACTGGCAGCATGGGCTCAGGTTTGCAGGTGTGGCACAGAGCTGGGAGAGGCTTCCTCTAGGATGCACCCAGCAATGCTCTGGGGCTTGGGGAGTTTGTTCTTGCTTAAGTCCCATGAAGTAAGGTAATGTTATCCTCACTATGAGAGTAGAGAAAGGAGGTTTTGTTGCACCTAAACCCATATTTCCAGAGCCTAAACCCAGTGCTTGGAATAAAAAAATTTAAAGTCAATCCAACTAAACTTGCAGGAACACAATTGTAAATTATGGGTAAGCTGATGAAAGAACGGAAGTGAGTTTATGTCTGCATTGGATTACTCGGTGTGTATCAAAATTACTCTAGTTTGCAAGTATTAAAAATTATCATTTTCTTGTCAATGAAACTGAAAAAAACTGCAATTCTTTTATTAAATTCTTTGAGGTTACCTTTTAGAAGGGTCAGATTAATAGTTCTGATGCTTTGTTTGAATAGTACTGCAAAAGAGTCCATCCTGGTTTACAATAGAAATCCAGTTCTGTTAAACCACTAAAAACATCAGGTATTTGTCCAATGTGAAAACAACTCAACTAAAATCTAAGTGTATTTATTAGATTATTCATTTGAAGATACAGTGTTTGAACAATAAAAACTACCTATGCACTCAACTGAGTCTTTTTGGGGAAGCCACTGAGCAAGTGCTCAATGTTGTGAAGCTGGGTGTTACTGAAGTATGAAACTGCCCACAGCCAAGCACTGATTAAACAGGCTTGGCTTTATACAACTCTCTTGTTCTTTCTCCCTGTAATATACATATGGAAGGAGAGAAAAAAGATGCCTTTTCTTCTCATCAGTCTATCTATAATTTTCCACTTTATAGACCTGATTAAAAGTAGAAGCAATAACCATATGTGATCCCAATGACCTCAAAAACATGTAACCACATTTGTTCTATCAAGAGCTCTATTTGATAGATTCAATTTAGTGATAATTTCACTCTTTGCTTTGCAGTAACAGCATTAAATTTGATCCACTGAGGTAGGTCTGTACCTGGGAAGGCCTGATGAAAGTCAAATACTACAGAGTGGTGACACAATCTTTCCATATTTTTCATGGATTCTTGTATTTTTTCTTCAGGGTGATGCAAAACCTCAGCCTATTTAGGAAAAATGTCTGATTGTCTTGCATGATACTGGCTGATTTTAAATATTAATAAGTTCCAGTTAAAGTATTGAAATCAGAAGAATTGAATCAATATAAGATGGAAAAGGCTGGAGAATTTAGTCTGGTTTCTCTGCAAGAAGCAGTTACTGCTTTCCATCAGTCACAGGAAGAAGCTGAACTAGGCATTCATTAGGTGACCATTTATGTTGATACTGAGGTGAAATCCCATAAAGATTTCTTTAAATCAGCATAAATAAGCTGAGCTAGTGTTAGTGCCTCCACACATAAAAGCAGAGGATTTGAGGATAGAGGAATCTTGAGATTGCAGTCAATGTCTGACCTGCTGCACCACTCAGGTTTCTTGTGTGTGATTTCTGGCAGTGTGTTGGAACCAGCAACTGAGATAGGCCTTGTGGGATCAGGATGTCTTCCACCAGCTCTGTAATCACAGTAAATGGAACCAACTTTTTTATTTTACTGCTTCTGACAGTACGTTCATACCATTCTGAATTCCCATAAGAGAAAACCCAGACTTAGCAGACTACATGCCAAATATATGAAGTTCTCTGCACAAAAGCCTTGTGGAGCTGTGTTAATTATTAAGTTGCCTTCCTCCATTGCCAGTCTCTGATTTCTCTAGAAGTAAAAATGGTTGCAGCATTTCTTTAACTTCATATTTCAGAAAATATCTTGAAAACAGCAAAAAAAAAAGTTGGGAGATTTAGTGAGCTCAATTACTCCTGATACTACTGGGATGTGCTGAAAATGGGCAGAGAATTTGAAGGTAGGTACGGAGAACACAGCAGCATCAACATTAATCCTTTCACCTCAGAGGTAAACTTTTCTCGTGATGAAAGCTGCTGTTATTCCTAGTAAAGAGGAAGGATTTTTCTGACATGGCTTTCCGTTTGGTACACTTAAGAGAATTTCTTTCATAAACCAAGCCCTGAAATGTCTGATGGGAATGAATAGAGAACACCAGAGTACCATTGTGCAGTTAAGGGATCATTAGCTTTACAAATACTTAACCTATCAGACACAGATACATTCTATGGTAGCATCAATGATCTCATTGTTATAAATGTACATTGATTCTGTACATTCACATTCTGCAGAGTACTTCTAGAAACTGAAGCCAAGTTGCCCAAAAGAAACTGAAGGGAAGAGGCCAGCTGGCAGCTTTGCTGCTGGCAGCTTTGCTGCTGGCAACAATGGCCTGTGCTCAAGTGGGTTTGAGGAATTGCCCAGCGCTGGGGAAGCAGGAGGCAAATCCTGCCACATGTCTCTTCTGACAGTAAGTGCTCTCCAGCATTTGTCTGCCCCCCTGGGACACCTTGGAAATTACCTTGGAGTGGTGCACTGATACTACCTGTAGATTTTAAATACACACATGTGAATAATTCATTCTAATCTCTCTGTCTCACCAGCAGTGCATATAACGGCAGGATTGTAAAAACTGCTTTAGAGCTGGTGAAAAATCACATACAATGTCATTGCAGTTGTATAATCCTGTCTTGTGTTTCTGAACCTGAATTTAAATAAATAATTACCATGCAAGCACTGATTGCATGAATGCTGTTGTAGAGGTTCTCCTGCAGCTGTCAGCCATGGCCAATCCATGTTTGGGCCAAGGGGAAGATGTACCATCCTTGCAGCAGCTCCAGCAGCCTTGGCAGCTGCTGCTGGAAATTCTCATTGCCTAATCTTGCATCTAGAAACAAGCCAAGTGCCGTAATTGGCTGACAATTTTTTTTGCAACTATTATTTTTTAAAGATTTTTAGTTAGCAACAAAGAACACGAATTTTTCTATTCTTTGCTTCTTGGGTTGCTGTGCAATTATGCCACTGATGTGCTCATTATAATTTGTCTCCACTAATCCTTAGGGACTCCAGAGAGCTGCTTTAGACTGTTCAGACTGTACCAACTATGTCAACCATCAGAACTTCTCTTTAGAGATAAAACTGCATTAGAATTGGAGTAGATTTATTTTGAACCCCACAAATGCATGTCTTGCTGTGGGACATCCTGTGGAGCTGGTTAAAAAAGATACTGCTCTGTTTTTCACTTGAACAGTCATCACTTTTCTTGGTGTTTTGTTGTGGGCTGCCATGAGCTGAGGGTGTGGAAGAGATGATTTCATCAGCCCCAGAGCCAGGTCCTTGCTCAGCCAAGAGACACCCCACCCCTTCCAGTACAGAGCTCCTACAACTATGAAATGCTGAAGTCTTCCCTAAAAAATATCATTTGGCCTTAAGTCTGTGGGATTCAAGCTGTCAAAGTGATCTGTAATGTTTTTTTTCACAAGGTACCCCAAAAGGTTTGGTGTGTATGACAGAGAAAAGCCAGCCCCTCTGAGAGCAGGCACAAACCTGAAGTGAGCGAGGGCTCCCAGCTGGAGCCATGGCCTGTGGGGTGGAGCAAGAGCCTGTCAGCCCACCTGGCAGGACCAGGAACATTTTGACTTTCTTCTCTTCCTCTTACCATTGCTGCTTATAGAAGATGGAAGAAAAGGAAATCAATTGACTCCATCCAAGCATTTTTCTTGTTTTAACTCAATTCTTTACTGATCAGTAGAAATTCTTTGATTTACTGACTGAAGATCTGCCCTGACACAGAAGGCCTCGTTTGGGTGGGGGTTTTTCACTTCTATTTGTTTGTTTGTGTGGTGGTTTTCTGTAGGTTATTTTATTTTCCAAACATAACTACTGAATTGTTATTTGAATTCTTGAATTATTGCAGCTGCAATCAAGGGATGTTGAAGGCGTCTATGGAAACAAGCTACTTTTTAGAGAATTACACTGAGAATTCCCCTGAAAGGGCTTATGGTGAGATTGTTCTCCTGCAGCTCCAGGGGACAGTAACAGACCTGGTGATTCTTGGAGCTGGGCTGAGTTTGGGGCTCGTTCCCTCCCAGCAAGGCTCCATCAGTGCCGAGGCGGCCGAGCCGGGCGCTCCCGCAGCCGGGCTGTGCCCGCTCGGGCACGGCTGGGCACTGAAAGCTGCTCTGTGCTCCTGCAGGGCCCTTTTTGTGCCCTGCTGGGCACTGAAAGCTGCTCTGTGCTCCTGCAGGGCCCTTTTTGTGCCCTGATGGGCACTGAAAGCTGCTCTGTGCTCCTGCAGGGCCCTTTTTGTGCCCTGATGGGCACTGAAAGCTGCTCTGTGCTCTGCACAGGCCCTTTTTGTGCAGGGCTGCCCAGGCGACGTGGGCAGGCTGAGGATCGCGCTCGGCTGTAGCTGCGCACAGGGCGCTCTTTCAGCAGCTGCCTGACAGTCACGCTGTGCTGGCAGAAAAAACAGAATCTCCAAGGTACATCTGGGAAAGAATTCCTCTTCTGTACTAAAAATACATTTAAAAATTAGCAGTGAACGTAGTTTTTCAGTTGAGTCAAAAAAGTTTACTGTACCAAAGGAAACTTTTTTGGTCTTTGGTTTGCCGCTAACACCAAAAGATGTTTCTTTTAACTCTGAACATGTTTGCATTGATCTGCTCTGTGTTTGTACTTCAGCCACTTAATGACATCCCAGATCTTAAAATCTCAAAATCCAGAGATTTTGCCCTCTTGCCTCCTTTCTATCACATCGTGGTGGTTACAGTTTTGCTCTGTCTTGGGTCACAGTTTTAGGTCTTTCTCTGCTCAAAATATCAACTACAAAGTATTTTGAAACAAATGAGAAAGAAAGGGTGAGGTAAAATTGGCAGACTGGTTAACTGGAGGTTACAGCAATGAGTTCATATTTTATAGCCTGCATGGCCTCAGTATGAAAGTTAAATCTTTAACTAGAGTTATAAACCTGTCATTACTTGGCATATTATCCATTGGATGTATCACTTCATAGTGTCTTTTCTGGCCTTCTGGTAAGGGTGAAAGGCAAATACAGAAAATCCCAGAGCTTTAGAATAAAAAAAAGTGATCTTCATTTTCCTAGTGGTCTTTATTTCACATAAAGTAAGGCTGGAAGAAAATATTTTTAATTATAATTTTATTGATATCTTCCTGCTAATCATGGTGGGATTTAAGAAAATATATTAAGTCTGTTTCTCATTTATCTTATTGCTTGAAAAAGCCATTAAATTAGTTCCAGGGAAGTCTTCTAAGACTCTTTATAGCTTGTGTCTAAGCTGTAGGTTTGCTGAGGATCTAGAAAAGGCAGAGCTTGTGGAAATGTGCTGGTGCTGAGCCCCTGGGCTGTGTTGGGCTCCTCCTGACACCACAGAAAGGTGCCTTTTTGGCTATTGCTCTGTTAAGAGTAACAATAGCATGTAATTTGATTTAGTCAAAGATAATAACCAGAAGAAATAGCATGAGCAATCTTTTCTCCTCCAGGTTTTCCCACATCCCTCCTACTTCAGGGATAATTTGCAGTGATCTGCTACATATATCTCCTCCATGGATTTGTAGGTAATTTCATAGCCTTGACCATCATGCTTTGTGTATATATTTATGCAAACAGGGTAGTGAGTGTTTTGGGGTTACATATCTCATAGGCTAACTGTTAAAATTCGGTATGTATTAGGACCTACTTGGGTCCTTGATTTGGTTAATTCTTTTTCTATATTAGGAAATTTCTTCACATGGAAGAAGTCCCTGTGGAAAAAAAAAAAAAAAAAGGCATTCTTGCAACAGCTGATTTGTAAAAAACCCAAGAGATGCAAAACAAAATATTGTAATTTGTTAGCTCTAAATGAGCCCTTGTGCTCCTTCAAATGGCAACAGAAATTCAGAGCCATGTGTAAATAGAATTTTATGGCTTGTCTCAGTTACCTCCCAACTTGTGTCATTCTTCTTGCATAGCAGATTACACATCTTAAATGATTCACATTTCCGTAATTTCAGAAGGAAATCTGAACAAAGAAAGACAACTGGACAAGGGTTATGGTGGGAGATAGGAATTGAGAAGTTAAGATGTTCCTGTCCATATGCTTTTTGTAATAGCTCCTAGGAGGTTATCAGGTGAAGATAATCATGTTAATGAGGCATATAGATAATTCTTGGAAAATATCTAATTTTAATACTATTTTCTATTTAACCCATCCTAACCATATAGGGAAAATACAATGAGTTCCCTGTGCTTGACCTGTGGGAAATTGGCACCCTGTGTTTTCTGTTGGTGCTCAGGAAAGGTGCAGCTCCCAAAATGCGGCAGCAGATTCCCTGGGAGGGGTGTGGGTGAGGCAGGGGCTGTGTGCTCACTGGTTTGCGGGGCAGATCCATGGCGAAGGCAGGGGACACCTGGTGTGCAGGTGGCCGGAGCTGAGAAGGACTGGCTGAAGGGAGGAGCCCTGCGGAGTGGCCGTGGCAGCAGCTCCTGGGTTTGGCTCAGGGGGGCAGAGCGTGGGCTGTGTTGGTGGCTGCTGGTTGCAGTAACCTGTAGGTGTGCCATGGCAGCTGCAGACCCCCTCTCCACAGCTGCTGAGCCAGCAGTGGGTGGGTTGTGTCCTGTTTGCTGTTCTGTGTGTGCTGTGGCAGTGCAGCTGTCTGATCTGCACTGCTCTGCGGGGCCAGGCAGTGCAGGCAGCGAGCTACAGAGCTGCAGTACAGTGTGACATCCTTTATGGGATGGCAGCTGTAGAGACTTCAGACTCATCTGAAATTGTCTCCTTGAGGCCCTGAGACAAGCACCATCTCCATGTTTTCTTATCTCCTACCTTTCTACAAGCACCATCTCCCTGTTTTCTTTTCTCCTATATTTCTACCTTCTGTCACTTCTTTATATGCATGTGTGGTCAGTTTTCTGTTTCTTCACTTTGATGCCTTTTCCTTGGTCCTAAAATTAAGAGTTAGATACGTTTAAGGGTAAAGGGTTTTTCTTTCTTATTTAATAAGGGTCTTTATGGTGCAACACTTTGCCAAGGTGGAATATGTCGAAATGCACACGGTAGATTACGTGTACAATTTTATAGACCTCACAAATTAGCATATCTAACAAAGACGTCTCAGTGAGAAGCTTGAATGAATAGTGTGATATTTTTCTATTTCAAAGTATTCTTCTTTAGATGGGCTAATCCCAGTTTATAGGATGTATTCTAGAGGGGGCCTTGGTTTCCTAAGATAGCGTAGGGTTTTCCGGCCTCCAACTACAAGGTCTTTAGGATGTTTGGTCTTTTGGTTTAACAGAATATCAAGACTATGTCAAGTTATCAGACTTAAGGAATTATAAGTATGCATGCTAAGGGCACTAAGAATACCTAAAAGGTATATAAAAGAAAAGGCAAAAAATTGTCTTGGCATCAGTGTGGCACAGATCCATGGTACAGACCACAACAATTCAGTGATGGGCACGCAGTGCTGAAAAGCTGCATGGCCCCCGTTTGTATGTCATTGAGTAACAGGGTGGCTCACTTGACAGGTCATTCTTTGCTCTAGATGAACAGTCAGGATATCAGGGCCTGCTTGCTGCTCAGTAGTTTCTAAATTAATGGTGTCATCTGAGTGCAGCAGTTGCATCTCTTATTATAGCAACATACAGTTGCTTTACTGGTGCTAAAATCAGCTGTGGACCACATGTGTAGCTTCTAAGCTCTTTTGGATTTGCTAAAGTATTGCTTAATGATCATGTACTCAAATGTCTGACATCAGAATGTCTATTATTTGACCTATAAAATCAGTGAAACACAAACTGGCAGCTGCCAGAACTCTGTCAGAAAGACTTCATGACTTTATCTAAATTTAGTATTGGCACATATTCTCATATATAGACTTTGTGAGTTGGTTCTGAAGCCTCTCTTATGTAAAACGAACTGTCAGCCCAAATGTGATGTTGTTTAGATTTTTTAGAAAGGGAATGTTGGTTAAAGGAGTCCTGTTTTGATGCTCATGTAGGATACTTGCCCACAGCTTTCTGAAGCAGTTCAGGAAGATACTTTCTTTTAATTTTTCAGTAGAAATTACTGATTGCTTTTGCTGATACTGAAATGTCCAATATTTCAGTGGAGCTGTGTGTTTTGGAGTGTTTGGGATGAAAGATGCTGTATAAGCATTAGACACATTGCATTTTAGTGAAAGCTGGCCGCAGACTGCAGCAAGAACACAGAGATAAATCATCCTTGTTTTCTCCCTCTGAATTTGCTGAATCTGCAAATTGAATTTGCTGCCTCCTATTTTGTTTTAGATGAGCTGTAGTTTTCCCATGGAAAATGCCTCTGTTTCACTTACAGGTCTGAACAACTCTCTCACCTGACTATTATCATTGATTTTTGAATTCTCACAGTGCTGTGGGTCAGCCCTGCTTAGCTCTATTTATACTTCCTCATGATTGTTCTGCTTACACAGTGCTGTGCTCCCACATTTCTACTCCTCAGAGGGACCCGTGTCTGTGTCCAGAGCAGTTCCCTGTGGCTGAGGAAATGCCTTCTGCTGGAGCTGAGCTGCTGGAAAACCACTGGGAACTGGTTGCCTCCCAGAGCTGCTGCTGGGCTGTGCAGGCTGCACAGAACCGGTCCCATAACCAGCTCTCATCCAGCTCTAATTTATTTGTTTTATTAGCTGTTTTATGCACATACTAGTTTTAGTGGGATGAGTGTCAGCTACGTGATAATTACAGCTATTCTCACTTGGAAATTAAAAAAATGAGACCAAAAAGCCTTAGGCTTCCTCCAGAGCCCAGGCTTTGTCAGCAGCCATGAGTCACCCTGGATTGAGTGAGTGTCAGAGATGAAGCAAATGTGCTGATTTTTCCTTTGTTCCCTTAACCTTTTCTGAACAAACAGCAGGAGTTGCCTCTCTGTGCCTTAGCACCTAAAATTTCACTGGGGCAGGAAAAGCTTCCAATCACAAACCTTGTAATTCTTAGCACTGGGAAGGTGCCACATCAGCAGCTTTATCTGTTGCCATTGCAAAACATGGAATTTTTTTTACATTTTAACCACTTGTGTGAATATCCAGCTTCCTTTAACTGGATCAGCAAAGAGGATGCCTGTCAAAAAAGGCTTTTTCCTTCCACCCACTCCTTTGCTTACTTTGTTGCAAAACAGATCTTTATAAGAGATGTTGCAAATTTATGAGGTTGCAGAGAAGACAAACAGGCTTTTTCCAGGCTTTTGTTTAAAAAGCTGTTTGATAATATCAAGTGTGTTGATATTTAAAAAAATAAATCAGGAAGTGTGTAATATGTAAATGATATATAAAATGTAAATATATAATAAGTATGCATAATAATGACATCTGCTGTTTTTACTTTAGTCTTCAGCATATGTAGCATATTTCAGTTTCACAGTTTTATAAATATTTCCATTTTGTGTGCATCTTTATAAGGACTTTAATGGTACTTGAAAAGTAGGAGGAAGATCTCCAGTGTCAATATGCCTGTCTGAGGAGTGATAATTCAAGAGAGACTTGGGACTATTGATGTTAGAGATGGCAAATTAAAGGAAGGCAGAAAGTTGTGAAAACACTCAGTGCTCTTCCATGCCCTGTCTCCTGGATGAAGGTCATTACCAGCAGGACAGGCAGAGACTTGCAGGGAGTCAAAAATTTGATTGAAATGTCTGGAAAAGGAACAAGGCATCCATTTTAATTTGTTTTCTATGATAACATAAGCCAGATTTTAGAGGGACAGAAAGTTTTTGTATTGGAGTAGCTGTATCCTGACTGTGAATTGCTTGGTTAACTATTCATTTTGCACACATGAAAATATTCCTGTTGAAGAATACATGCAGTTTGCATCCATCTTTGAATGCCTCTTTCTTGTCCTTCCAAGACCACCATCATAGATGTAGGGGCGAGTTTGGGTAACAAAACCATGTGAAAGATGTTCAGCATAAACACTGGGGCAGTGTTACCATGCAGGGAGCATAAACTCAAACCATTTTATTTGTAATAGGAAAATATACATGCTCCTTTGAACATGATGAACTGGCCTACCCTGTGCTGTGGGGGTAATAAATGCATGACAGACCTTGTCAAATCCTTGTAGCTGTGTTTTGCTGGCTCAGCAGTGCCACAAGGGACCAGACTCTGCTTTAGGACGCTGCAGCCTTCCCAGCGACTTCCATTTGATTTGCCTCCACTAACAATGGCATGGCCATGATGGCTGTGGTTGCAGAACTTCTTAAATGTGCTCTTGTGTCCCCTGGGTCAGCCTGTGCCCCATGGACCAACACCTGCAGGTTCATTGGTGTGGCTGTAGCTGGGGCAGGAGGCTCTGCTGTTCCTGTGGGGGTCTCTGGGGCACACTACAGTGTTGGGCTCATGGATTTGGAAAACCCTGGCAGCCCTCAGCCCATCCTTGTTTCAGCTTTGCATGGTGCAGTCTTGAGGCTTTTTCCAGCACTTTGACAACAATAGAAATGCAATGTCCTGGGGAGTTAACTGCTAAAAATATCAAACCCGTGTTTTCAGTTATACTCAGATCTTTTCCAGTTTGACTAATAAGCCTTTAGCTCTAAACTACTAAATTGTGAAAATGTCATTTTATCTGAAACTTGAGAAACAATAGTAAGAGAAGAAAGCAAACTGTTGATCCCAATTTGTTGTGTCACTAAGAAATAAGAGGTAAGATGTTGACCTCAGGGGTTATTAGGGAGAGGCTTGCAAGTTTTGTTTGATGACTTTCATTGCTGACAAAGAACTGGAAAATACTGGTGGCTTTCTTGACCCCATTCAGGGCTCCTGAGCCAGGCCACATTGAGGCCTCCCTCTTGATACCCCTGTGCCAGTCCAGCAGTGCAAGGGGCAGCCTTGCTGGGGTGGATGGAGGGTAGGGATGGATGGGGTGGAGAAACAGTGCAGCCCTTGGTCCTTGGCTGAAACTGTATTAGAGCTTTGAAGTTGAAAAGTTTTGGGAAATTTCATGCGCTTTCACCAGCGAGGCAGAAGGGGAGGAAGCCTGACTCATCTTGGCAGCACTTCACAAAACCTGCTGTCCTGACTTCAGGTGGAACCTGACCCATGGCTGTTTTTATGTTCCCTTATCTATTTAGAAATGAGTTTTTTGTTCCTTGTCTGACAGGTTTGCAGCTCTGCAAAGATTGGAACCCAGGCAAGGGCAGCAATCAGACAAAAGGTGAACTATTGAACACCAAAGCAGAAGCTGAGAGATAAGATTAAAAGACAAACATAAAACATACTGTATTTGCCATGGATGGCATCTGACAGGATGGGTGCCCAGCAGCAAGGTTCAAGATGGGGTCAGAAATTATAGTATGAAGGAGATTGAGACTAAATAAGTGTTAAATACACTTAGTCCAAAGTTAATGTCTTCAAACTGTCCATAATTTCTAGAGAATAATCTAGATATTTATCAAATTTATTCTTCCTCATTGTTTATACCATGTATGTCCTGAGTAATATGTAAAACTTTTGCTACCTGTACATTTACACTGACATTTTAGAAAGCTGCTTTGTTTACCTTCTTGCCCAATTTTTGTAAATTTCTCAGGGTCTTGGAGGTCTGAGCCCTTTGTTTAACATTCCTGAAAGCTGTCTACCTTCACATCCATATGTGCTGCTGTCACAGTCTGCACTTGCTTGACATAAGTTGTTATTGAAGATTGGATTTCTTCCCTTGTAATTCCCTTTTCTGAGCCATACATTACTCTTGGCTTTGTACATTTTGTCATTAAGTCTGCTTGATCATTTTAGTACTATCAAGAACTAAAATCTTTAACTGCTGGCAATTCCACTGATCTTCAGTCAGTTTTTCTTAAATGAATAATATCTGCCATACACTTGAGGTTGTACCATCATCTGCATGAGAGGTAGGTTAAATAATCAGCCTACTGTGGTCTTACCAGCCCAGAACTGAGCTCTGAACAAAGCAACATTGCATCTTGTTTTCAGGATTCCTGGGAAATTCACCCCTTGAAAAAAATCTCTTTAGCTCTTAGAAAAAGTGTGGCATGGGTTTTGCTAAATCTGGAAAATTGTTTCAGCCTTGTTATTTCAGCGTTCCTTTTGCTTCATATTCTTTGTAATGAAAACTGACAGTTATTTTACATACTGGAAAATCTTGCATGATTGGTCTCAGTTCAGTATCTGCAGGAGGAAATTAAGATTACACTGCTTGCACATTAATGATGAACTTCCCATGGCTTTTTAATGACATTTTACTTTAAGTACAAAGATACTATTGTTGGCAAACAAGATCGCTACAGTTAATCCTAATGATCAGGATCAGATCATATTTGTATTAATGCGATCTGTAAATAAAAACAACTGCTTTGTAATAGCAATTCAGTAAGTAATTAAATGCTGCTTTTTAAAGACTTTTTCTTTGCACTTAATGAATGTCAGGCTGACAGTCAAGAGGGCTGGTGTTAAACAATTTCCTACAAATACTTGTCAATTATGTTTTTCATGTCAGATAGCTGCCTTTCAGTTTGCACTCTTGGCTTTGCCCTTTTCCTGTGCACTGAGCTGTGCATCTGCAGTTTTACTCCTCAGTGCAATGGGTAGGCCATTTCCTTGCTTAGAATCTATTTTTATCAGAGTTCATGCATGTTTTTTTCTGGTGTTGGATATCCTTTGTCTTACCATTCTGCCCCGCTCTGCCCCTCCAAATCCTGGAAGAGCAGTGAAAGTAGATTTACTTTTCTGCCCCATGCAATATCATCCTGGCTTTTGTTCCTTGCTCAGCAGCCTGTTTCTTTGAACATACTTGGAGACAGTTTTCAAGGTAGATGTGTTTATAGCTTCAGAAATTTCATTGCCAGCCAGTTCACAACATAAATGGAATTATATTGTAAAAAAGTACCACTTCTTTATAGGAGATTCATTAGAATATGGGCACTGCATAGAATAATTAGCACTGCAAGCAGTTGTAGCTCATCATCTAGATTTGCTCTGAGTTCAGACTGTGGTGTATTTTGTGGGCAGGACTGTGCTGGAACGTGCTGGATCCCTGTGGGGCTGACGTGGCTCACCAGGAGTAGGATGGCTTCCTCCTGTCCATTGACTTCTGGGTGGGCACTGCCAGAATTTCACCTTATTTGTAAAACCAGCACTGAATAATACACTTATGCGTGGGAACAGTCTTGTTGGCTGTAGAGAACAGAGGAATTTGTATTTATAGATGTGTAACATAGCAATTGTCATTCCCTCTCTCTGTGGATGATTGATGGCAGATAAGATGAACAGGGGTTTTTCAACCACTACTGTCTTGCTGCAATGTTCTGTGTCAGTGGGGGCTTTTGGCCAACTAGCCCACATTTATTCACTAACTGCAAAGGAAAAAAATAATTCAAGTGACTCTTTACTTATTTCAATCACATCTATAAAATTAACATGAACCACTTGTTTACTGGAAGCAGCCCAGCTCATGCCTTCGGTCAAAGAGTTAAGGATGATAACAATCTTGTTGCTCTTTCCAAGACATTCATTATCGTGGAGATTTCAACGTAATGAGAAAATGTTGCCTAATACATTCCTAAGTCTGCTTTTTTTAAGTTCCTTGAGCAATTCAAGAAGCCAAAAATAGCCTATTTTAACAGCCATTCAAAGGGGTTTCAGAAGAATATAAAATTTATTTGGGCATAAACTGAGAATCTGAGCCATAGAGAGAGAGACGCTCGTTGTTTCTTAATGACGGCTTTTGCTGCTCTAGAGGACACACAGGAATTAAACTAAGTGAAGACGACAGCTCCTTCTCGGCTTTCACCGCCTGCGAAACACATCCTATCACATGCAGATTTACAGCAGGCTTCGGCTCGCTTCAGCTTTCTTCAAATCTGCCCGGCCAACATCATTTCGTGCCAACAGAGAACACGGAAGGGCCGCGCTGGCAGCGAGCGCGGCCCGGAGCGCTCCTTGGCACTGCCATGCGGTACCTGCTGGCAAATCTCATCTCCGCCTCTTTGTTTCTTTTGTGTCACTGGGGCTTTTCCCTCCTTCCTGTTTGCCCTTCAGCTCGTTGCTGGCCTCCATTGGTATTCCGGCCAGCTCGGGCGTGAGCAAACATTTCTGTGCCATCGCGGCGGGGCTGGCCCGGCGGGGGAGCGGCAGAAGGCCGAGTTTCGGCATCTTTCCCCTGCTGATTCTCCCGAAACATCCTTCAGAAAGGGAATTATGTGCAACCTGTCACCACAAGGGGCTTCTCCGGGAAAGCCTTGAGGCGCCTGTGTGTTTTCCAGGCTGCTTCCAAGGGAGGCGATCTGCTGCTGGCAGATGTGCACAAGGACCAGGAGTGTGGACATTTGCTGAATTTGCACCTTTCGCAGCAGCATCGTGTCACTGAGAGACAGCAGCTCATCAGACAAAACAGGACTCTGGAAGTCTTTTGAATATATAGACATATATTCTTGGATATATATGACCAAAGGGCCAAAGCTTGCAGAATGATAGTACTTGATCTGCCCCCATCCCTAAAGAGACACAGTGTGTGTCTGTCTCTCCTTGGCATTGCTTCACGTGGATAGATCCATCCTTACAAACCATGCATTAGAAGCTGTTATCTTCAAATCTGTAATACCAACAGTTCCCTGAGGCTGATTCCTGGCAGTGCCCTCATCTCTGCAGTTTATGCATCCTACGCGAGATTTTAGGTAGAGATTTTCTTCCTTTCAAACCCTTGCAAATATCACTCTGCTGAAGCGTTATTATTATGTTGGTGAACATGTAGCATTATAATTGTCAGGTGTCACGTTGATATTTGGAATGGTTGGCATAGTAAAATTACTAATGAGAAATACATGTTTTGAAAGATATACATAGCATGATGTGTGAGCTATCATTGTGCTGTCTCTGCAAATGAAACTGTGTTCCAGCAATCAGAAAATTCTCAAAACAGTTTCTTTCTAAAGAATTACAGTGTACTATACTAGTAGTATGTGCACTAAGGTTGCTGTAGATTATTAAAGATGCTTGTAAAATAAAACTCTCTAGTGTATAAAAGACTAAATCCTATCCTATACACCAAGTTTGAGATATAAAAACAGAGATTGAATTTTCTCGTTTGTTGCATGAGAGAAAGCACCACTGGATGTGTGACATCACTGACACCTTGTCCCTGGAACTGAAACGTGTCTTTGCCTTTCACCCTATCACAGTGCTTGGTGGGAGTTGATGAGTGCTGCAAAATCAAGAAAAAAATCCAAAGAGCAACTGTATAGAAAGCCAAAATTAGTAATCTCATCCTGCAATCATCCTTCCACTGCCCATTTAATTCCAATTAAGTGGAAATAATGCCACTGTTGAGTGTCGCCACTGTTCTATTCCCTCACAGCATGTTTTGGACTAGTGCTGGTGTATATAGAAGACAACTTACCAAAATCTCTGATAAATCTGGTAAAATTCACACAATATCTATTTGTAGGTGCAAATTTAAAGTTTCCAGCTTGCTTTACATTATTTTTTGGTTTGAAATAGTAAGGTAAGAAGAAGACACAAGCAAGAATTTCTAGACAGACATTTTTAGATAGGACTCATTTTTCATCACTGTTTCTCTGCCTTCCATTTTTTTATGCTCTAACATAATTATATTCATTATAACAATGAATATATTGTGATTTGATTTTTCTGTGTGGCATAGTCTATGAGCAGTGACTAAGTTAACATAATGCTGTGCTGCCCATCTGGTTCTGTCAGCTGAGGATGTGGATATGCTGGGATATAATCACTGACTGTGTGTGGAGGGAGTCCTTGTTTCTGACAGAATTGTAAATGTGGAGTTATGGAAATACGACCATTGTTAAATGCAGTGTAATTACAAATAACTGTTTTGACAGCACTGCTTACAGCATGAGAGGAAAGCTGCTCTGTGCCTAAAGAAGGTTGGGCACTATACAGTCTGGTGTTTGGCTCAAGTGTAGTCAGTGTGTTTAGTACAGTACAGAAAGGGTTTGGTCTCCAAAGTGAGTATCTATTCAAGAAAGGGAAGAGGGCAGTTTCCTAGGAAACTTTTTGATATCTTTTCCTAATGCATCTGTCCTTCATGATCTTTGCTGGAGCCAATAAAATTACAAGTTTTTGAACTTAAGGTGCATCGTTTTTGGTGTCAGAAATTTTTATTTTGCTCTATCTTTTAACCCCAGAACTCTGTCATCTTTCATCACGTTGTTAAAACTGCTCATGTGTATAGCTCTGAATGAATTTGCAAGAACTGAGAATGCAGTACCACACAGACCACCCTTGCTGAGGCCAGTCCCAGGCTGAACTCTCAGGAAGGCTGAACTGCTGACAGGGTAGCTAAGAGCCCATAGTAATCCTCTGGCTTTTGCAATTTTATTTTATGAATGTAACTACTGGTCTTGCAGAAGAACTTTTTGTGAAGGTACAAACCAGTATGTAGCACATCCACAAATCCAGCAGCAGGTAACTGCTGCTCATCTGCAGTCCCCCTGCAGTAATCACCTGTGTGGAAGTGTTAATATTTCAATCTCACTCAAAACAAGAGGAAACATGAAAACCTTTAATTTCTATGTGCTTGGCTCAAAGAAAGACTCCTTGTGGTCCTGGTGAAAAAAGATTTGAATTAATCTATTTCTTTTAGTGTTGCTCATTTTAATAGGCTTTGCTCTTCATGCTTGTTGTATTGTAATTCTGATTTAACAGCATTTATCAGTAGAAGATCACTGCAGGGCCTTTAATGATTATAGTTGTTCAAGCTGATAGTCTGAGACTATTAAATAAGGTCCAATTACTTCCCATTTATTTGTGTTGTTTTTTTCCCTCCAAGTAACAAAATGTAATCCTGAAGTTCATTGTTATTCTTTGTATTATATTAATCTAAATAGATTTTCTACCTAATTAAGGCTGAATACGTTTGTGCTAAACTGACTGTATTTTACAAGGATGTTTTCATTTGTGTGAGCGGGTGTCTCTGGTTTCTACCATCCATATTCTGATTATGTTTAATTTCTACAGCTGCCAGAGATCTATTGTGTGTCTCAGCAATTCATCCTGGGCTGCTCAAGATTGTTTAGATTGGAGTTGGAATAGGCATCCCCATGAATTTAGTTGGAATCTAGTTAATAACAAGTCACCAGGAAGCAATTTCACGTGTTTACTACTGCTCTGAAAGATATAAAATCTATATTGGCTGAATTCTGGATGAAAGAAATAGTGATGAAAGCTGAGGAATTCAGTTCAGATTAACAGCGTTATTTTTTTATGGGTTAGGTCATTGGGAGGGAAAGGTAAAAAAATAAAAATGAAAGTTTGGCTGGTAATGGGTATTCAGTGTGGTTATCATGTCCATAGTCTAAACATGGAAATGATTGAGCTTTACCCCTCTTCTTACTTTGTGTTATTTATTTACATACTATCTCTTTGGGGCACCTTTGTCAAATAATGAAGCAGTAAAATTTGGTGAGAAATAAAAACACAGAACATCTCACATTTTCCTTTCAGTATCAGAATAGCCTTCAGGAAAAACCATCATGTAGATTTATCAGTTCTTGACCCCACCTGCTGAACTCCTGTTAAGAAGTTGTGTGGCATTAATTAGTGTCTGCTGCTGCTCAGTCTTTTCAACTGAGGGTTCTGTTCAAGGATCACAAAGTATAGACATTCTTATAAAAAGTCACTTAAATAATTTCCCTTGAAAGAAACTGACTTCCTTGTAAGCTCCTTCATGTTTGAACTCTTTGTTGTAAGATCCAGCTTCTCTAGGGGAGAAGCTATAGGAAAATAAACCTCCAGGGTTTTCCTGAGCTTTCTCAGGAGCTGCATTTTGCACTGTCAGGCCAGTCCTCCTTCATGTATTTCCTGGTTTTGTGGTGAATTCTGTTTAAAGATGTGGCTGTGCTGAAGTGGATCAGGAGGCTCAGTAACGCTGGTTAATGTTGCAGGACAGATGCTCGAATGAAGGTCTTTTGAGGGCTTGTTTGCCTGGGAACTGAGCAATGTCCTGTATCATGCAGGGGTGGGTTCTCTGCTTCTCTGCCCACACCCAGGCAGAGCTAAAGCTGCTGCAAGGCAGAGGTGGGAACTATTAAAGTGTGTGTGTACACAGCCAGAAAACCTGCCCCAGCTCAGTGTTGTTGCTGCCCCAGCCCAGCGAGTGTTGCTGTTCCTGGTGGTGAATCCCTGGGAGGAAACCTTGCCAAAAGCAGGGCTTGTGCCTGAATCTGGAGTCCTAATGATGTTCAGTGCCATTTGAAAGAGAACAAAATGTGTAAAGTGGGGGCAGTTACTGGTCATCAATCAAGTTCTGTTACAGACGTTTAATACATTTAGACTGGTCTGTGTTGTCAAAGTGCAAACTTCCCTGAGAAGTTTAAAGTAGCAGAAAACAAAAGTGGTCAGTTTTGGAAGGACTATGGATGTGTGCGGGGCATCCTTTTGCATCTCCCTCTCAGTGTTGTCGCTGCCCCAGCCCAGCAAGTGTTGCTGTTCCTGGTGGTGAATCCCTGGGAGGAAACCTTGCCAAAAGCAGGGCTTGTGCCTGAATCTGGAGTCCTAATGATGTTCAGTGCCATTTGAAAGAGAACAAAATGTGTAAAGTGGGGGCAGTTACTGGTCATCAATCAAGTTCTGTTACAGACGTTTAATACATTTAGACTGGTCTGTGTTGTCAAAGTGCAAACTTCCCTGAGAAGTTTAAAGTAGCAGAAAACAAAAGTGGTCAGTTTTGGAAGGACTATGGATGTGTGCTTTCACAGCTCCCTCTAGCAGTATCCCAAACTTTTTAATAATCAGAACATCTGAAATTACTCTTGATATAAGGATGGCTTTTTGTACAGTTACTGTGCTAAGCTGGAACAAATCTGAAAATCTGATTGGTCTCTTGAGGGATGCAATATTATTTTACTCCCTAAACTAAATCACTCTGAAAGTAAGTCACATGTTAGCAAAAACCAGAAGAACTATTTTGAGGAAAGCAGCCAAAGTTTCGAAGCTGTTTTCGTTCTATTTCAAACCAGAGCATCTTCCCTTAGTGTATGTATGTAAAATGGGATAAAAGCAACTTCTATTAATGATGTTTTTACGATGTTGTTTCTCATGTTTTGGATCACACTGCTGAAATTGGTGTTAAGGAAAAATAAAAATGGATGGCAACAGTTTTGGAAAGGAAGGAAAAAATAGTCCTCCAAACAATCACCAGTGCAGATGTTCCACTGAGGGGTCCCCTGTGCACTTTGTGGTGGTCCATCTGTTTCTCTGCATTTTGAAATGATAAGTGTTGCAATAGTTTTGGGCTGGCTGTGCCTGTATCTGTTAGAGCTGAACCCAAAGGACTCCTGCTTTTTCAAGTGTCAGAATCCCCCTTTTAACCCAAATTATTGCTTTGTCTCATTTTCCTTTTACATTACAGAAAGCACTGTGTTTGAAGCAATTATATCTTTCATCATTGCCAGCTTGCAAGTCAATAAATCTATTTTCACCTTTTGCATCTCCCTCTCTAATGAAAAGCATAAAGTAACATAATATATTTCTCACAAAATGTTTCTCCTAAGTCTTCAGCCACTGACAATTAAAGTACAATGTACTTATTACAGCAAAACAGAAAAACATATGGAAAAATATAACTACATTAACATCTGCTGCCTTTCCTCCATCTGCTGTCTTTGGCCTCACTTTTGTTCAAACCTGCCAAAAGTACTCATTTTCCAAGGGTCTCATGGCACATCAACCACATCTTCAATTAAAGTTCCCAATTTCTTGTTTGTTTTGATGGCACAATGGGATGTCTGCTCTGCATCCATGTGGTTGCATGAGGACTTCAAGCAAAGCAGTGGTGGTTTCACAGTCTGAAAGATGTGAGTGTGGTAGGACAGGAGACAATGGGGTGACCACAGTGTAAAGTTTGTACTTCTGGATGCAAAAGGTTTTGATTTCAACTAAGAAACAGCCCACAAATGCACAAATACATGAGCAGAAGAAAAAAGATTTAATTGTAGAGATGCCATCCCCTGACTCTGGCAATTGGAAGGTCTCTTTACTGAAGTAATTAACAAGCACTACCAATTAATATGTCACAGCTGTGATTAATACTGAACAGAAACTTGTTTTAATTATCTTTTCATAGTTCTGTTTAAATTCTTCTCAGTCACAGGACAGGTAAAATAGATGGTCCTGTGAAAGCTGACCAGGTCTCTGAGGCTTTGACATGTGATACAGATTTTGAAGCTATTCCCCACCTCTGGGAGCTGTGAGCTGGTTGGATCCTGGACAGCCCAGCCCAGCAAAGCAGCAAGTGCCTGCCCCAGCTCTGGGGCCTCAGCTGTGTTGATCCTGCATGACTGCCCAGGCATTGCATATTTTCACAGGAGGTCAATAACTGGGTGCTTTACTATGTGAAAGGAGGAAAAATACGTAGTTTTTTACAGTACAGGTGTTAGATTTACAGCTGCTCCTCAAGGCCAGCATGTGCAGTACTTTGTATTTAGAGGAAGATCTGTGTGTTTCATTGTTGCTCTGTGTGTGCGTGTGCATGTGCATATTTCTGGTTTGTTTTGCTGTGTCTATTGAGGCACCAAGCTTTGCCAGAGGAAAAATATGAGAATATGTTCTCAGTACAAAAAGACAGCAAATCCTTCCGTGCTGGGGAGAAAATGAGTTGTCAGATAAACTGTAACTGTGAACATTTGCCATTCAGGGCTTGGTTGCACATGGTCCATCCATCTGTATAGTATTTATAGGACTTTGTTGATAAAGAAATTGTATAGTGAATAACTTTTCCTAAGAAGGGAGCATTTTCTTACTGTCAGGAGGAAGTGCTCTGCACAATGCAATGAACACCTCTGGCAGATAAATGCAAGCTCCTATTGTGTGCCTTTGTGTGCTGAGTAGGGTTTTCTTTTAGGTTCCCTACAAAGCCAGTGCAGAAGGAGCCTTCCAGCAGCACTGTGCCTCGGCAGGTGTGTGGCAGGGGATGCTGGAGCAGTGCCTGCCTGCACGGTGTGGGCTCTTCCCTTGGCTTTGGTGCCTCGAGCAGGATCCCTGAGCCACTGTCTGTGTGCCCGTGTGTCTGCAGAGCTGGCACACCCCTGTCTGCTGATGTTTGGGTCTCTGCTGATTTAAATGCACATTAGGTTCTCTCTCTGAAAGCAGATTTGAAATTGTCTAGTGCTGGCTTTTTGTGTATTGCAAAAATTACCAGTCCTATTGCCTAATCCAGGCTGTTGGCAGAGGAACTCACTTCCAGGGGCAGTGGGACACTCTGTGAGCTAATGGCTTTGCAGTGTGTTCTGATCCTGCAGTGGGATGCCCCACTGAGAAAGGGCTGGCTTGTTGGAGGTTTCCTGTGCCCACTATTGGAGCCATGGTCTTTGTCTTTAACCTTCTGCCTCTAGCATGCAGGATACAGAAATGTACCTGTAAGAGTACAGGAGAATTTGTGACCTGGGTAGCCCCAAATGCATGTTTCTGCTTGAACATGCTTAGCTTGGATGCAAATACAGCTGACAGATGTGTCTTGCAAATATAGGCAAGCAAAACATGAAGAGAGGCAGTCTGCAGGTGTGTAAATTTACCTGGGGTCTGGCTGAACTGGTGTGGGTTGTACTTGCAAAAGCCTCTGAGAGTGTTAACAGGCTGTCATTAAAATCCATTTGTCATTACAGACAGCTGGGAAGTTCTTCCAAATTCTCTGTATTTGTGCTAGGTGCAGTGAGCAGCAGCAGCTGTTGCTGGGTCTGTAGTAGGTGACAGCAGCAATTTATTCCATGGTTTCCTCAGAAGATTGCAAAGTCTCTGCAGAAACCCAGGCCTTCCCTCCTGAGATAGATGGGACTTTGAATTCAATCAAGCTCAGAGCACCTAAGCCCCAGACCCTCAATCACTGCAGATGAAGTGGCTAATACACCAAAGAGCATACATTGTGTCTGACAAACTTTAGCAAAACACACCAGAGGTGGAGTTTGGAGAATTAAAACCTGTGTGTTCAACAGGGAGCGGGATTTGGAGCAGAATTCAAATTCTCACAGTACATAAAATGGCTCTGAGCTTAAAGTGTTATTTTTCATTAATATTATAATACTATTTTTAACATCAATGGCAATCACTATGCAATTGGCAGTGATCTCATGCACACTCCTGGGTACAGACTGTTCTTTCCTAGTTTTGGAATATTTGCTTGTTATTCCTGAACTGCATGCTCAGAAGAGATCCCACAGTCATTAAAACTCTCCCTTGCCAGGGCTCTTGCCATTGAGCACTCAGCAGTTAACCTCTCCTTGTATCTTCTGAGAACCAGATAAACTTAGGACAGAACACTTCTGCTTGTGACAATCCTTCTCTTAGGCCTGTGTTCTGTGATAGACATCCACAGTGTCACACTTCATCTTGGAAATAAGGTGCTGCAAAGTCTCCAGAGGTTTCTTTATAGCATCTTCCAGTACGTGAAGCAGCTACAAGAGAGCTGGAGAGGGACTTTGAGCAAGGGCATGGAGTGATTGGACGAGAGGGGATGGCTTTACAGAGGTTAGGACTGCAGGAAAGGCACAGGTGAAATATGTGCTCTTCAGTGACATGTGTTGTGTGTGACACCTGTAATAAATTTAATAAGGTAATCTCTGAAATGAG
Source organism: Onychostruthus taczanowskii (assembly GCF_017590055.1). Lineage (NCBI taxonomy): Eukaryota > Metazoa > Chordata > Aves > Passeriformes > Passeridae > Onychostruthus > Onychostruthus taczanowskii. The sequence goes on from NW_024499128.1 coordinate 5,546,482, forward strand.
TTGATTTTCGATGTAGCCTTTTCTGGTCTATGCCTAGAGGAATTGCTCTATTGCAAAGACCAAAATGGTTCTTTTAGCAGTGTTAGGTGTTGGTTTGAAAACACTGCTTTCATCTTTGGCTGTGGAGACATACAGGCTGTATTAATGGGCTAATGCTTCTCATTTTGTCCTGGTATAGCCTTCCATTTTTTCAGTGATTTGCAAGCACAGAGATAGGGAGGTGCTGCTAACAAATAGCTTGATAAAAGTTGAAATAAATGATGATTCAGACAGTGAACCTGTTGATGTATCTCCCATGGTACTGTCAGAACTGGGATTGCCTGGTTTCAAGCTCATCTCTCTGTGAGATGACTCTGCCCTATCTTGAATATTTTAGACATCCATGACGAATAAAATCTGCAATTAATCCAGCACTGTAAAAATAAAGTATTGCAGAGCAAGTAAAACCCATCTTTGTGTAGCCAGCTGAACACCTGATGTGCTGCTTTTTGCTTGTAGCCCTGAACTTCACAAATGAGCCCAGCTTACTGTCAGCAGCTGCTGCTGTTCTGAGCTGGGAGTGCTGAGTTTCATTTCCTCTGCACTGCAAACATTCTGCTCTCAGGTGTGGAGCCTATCTTGAAATCATTGTGCTGTAAAAATCACGCTTGGCTTTGGTGAAAGCAATCAAGAGAGAAATGCAGATCAAAGGTGGGTGGAGATTTCAGGTTTTGTGGCATCTAACACTTGCACCAACAGGTGTGAGATTGCACGAGGTTGTATTTGACTTTCCAGCTGGGCTATTTGTTATGTGTTTTATGTTTCAGTGTTATCTATAGCTCTTGGTTTTACACTTGTTGTACAGACCCTGCCTTATTTTTAGTCCCTGCTCCTCCCAAAGCGATGTCCCTGCAGACACTGGGTGTGCCACACCTGTGTGGTGGGAGTTTTTGTGGTGTTCACTGTCCCTGCAGGCAGGGAAGAGCTGTGGCCCAGCTTCATTTTGTGTCTGCCTTGGAAGCATTTAGAATTCATTTGTTTATTTCAGATTCCAGCATGCAGACTTGGAGAAACATTTCCCAGAGGGGGAAAAGCACTTGAAAGAAGAAAATGGTTTAAAGAGGTGAACCATACACCAATAAATCTGCTGTTTGCTTTGCCTTTTCTCCTGAGGTTTCATCCCAGCCCTGTGCTCTGTCCCGTGGTGGGATCACTGCTGCAGTGCCCAGAGCTGCAGCGCCAGGGCAGCTGCACAGCTTGTCCAGCACTCCTGCTGCAGGGCTGGCAAAGTGGGGAGCAAAGATTCCCATTGAAACATCACCTAAGTGTAGTGCCAGATGCTGTGTGACACAAGAACGTGCCCACACCTCTCATGTTTTGGCACTTTGGCATGCTGCAGAGAGGTTTGGAAGGAGCAGGAGGGCAGAGTGTGGGAAGGGCTCTGCACTCCCAGGACATGGGAGATGTGTGCCTTTGCTCTGGTGCAGGCCAGGGTCTCCTTTGTGGGTAATAAAAACTACTGTGAAGAACCAATAGCAAATCTCCTCCCCCTTCATTCCCCTTTTATCAAAATGCATTTGCTTTACAGATTAGGATTTTTTTTTTAATTTTAAGATGAAACTCATTTAGAAAGAGCCTGTGAGAGAGAATGTTGCCAAGATACGTAGAAATATCCTGTTGTGACATTGCCTTGGAGACCTTAGAAAAGGTTTATTGAAGAAGACACAGTTGTTTTTTTTCTTTGAAGACCCATTGAAGATACAGGACAAGTGGTGGGAGCTGGGCTCTGAAAGTAATTTCTTTATTTTAGCTTGGTCATTCCTGGGAATGAAAGCTGCCTTGAAACTATGACCTTATGGCCCTCTGCAGCTCCCTGAGTGGAGGCTGCAGCCAGGGCAGGGTTGGTCCTGTCTCCCAGGAAACGTGGCAGGACAAGAGGAAGTCACCTCAAGTTGTGCCAGGGAAGCTTTAGATTGGATATTAGGAAAAATTTATTCATGGTAAGTGTTGTCAGGCACTGGAACAGGCTGCCCAGGGAAGGGGTGGGGATCAGCATCCCTGGAGGGATTTAAAAGCTGTGTAGATGTAGCACTAGAAGACATGGTTTAGTGGTGGACTTGGGTGCTGGATTAATGGTTGGGCTTCATGATCCTGAAAGTCTTCTTCTATTTAAATGAACCTGTGTTTCTGTATAAGTGCTATTCTTTTCCTTAAAGTAAGTCTGAGAAAATAAATTTATTTCATGCTTTCACTTAAACGTTAGAATTGTTTTAAAAACCAAACAAACAAACAAACAAACATTTCTCCCCAAACTAGAAGTATTTTGTTTGTTTGAAAAATGTTTGGATTTTGGTTTGTGAGTTGTTGTCTGGCGTTGGGTTTTTTTTTTAAACTCCTTTGCATTCATCTGTGTCTGACATTTTCATGGAGAGAGAATCACTTTATTCACTCACTAAACAACTTCTTCTAATGAATAAACTATTCAAACATTTCCCATTGCCGAGCTTCAGAGGTCAAACTGATACTGACTCCCTGCATGGCCTGGGATAAGTCATTATCTCTCCTTTCTCTGCAAACCCTGACTGTTAAATAGTTCCTCACAAAAGAGGTGTGAGAAACAATTAACTCATGCTGATAAAATGTTTTGAATATGAAATGTGGTTGATAGGTGCTAAAAGATGCTCCCATCAGTCATCATTAGTGATGCTGTCATTTCCTAGTCTCTGATTTTTGGTTATGTGTTCCATAAATGGAAAGGAAACAGGACAGACTCAAAAAGTCTATCAGTATTTTTACTCCTATCTTTAGATGTTTTAATAACCATTCATCATTGATTTTATCTGCTACTGTTCACTTTTGCAAACAGAGATATTTCCATGTCCACATATCTAAAAACTGTGTCCCCCCCAAGTTTCCACAGCTGGAGCAAAGGCAGCTCAGCCTCACTCATCCCTGATGCAGACAAATATTTTACATGGTCTATTCCTTATTCCTTATATGATAGATTTTGAATGTTGCAAAGCTGTGGGCTATGTATTTATCTAAGAGCATTGAGAGGAGGAACTTGATGGGTAAGAGCTGACACCTGAGCCTGACTGACCTTCCCAGGGAGGGTTCAAATGTGCGGGAGCTCAAAATTGGGAGGGATTTGTTTTGTGGCAAAGTTACTTCACTGAAAGAAAGCTCAGGCAGTGCGGGAGCTCAAAAAAAAAAAAAAAAAAAAAAAAAAAAGGCAAAATTTGAAGGGATTTGTTTTGTGGCAAAGTTACTAGTTACTTCACTGAAAGAAAGCTCAGGCTGTAGTCATGTGGTGCTTTTTGCAGAGCAACAAGGCAGTTCTGGGATACCAAACTGTGATGGTTAATCACAAGGAGTGAAGGAAAGCATTGAAGGATCTGCTTTTGCTCCTTTGAAACCTGTGTCTGTTTTCTCATGGATATTTAATGGTGTCAGGGTGAAGTGTCTGGTTAATCACTGCTCACAAACCTGTGTAAAACCTCCCTGCTCCATCTGAGATAGGGCTTGGACTGTGGCCCAGAGAAGAAGAGAAGCCAGTGCAGGTGACTTGGGCACCCCAGAGGCCTCTCAGCTTCGGTCTGCTGCAAACCCCAACACAGGGGTGTTTTTCTGCAGTATGTTGGATTGTAACTGATCTATGTTTTCATGTAAGAAATGCTTGTAATGCATGGGATGTGACTGTTTAGTAAGATGAGTGTAATTTTTGTCCCCATTTATAGGATGGCTATTTTTCCCACCGACCGAAAGAGAAAATGCGAACAGACAGCAATAATGAAAATTCAGTCCCCAAGGACTTTGAAACTATTGATAACAGTAACTTTGCTCCCAGGACTCAGAGACAAAAACACCAGTCTGAGCTGGTGAAAAAACCCCTTAGCAAACAAAAGGAGCACTTGAGAAAGAAACTGGAAGAGGAAAAGATGAAGGAGAACTTGCTGCTGGGGAAGAACTCCAACGAGGTGGTGCAGTTCAGCGATCACCTGGGAAAAAACAGCAGCAGCAACAACCTGAAGGAGATTGACAGATTTCCCACAGAGCATCTTTTAAAAAAGCTTGAGATCAGTGCCCCTGAACTGAAATACGACCAGCCACCCAAGTGTGAGGTGACAGGCAAGGAGGCAATCTCGGCCATGTCCCGTGCCAAGTCCCAGCAGTGTCGCCAGGAGATCGCGGACATTTACTGCCAGCACAAGATTGGGAAGCTGATGCCAGAGCAGGTGACACGCTTCTGTGCCCTGGAGGGTAAGTTGGGAGATGGAGAAGTAAAACACTGTCTTGGGGGAAGCATTCTGTGTAATTGGAATGGCCTTCTGATGACAGAAATGGCTTTATTGCAGGAATGTGTAATGGACTTGGCCCATGAAAACAAGGGAGGCTTTGAATTCCCTTTGAACAAGGGAATAATATGGATGTCACAAGATCTCTGGTGGATTCCTGTAGAATTCACTTCCACCAGATTTTTATTGCACAATGTGATCTAGGTATTCAGCTGCTACTCCTGTTTCTTTTAGTTCTTAATCTACAGACACAGAGAAGAATGGTCAAAATCTTGCCATGCTGTGCAGGAGTTGTGTGCTTTTTGGTAATCAGAGAACAGCCATTCAGTGAAACAGTGAATTTTGGAGCTTTATGCTAACCAATACATGAGTGGCATTGCTGTTATGGCTGTTATGACTATTTTTCTGTCACAGTGGAGTCCTAAGCATTTTGATAACCAGGTAATTATCAGAAATATATTTTAAAAAATTCCAAAAGCACAGGGAAAAATCCAATTTTGGGGCTGACTTCTATTTTTAATGTTCTTGAATCAGCAAAAGTTATTTTCAAAATCCCTGCTGGAAAGTCTGCTACCTCTGCTGGCCTAAGCCAAGCTTTGATTGCTGCTTTGGTTTCTCCATGTCCTCAGATCATGAGCTACCTCTCAGTTTGCTGTCAGTTTGCATGTCTGAGCTGACCTTTTTCTACTTTTCAAAAAGTGCTTCATGTGCCGCTGTTCATCCAGCTATAAAATCTCCATAGAGTAAAATGCCTTTAAAAAAGAAATAGCATTGATCAGTTGACCAAAGTGAGTATTGATCAAGGAGCACATTACCCACAGCAGCATTTGTTTATACAACAGTCCAGAGTCCCAACCCTATAACTGGCCATGCATGGATGTGCCATGTCTTTGTCCAAGCTGAAAGTGCAGAGAGGATTTATAAACTAGAGAATAGGTCTTGCTTTGAGACTGTAGAATAGACATGGGCATCCATGGGCACCAGGGGATATTTAGTTCCTTTCATTGGGAACATCCTCTAATGGCTTGTTTACTGCACCGTCACAAAGCAGTGGTTACTGCAGGGTGATTTCAGTGTGGTAGAGAGAAAGATAGCATTGCTATTGCAGAGATTATGAAATTAAATTCCCTGTACAGACAGGGAAAAAGAGGAGCTGCCCCAGAGAATGTATCCAAAAAAGCACATCTGCCTGTAACAAGATTCTTAGGCTTTTAATTTAGATGGTGCATCTTATCAGGACAAATGGTCTGAGCACCCCCATTCCCCACCCCAGTGCATCTGTGACTGTTTTGTTTTGGTTTTTTACCACGTCTCTTTTGGTGTTTTTTCTCCCTTTCTTATCATGGTAATACTCCAAATTGTTAAGCTGGGTGGGCAGACACTGGAGACAATAAATGGAGCAGGCAGAACACATGATGTTCAGTGGGAAGAAGGGAAGAGGCAGCACAAGTTGAAGGGAAGACAAGAGAACAGTAGAGAGTTAAAAATGGAGCATAAGCAGACATCAGTAATGGGATGAACATCAGTGAGTACCCCTGAGCACCTCTGAGGTCCCACTGAGGTGCCACTATTGGAACCCACTGTGATTTCCTTACTATTCCTTCCCTTTTCTTCCCCCTTCTTCCCCAAGGGCAGGGCAGTCAGCTGTGGTCTGTGAGAAAGCTGAGGGAGGGCAGCACCTTGCCAACACTGCCCTACACTTTTGGGATCTAAGAAGATGTTCTTAGTAATGGGACCAATGCTATAAATCTTGTGTAGGTAAATGTATCCCATATACAAATATGCAAGTGATACCCTGGCCAGAGCTGGAAGGTATTGTCATTAGTGTGGGCAGACACTGCAACTGTGCAATTTTGCACACACCTATGGCTCCATGCCTGCTTGTAATCTGTCTCCCAGGGGTGCAGGGTGACTTTCCAGAAGTTTTAAACAACTGCTGTCCTTAAAAACAGATTTCTCAAGAAATATTTACTGTGGCTTTTCTAAATACAGGATTTATCTCTTATGATCTGCAGTCAGGATAATAGTGTGGTCATAGAACTAAGAACAGTGTCACATTTTACACTTGAAGCCTTTCAGCATATACGTACATAGCATGTTGGTATAAATGCTTCCATTGTAATGTCAGAGTGAAATTCTCTGGAAAACTGGGAGCTACAAATATGTCTAGAAAAATGATGAAAATGTCCAAATGTGATTAATTTAGGAAAAACTCATGTGGTATGGATATATACTGCATTTAAAAAAATTAGGTGTAAAAAGGTTGTGTCTAAAATTTTTAGGTTTGCTGAGCTAGAGTTTCATTTAGTTTTTTATTTGAAGTGGTGACACTTGTTTAAAAAGAATAATTGAGAGAGATGTTAACCTAGCCAGATGGATATATGTGGAAAATGTTGACTTTTCTTTGCCTCAAGGTTATTTCCTCCTGCCTATGCTGACAGCTGAAGTTAACCACTTCAACTGCCAGATTTCCTTGGCAGAAAGTCTGGACATCCTGTGTTCCATACAAGGTTGCTTTAGAGCAGATTTGGGAGCTTTGCTGTGGAGCAGTGGTAATGCAGCAGCATATGGAATGGACACAAGCTGCTAATGCAGGAAGCACCAATGCACAAGAAGATTGGGTCACCAAACTTATGGAGGAGATCCAGACCTTGAAGTCATTTCCCAAATGTTTGAATACAGAACTATCAAGACAGACATGGGGGAGCCCCAAAATTGAAAGCACCCAGTGCCTACTGGAAGGCCTTTATGTATATAATTTGGTAGATCCCTTGAATTTTATAGGCCCGTTAAAGATCCACTGTCTGAGTTTTAGTGTGTTGTGTCCCATATCTGTCCTCCCACTCCTCCCATACTGCTCTTCTTCACTCACAGAGTGACTCCATCTCTCATGAAAGGTGACTTCATCACCTCTGTTGGTCTTTGAAAGGAAGTGAGCTTGATTACAGGAGAGTTTGTGAAGCACTGGATGTCAGCTTTTGGGGATGTAAGACACCCCACTGGTAGGATTGCTGGTAGAGGTAGATATGGGTAGAGGCACTTCATGTTTTAAAAAAGCAATCTGGTGTTTTTCAGCAGCAGTCAGACATCTGGGGTCTGAGTCTGTGTGTTCAGCATGTGAGTGTTGTTCCCATCAGTTTGGTTTGAACAAAGGTTTCCTGTCTGTTTTCAGCAAAACTGTGAAGTATAAATATTTATGCGTTGGAGCAGCACATTCATCCATTATCCCAACATATAAACGTGTTCCCAGTGCTGTGGTTTCCATTGAGATGTCATCCAGCGTTTAATCCCCTTGGATCTTGTCTCAGCTGATCAAAACCATGACGCTGCTAAGTGTAGCTATCAATCATGGGCAGGACTCCATCCAGCTGGATTGTCATAAATGTTAAGTGATACATTCACTCCAGTGGTTATCAACGAGAACAGGATCATACAAGCTGTTACTTTTTAAAGTGTGCTATTGTTTCCAAAGGCAACAGGCAAAGGAAGTTGATTATAAGGATCTTCAGTGATAGAAGGAAGGATTGTTAAAATCAAGAGCATGATGTCCCCTATCTGACGTGCAATGTTATTTCTGTGAGGGCTGCAGTCCCTCAAAGGCCATTTCTGCTGGAGCAGTAGAACAGGACATGTCACCTTCCCCAGTCACCTGGCTTGCAGAGCAGGTGAGCTGGCATTTCCCTGAAGCTGATCCTAAAAACACAGCACAAATGCTGTGGCACAGGAGATTGGTGTCGAAGGCTTTAGGTGCAGCCTCACCCAGTCATGGCTGAGAGCAGGGCAAGGGGCAGCCTGCAAGCCTCCCTTGGCTCAGAAGGGAATGTTTGGCCTTGTAGAAGTGTGTTTTGGGGAAAATGCCTTCAGTAAATGTGAGACGGGAAGTGTAGGCTCAGCACAAGATTAGATGAGGAAATAGCAAATCCAGTTCTGTGCAGGTGGAGAAGGTACCTGCAGACAACCTTTGGGGAGTTCCTTTTGTCTCAGGAGACATGGTATAGGGATCAGCAACCTGTGTACAATGTGGCAGATGTTTCCTTGGTGGGGCCATCTCTGGCCTAGTCCTGTGCAGACCCTGATTCTCCTGCTGGGACAGGCTCCCTTCTGCTCACCAAAGCTGTGGGTGCATGGGGACCAGCTGCCTCCTTTCTTTGTCCATCATCATGCATGGTCCTCCTCTTGTGCAGAGGCACTGGGAAGAAGCAGAAGTTTAAATGAGAATTCTTGTCTCTAAAATACCCATCACTCTGCACCTAGATAAAATCCCCTTGAAGAAAGCAGGAGTGAGCTGATCTGTGCCACGTTACCCCCCACAGATCCATTATTACTGTGGGCAGCAGCACAGTCCTGGAATGGCCACTGTGACCCTGCCCCTGCCCTGCAGCAATCGGCAGCACTGCAACTGCAGTTACACCAGTCCACATTTCAACATGATATTGAGCTTGTGATTTCTATTTCCTGTTCCCCTGAGGTGAAAAAAAGCCTAGCTGCTGACCAGTGGCTGGATTCAGTCCCTGAGTTCTCTGGTTTTCACTTCCATGTGATCATGGCAGTTTGCAGCTCTGCACCCCTTGCCTTGCAGAGTTGCTGGATGGACACAGAGCACAATTCCTGCTTGGTCACTGCCACCAGGTCAGGAGTCATCACAGGCACAGACCCAGGTGGTATCTGCACCAGGCCTCCTCTGGGCCAGCTTCTCTCAGCTGCCATATCCCCAGGGCAGACTCTGGCCTAATCCTTATCATTAATTACACAGCTGGCTTTATTCTTGGCCCAGATCTATGGCCCTAGATAGACCAAAGTACATTGCAGAGTTTTTTGAGAAGTGTTTTCTAAGATGTAGTTCTAGCAAATGAGAAGTCCCCAGGAAATCAGAGAGCCTCAATTGATCCTGATTTATTTCCCATGGGCATTTTCATTGTCTTTTCTTAGTTTTTAAATCAAACAGGTTTTCCGCTACCTTCATCCTTGTGGGGTAAACCCAACTTGCAATAAAGTAGGAAAATAATCAAGCTTCCCTCATTCCAAATAATTTATCAGCACTGAACGAGCTTTTTGCAGATCAGACTGCCTTCTCCCTGGTTCCTTATTGATAATGCTGCTGTGGCACACTGAAGCAAGTGCTTTCAGCTTCTTAGAGGCTGCTGGGAAGAAAATTTTCCATTTTATTTTAGAAACACAACCTTTTTGTTTTCAAACTGAGAGAAAAGGGCTCTGGAGCTCTGCTTACTGAACAACACACAGGTAATAGCAATCTGAATGTCCATAATGTTTTTATCTGATGACTTCAAAGCACTCAGCAGAAAGAGATGTGATTCACAGGAATGGAGAGGAGAAGCCACAAGATGCCAAATACTTTTGGGGTGGAGCAGAGCTGTTCTTCAAGGCATGGAAATTTGAGCATCCTGTACAGAATTTTAAAAGAATGTAATGAAGCAAATAGAGAATTTCATCTGCTCAATATGCATGTATGCACACAGTGACATATAAATGTGTGGTTTGTTTAGCTTTTAACATTTTGGCAGTGCATTTTTGGACTCACTGGGTTTGATCTACAGATCATTGAACCCCAGATTTGTCTTTTTCTGCTGGTTTCAGGATTCCAAATGACATTGGCTGCTGCTGCTTTCCTGTGTGTTAATCTGTTAGTGTGACAGAATCACTGTGGTGAGCTATACACAGTTTAAGGAGCGTGTAAGAGCCACTGCACATGCAGCCCAGACAGCATTTTAATTTGCTACACCACAGATGACTCTGGTTGCAGTAAATTTACTGTGAGTAGACTAATTGCAAAATAACCCTAATTGAGTAGTTATCAGCAAACAACATCCTGTGGAACAAAACTGCTTACAATTAATAGCATTTAAGCCATGCACTGGTATTCTGTAGAATGCTGAGATGTAATTACACCGTGTACAGAGATTGTGTTCTGTTCTGGAAACCATGTTTCCAGCACTGCTTTCATTATAAAGAGCCGTTTCAAGATTCAGTACTTGCATTTTAGGCTAAATGAATTTATGAAATAAGTGATGTGTCTCTACCCTTAACATGTGTGAAGCAGAACCAACTCTAATAAAACCAGTGAAGCTGTGGCACTGTCAGGAGAAAAATGAGTGGTGCTACTGTCTGGTCACGTTTCTCCACGTCAGGCCTGTCTGATCACCTCTGGGTCTGGGGGCTGCAGAATTGGTCCCCAAGAGCAGACCTGCAGAAATCATCTGGCACGTGGCATCTCAAGGAAATGCTGGGAGCAATACATGACACAAGGAGCGAGGGGCAGAAGGGATGGAAAATTTATGGTCAGCAGTCCTAGTTCTCACCAAGGCTCTGTTTTGGAAAATGTTATCATTTTATGGAGCATTAAAGGGGGAGCATGGGCAAGCGTGGGAGAGGATAATGGCTGAGTATGTCCTTGCTGCAAACCTCCTGGGAAGAGAGCGTGAGGGTAGCAGAAGCTCAGTGAATATTTTGATAAAGATTACTGTGTATGTACAGAGATGAAAGAAAAGTACTTAAGTGATCGTTAATGCTTCCCAGTGATCCTGAAATGTGTGGACAGTGTTGGTGGGGAAAGTCAAATACAACTGTGGCTAAAGAAAATTGTTCATATGAGGTATGAGCTGGGGGGAGTGGGGAGAAGAATCAGAATGACCAAGAAACCCAAATCAAAACAAAAGCACCAAACCCAACCTCCCCCTGTACAAGGAAAATTTGAGTCCTACTCTTTTTCATAGGTAATGTCTTTCATATAAAATGGTTGTTGGACCTCTGGAGTGGACCCATTATGATGATTTTAGTAGACAAACTCTGAAGAGGAAACATGGCATCTAATTATCTTAATTTTATTCAATGCTAAGCAAGCAGCTGTGTACATTAGTACTGGACTGAGCTTCAGTTAAGCTTCAATGTTATTCTTTCCTAATTTGACATTCCAACCATAACAAAACTGTGTCAGGGTGTCAGTGTAACATGCTAATTGTAAGCAGACAGCTTTTAGATTTGCTTTTTGTTTTAAGCCTAAAATGCCACCAAGGACAAAGGAGCACAGATTCAGCTCTGTCTTTCTAACCACTGCACTTCTCCAAGTACCATTACTTAGCAAATACTCAGTTTTCACGGGAATCTGCAGCTGATGAACTATTATTTTGAGAATGGGGAAATGTTATGTTTCAGAAATGCCATGCTAGATGCAGCTTGAGGCTGGCACAGTTCAGTTTTAAGCCAGTGGCACTGAGTGTATTACTTCTAAAATAATTGGGCGGGAAAGTATTGACATTTAATTTCTTCCTCCTGAGCCAAGGCAAAGAATTTTTCTGTTTTGTGGCTTCTTGAAACAATGCCTTGAATATATACAGAGTTTGTTACTGTATTAAAAATGTAATTAAAGGGAATGCACCCTGTTTCAGGAAGGTTTTTAAAAGGGTACATTTCTTTGATGTATTTCGGGAGTCACTGAGCTTTATGAGATCACTGGTTTGTAATGGCTTCCCTTGGAAATGAGGAAGAGTTTTTAAGAGATCTAACTCTGAATTAAAATGCCAGCAATCCAGGCAGGAAGCCAATCTTACAGGACATTATTGCCATTTTAAGATTCCAAACCATAATTTGTTTCTGTTGCAAATATTTCTTATGCAGAAGGTAGTTTTAAAACATCCATCTTTCTTCTCCGTGGGTAATCATGACTTCCATAGAAAAACTGAATGACAAGAATCTGTAGCTGAGCAACCTTGAAAAAGATTTTGAAATTGCTCATTGTATATTTAGTCTTCCAAGTAAATGCTTGTCTTTGATAGTTTGAGAGCGTGTTAGAAGTGAATAGCCCTGATTCACTGCTCACACTATTTTAATATCAGCTACCTCACTGATTTATCACTTAGTAGTGTCAAATAAGTTACTCCTGATTGGCACCTTTGTAAGGGGGAACAGAGCACTCCCATCTCTCAGTCCCTGCTGCTGTCACCAACAGGCTCAGCTGAATGCACAGTAAAGTCTGAAGCATTTTACAGTTTTACTATAAAATAAGATATTGGTTTAAAGTTCTGGCCCTACTGAAAGGCCCATGGCAAAAGTCCATCATTTTTCCTCTCTAGCTTTCTCACCAGCCCCCAGGGAGGCCAAAGAATTTTTCAGTCCTTTCTTTTAGGGCTTGCTGCAAGCTGAATGGTCTCTATGAACTCTTGTGTTCAGTGCTCCCCCATTTGTCCTCATCCACAGATGTTACTGTAAAAATGGTGGAAGATTTAAGCCAAAGAGCAAAATTATTCTGGAGGAAAATCATTGTCTAGTAACTCAAACTCTGTGGTCTCTGGAAAGTAATTTGAATAGCAATTGTATGTTCTTTCAAATTGTGAAAATTGTAGGATTTCTTCTGATGGCCTGGATTGCGTGTTGCCTTTTAAAACAGAACCCTGTGCCTGAGAGCACTGTCCAAACACTCCCTGAACTCTGTCAGCCTGGGAGCCCTGACCACCTCTCTGGGAGCCTGGTACAGGGCCCAGGCCCCTCTGGGTGAAGAACCTTTTCCTAATATCCAACCTAAACCTCCCCCAACAGTCTGCAACAGTTGTAGAGCATCTCAAAAAAAGCTGTCAGTCAAAAGGATCTTTTTCTGCAAATCTCATTGGAAACCTCTCTACTCAGCTGAAGTTCAGGTCAGCCCCCGGTGTAAATAGAATATAATGGTTTATATAATTCTCTTTGTTGCAAGGTGATTGTGTCTCTTTTGTGGAGACTTTCTTGCCCATACTAATGAAAGTGTTTTGTTGAAGTCTTGTTTAATTTCTGTAACTCATTACAAGTTGTAAGAGAAACACTTTGCTGGTGAGAATGCACCTTTGTTGGTGACTGGCTGTGAACAGCAGCTTAAGCAGTCTGGCTGCTTACTCACCTGTGGTTTTAATTTTAAATGGAGGGTTCCAGGCAGCCCTGGAATATTGCTGTGCAGTGGAGCATTGCAGTCCCTGCGACTCTCAGGCTGAAAGCTCTGTGTGTGTTACTGCTGCATAATCGTGTGCAGCTCAGCTGTAGTATGACTAAACAGAACCATACATTTTCATGTTCTTCATCTATTTCTGGGCTGTGATTCATTCTGGGCAATTTAGTGAATAGTAGAGAGGAAAAGGGAAGTTCAAATGAGAAATTTACTGCAATATGTTTTACCCATTTGTACTTTCTCTTCTGCATGGGACTGAGGTGTAGCTGCCCTGGAAGAATTTCCCTGTGACACTGAGCAGATTTGAGGATCTATCCCCAGGTCACTCTCTCTGTCTGAGACAGTCACTTTCTTTGGTCATTTATTCAAAAGCATGTGAGGAATATACCCCCTTACAGAAGAGAAAGCTGGACAGGAGAACCCAGCCTGGCTCATTTGGCCACCTTGTCAGAGAAACAAATGGCTAAGGAGAGGTGTGTTTGAGATAAATTGTGAGGAGAGCTGCCAAGAGACATTGTGGAAAAGACTTCTGTATAACACACACTGGACTTGCCAAGCCAGAGCAGAGGGAGGCTACACAGAGCTGAGGTGGTCTTGTAAACAAATCTATAATTTTCTGCCAGGAGGTGATCACAAACCCAAGCTTCCTGTGAAGTGTTCAAAGCAAAGTAGGCTATGATGTAATAAAGTAGCTGTGCTGACCCCTCTTCAGTGGTGTTCAAAGCAAAGTGGGCTACAGGTGTAATTGATGTAATAAAGTAGCTGTGCTGACCCCTCTTCAGTGATGTCTTACTTCAGTAAATTTATTCTATAACCTTTATCAGTGAACCATGAAATATCTCTATACACTTCTATCACCAAAATTTTAAATTCACTGAGAAATAAACAAAACAATTTTGTTCTTACAGGAGTACGCAAAGGTAAAGAGTTAGGGATTCTTGTCTTACCAGTCTGTGGAAGTTTATAGTCCAAAGCAAAGCCCATCCAGCATTTGGGAATAAGAACAGTTGTAGGCAGTTCTGATTCTGAAAATGTTCTACCTATCAGATGCCTGAAAAGCAAATGAGAAAATCACTTCTGACAGGCTCATGAGGAATATTACAAGGAAGCTTCAGACATCTCTGGCATTCTTAACCTGGTCATCAAAAAGGAAATCTTAGTAAGAAATCCTACAAGATTCAGCTCCATCATTTACAAGTGAAAAGGCTGCAGTTAGCACACAAGCTCACTCATTTTGATTTCTCTCAATCATTTCTGACCATTTGTAGACATAATTTGCCAAACATGCAAACATTTGTGTTGTCATGGCATGTGCTTTACATTGCTGCAGCCTGCGAAATTTTAGGAAATAAATCATGGATGTTAGGGGGCCCCTAATGTGCAAACTTGAAATCACTCAGAAGATTCTACTGAGATCCATTCAAGCAGAAGGATCACTTCAAGGAGAAGAAAAAGGAAAGATGCAATGTGGTTGCTCTAGAAGTTATTAAAGAGCTCTAAACTAAGGAGGGACAGCAGGAATATGCTCCATTACACCATATCATGGGCCAACCAAATAAGCACTAATAGAAGTTAAGTCTTAGACTTAATACTGGGGAAACTTGGGGTTTGTTCTTTGATGTGGCACAGGCTCGTTGGGACACCTCAGACAGCTCATGTCATGTTCAGCCCAGGTATTTAACTCCATGCAGAGGAAAAATGGAGGTGGTGATGTTATTCTTAGTTTGGTATTTATGTGGATTTTAAATCCTGTTTATCAAGGCGTTTTGAAATAATTTTGTTTAAAAATAACAAGTTTTTTTTTTCTGAGTTCCCTAAAGGAGGTTGCTGAACAGAAGTATCTTTAAGGAGGAAAAATTATCTCTTTTTTTTTCTTTCTTTCTTTCTGTGGTAGCTATCAGTATGTCTGATGTTTTTGTGCCAGACCAAATCTGTTCCCTTTGTGTCAGGGTGCTTAGGAAGGAAACTGTGGTTTTACTTATCATATATTTCAAAGCCTGCCTGGTGCTATATTAGTTTCCACAATAAATTTCCCAAGGTAAAGTGACAAACCAGTAATTTTTCATTATGAATCAGCTATCCATGAAAGATTGGATTTAGGTCAAAATTTATTACCCTATGGAACTGAAGCCAATATTTAACATAATGTCAACTATCTTAATAGTTAGAGAATTTTAATGGCTATGCAATTTTATTCAATGATGAAGTTATTTCAGTTGTGTAGTGTATGTCTGGGCAATTTGATATACAGAACCTTGAGATGAAAATTGGATAAACATGGAAAATGGTGATTGATTGGTGGAAGGTTGCAATAATGTCTGCCTTGATATACCTTTTATTGTTAAATTATTTATCTAATGCAATCTCCTACACTTTTAGTAGTCTTTAAGTTGGCATTAAATCGATGTTTAAGTCTTCACAGTCAGAAAGGCCTCATAACTCAAACTGATAAATATCTTCTAACACATCAGGAGGAATAATGATTCATCTTAATATCTGAAAATAAAAAGGTGTTATTCTTTCTATTTTCCGTGAATCCCTATCTTTATTCAGATAGTAGCTAAATCTAGTGAAGAGCGAATAGGAATGTGAGCTCCTTTTTGCCTTAAAGGCAGTGATATTGTTGAAACTAATGCTGGAATTTTATTCAAATAGTAGGAGGCTTTACATTTTTTGAGGTAGAGATAGAGAAAATTATCCTATGGATAAATAGCATCTCCAAATGAGTTTTCATCTTAAAGCATTACAAATTTATTTCAACTATGCCTAAAACTGCCCACCTGCAATACCACAGAGGTGCCCTAAGTACACCTTCAGTACTTGTTAAGTTTGTCCAGAATTCAAGTAGAATGTGAAAACCTTGCATCACTGAATAATACATTTCAGAGCTGCTGAAATATTTTTCATCATTTGCATAAATCTTGCATAGAAGTAATTGTGATTTGACAGTTTTCTTTTCATTATCTGGGCTGAGAACTGAAGCTATAATTGTTAGCTGGCCTAAACTGGTGTAGCTTCATTTGGATAAAGCAGTGAACCAAACCAACCCTGCAGCTTTTCTAAAATGCCATCATCTGCCTGTGCTGAGGCAAAACGGAGGAAATCCTACATTTCTTCAGACTAATTGGATTAATCTAGACTGGAAATTGTGTAATACTACACAGGAGGCATTTAGGAACCCCCAAAACCTCCAGCTTCAAAGGGCAGTTTTGTAGCAATTCAGGCTCCCTACCTGGGATTGCTTATTGCTTTGAACATTGCAGATTTACTTTTATGATTCATAATCATCCATAAAGAAATTCAGCTGTTATTTAAAATGCTCTGTTGGGAACGCTCAGTAGTTATTAATTAATAATGCATCAGTAAAGCAACAAAAGGCCAGGTAAAGCTGCAGTTAGAAGTATTGGCTGGGTCTCTGCTGCCTTCAGAATTGTGGTTATGTCTCGTTTCCCCAGGGTTAGCTCATCCTTGTGACTCTGGGTTCTCCTCTTCATACTCCAGGCACTTTCTGTAGAAAATACTGACTGGTGCATGAATTTATCCACAATTAAAAGTAAATCAAAATGCTTGTTAGCATTAAGAGGTATAAACTTACTCCTAACATTTTTTTTCAGTGCCAGAAACCTGTCAGGGACTCATAAGGACAAAAAATCACTCAGTAATTTCTTTTAAATGAAGAAAATGTAGGGCTAAGTATAAAAAAGTAAAAGAAAAAAGTACACTAAAATCTACTTCAAAGTGCTTTTATATATTGCTAAAGAGTTTTACAGACAGCAGTGCCACTTTATTACAGTGTCAGTGGGGATCAGTGCTGTGGAAGTCAGTGCAAATCTGGCATCAGTGGGGTAGAGATGGACCAGCTGAATGTTGCTGTTTTTGAAGAAAAAAGGATGAACTGCTGGGAGATTTCCTGTACCCACTGCTGGCCCAGAGCTGAGCTCTGGCAATATTTTTTTGTATTTTTGCTTTCATGCTGATTTCCACTTTTGCAATGTGTCCTATTTTTGTGTGGTAATTGGTAATCTGGAAAATTTACTTGGTGTGCAAGATTTAATATTAGGTCCTGCTGTCATGCTGACAATGAATTAGCTTTTTGGGCTCTATCATATGTTCTCAGCAGGCACATATGTAATTAAAATGAGCCCACGTTGAGTTTCATATTAACACTCAAATCACCTTTGGCAAAAGGTCTCTGTGTTCTTTTGGGATTATACTCTGGGGCAATGTAATTACGGTGTCAAGTATAATTTTTACCTTTAAATACTTCTTCATTTACAATAATATTAAACTTTTCCATACTGGTTCACTTTTGCTTTTATAAAATTTTTTTATCCTAATAAAAATGTTGCCAGCACAGGCATTCTATTTCAGTTGTCTTCAACTCTAAGAAAGTTGTGCTGTTGAACAGTAAGAATTTGGTGTCAGGAGACATTGGATTAGTTTACATAAAAAGTCATTCCAGAAATTAAGTGTTCTTTCATAAAGTTGGTACTTGCTGTGACAGTAAAGGGTGAGAATGAATGGTGTGTGTGTGTGGATAAACAGTTCACCTTCTAGCAATAGTGTCTTAAGAAATAATATGAAGAGATTTTTCATCATTCTTTTAATGTCAAAATAAAGATGGGGAAATTAAATTGTACTTGAAAGAAATAGCAGCTCAGGTGTTTTTGATTCTTTTAGCCATGATGGAGGATTGTTAAGGAGGCTCAAAGTTAATCTGCATTTTTATAGATCAGGGATTGTTCAGAACTGGTACATGAGCAGAATTTGGCTCAGACATGCTAATTCTCTTTTGATGCTGATTTTACACTGTCCATTTTCCATTGACTTCAGAGGGGCTGCAGAGTAGGAGATGTACTGAAATTAATTCAGCAGATGAACTGAATGAAGTTATGTTGTTACTACTCATTAACCACCTCCTTCCCTTAACAAATAATATTTCTGCTTGTCTCAATTACAGATCATCTTTGGGGGGGTTTAGCTTTCAAGCTGTGAGAAGGTTGAGTTCCTGACAGGCAGAGCCTCCCAGGAGTGTGTGCAGAGCAGCTGCTGCAGCGAGAGCAGACCTTGCTGGAGACCTCTGTGCTTCCTGGCTCTATTCCTATTCCTATTCCTATTCCTATTCCTATTCCTATTCCTATTCCTCTGTTTGTTACAGAACTATTTCTGCAACAAACCTGCTGGGGCTTCTTTCCTGCCTCCCTCCCTGAGGTGTTGGGTTGAGCGCCTGCCCTGCTGGGAGTGCAGGTCATGGGCAGCTCTGAGCACCCACAGCCAGCCAGCTTGGGGTTGTTACCGCAATCCTCTGCCAACGTCTCTTGTTTTTCCTGGTCTCTTTTTTAAATAAACATGTCATTTTACAATCTGTGAGATGCTTCTTGTGTTTCACACGTTTTCATCTCCTAAATTAGGTTTACTTAGCAGTTTTGCAGCCAGTTGATGATTTTCATGCCCTACTGTACCATAAAAGCCAAGTTGTGAATGAATTTGTTTGGGGCTCTGTCATTTTAGAGAAGGAATTGAATTACATCTCAACATGAGTTGTTTGAGTTTGGGTTTTTTTTTATTTTTCTTTTTTAAGCCTCCCCTTGTGATAGGGATGATCAAATAGTTTGTGTAAGAATGAGAGATGGCAGGAGGAAAACCCAAATATGGGAAAGCAATACTGCTGGATTACATCTAGACCTTCAAAGCAGTTTTTAGCACTTGCTTTACCTAATTAAAATGCATAACAACTTGGATGTGTGTCCTGTCTCAGTGTGCTGCACCTTTAAGTTATTCCTGGAGATCCACACTAATGCACAGCTCACTTCTGCCAGGCTGCCCAGATTCAGAGGAGGGGCATGAGCTGTGCACAAGCAGAGCCTCCCTGTGCCAAGGTCCTGCTCAGCCCTGCCAGCACTCAGGCAGCAGAGCTGGGAGGCAGGATCAGTCCCAGCTGCAGGAAATGGGAACTGCCTGGAGCCAAATTTAGTACCTCTGGCTGCTGACTTGAAATGAAGTTGCAGAATGGGAACAGACTCTGAGGGGCAGAGTTAAGATAATTTTAGAAATTATCTCCATTATTATTTCTGTAAAAAGTCAGCATGAGTTTGTTTCAGACATTGCACAGATACTCCTCTTGTGCAGTATAGAGAAGATCCTTCTACAAGTTACTGTTTAAGCAGCTCCTTGATATCCAAGGGCATCATAGACTTGTTAAAATCTGAGAGAAATTTATAACTCGTTTATAAATTATGGTGTTATTGCGAGAATGCATTTTGCATACAAATTCTCCCCAGATGCTTTTAACAGCAGCCAGTAACTTGTTTAGTCAATAAAGTGATGTTTTCTGCACATTGGATTTTTTTAACAAAACTGTAATGTCAATTGAAATACCGAATAATCACTTTATGTTGCTTTTGTTGAACATTTTCTGATGCTGGCAATTTGATTTTCCCTTTGTTTTCCTCTAGTAGTATGTTAATGGGATCCTTTTATTCTGTGGTGGAGTAATGGAGTGCAAGTCCTTTATTTTAGCAACAAGACTATGCTGTTTTGTTCTGTCCTTTGCCCATCACTTTAATTGTGGATATGCATCCTCATGAATACCAGCCCAAACAATTTTCATGAGAACATTTAAAAAATCAAGCTCAGTTAATTCATACTAATTTGTTCCTTGCTGGCAAAAGCTTTGTATTAAGAGTTGTTCTCCCTGCTGTTTCCAAGGGGTGAATGTGGGAAGTGCTGGTGTGTCAGGGCTGAGGTTTGGTGCTGCTGCAGGCAGGGCTGGGGCTCAGCTCAGGCTGGGGAGGGGGCTGTGGAGCAGAGCAGGTGTTCAGCAGCTCTTGCTGAGTGCCTCTCACTCACACAGAACCCATCACAATGAAGCATGGAATTCAAGATATGATTTTCAAGGCACCCTAATTGGATTAGAGGGATTGTGTTAAAGATATGTTGGCTATGAAATGTTTAGAGGATTAATGCCTGATGATTTTTTTTTTCCTTCTTAAACCATCTTTACTAATCCCTCTTGATCAGAAGCAGCTTCTGGAAAGCATTCCAGCCAGGAAGGAGAGCCCAGCCCTACCTTCCCCATCTCCAGGAGGAGAGACATAGGATGTTACATTCACTGCAGAGACCAAAATTCTCCATTTTAGTTAGATCCAGAGTACTCACTGTCACTGGTGCTTGTTCTTTTCTGAAAATGTGAATATTTATGTCCTTGGCATTTTCCATATTAATGAAAAATTTTGGGATGTAAGGGTGTCCTGTGCAAGAATTAACATCCATCTATTTTTCTTGTGTTTTAACCTGTCTGTATATGCTGAAATCTAGCTCAAGTAGTGCAGTGTCATTTATTAATCAGATGTTATTGTAACTGAGCATACCATACAATTACATTTTTGAAGTCTGCTGAAGGAACCAGTGTTAATTGCTTACAGTAGAATCTATTTGCTGGTGGAAATGTCACAATATAATTATGTTGTGTTCCTCTGTCTGACAAGCAATACACTCAGAGAAGATTGGTCCTTTTTTCCTTTTCTGTTGAGTAAAATTATTCACATTCCACAATAATCCTTTATGTAGTGCACATGGTGGCAAAGAATACACAGGTGCTTTCTGGAAGCACAAAAGCTGATCTGTTATAAAATAATTCATATGTTACTATTCACAGGGGCAAATGAGATGTTCTTTGGGTCATTTTACAAAACCATTGCTTGCCAGTGTCCTTTGACATAATGGATCTTTGACAACAGTTATATATCAAAAAATTAGTTATGCTGAAAAATGTATACTCTGAGTGGAGAAACTGCATTTGTTTCTGGGGAAAGCTTGTATTTTAGATGTGCTGTTTTACTTTAAATGCTTCAGTTCCCTCTGTTTCCTAGCTAATCTACCAGTGTGTACAAATTCGAGGCATATATGTATTTATTGTACCTACACATATGTGAATCTGATATCTGACACATCTTTTATTGCCACGGTGTGAGGCTGTGAGCAGTGCTTAGTCCCAGCCCTGCAGCCTTTGAGTTAAACTGTAAAGTTTAACTCAAAGGGATGCAGGGGAAGCAGATCCTGACAGCTTTGGAGAGAATCTGCACAGATCTGTGCTATTTATCTTTTCTCTCTCTTATGACTGTATTGTGAAATTCCCATTAATTTCACTCACACTGCAAGTGCCAGCTCAAACATGAGGCTAAACTTTCCCATTTTGCACCATGTTGGCACAGGGAACAGGTATGAGGGTTGATTTTTGCTTCTGCTAGTGCAGCCTTTATTCTCAGTACCTAACTTGACCTTTTCAAACTAGCTATGTAAAATACATGTGAAAGTCTTTACTTTTTTGGTCTGTTTCCAACACTATGTTCAGAATTATCTTGAACAGAGAATAAAGGCAGACTCTGTCCTTCCAATTCTGCATTCAAAAAATAGGAGACAGATGTAATGGAATCTCAAAGGGAGGATTAACTTTGAGTTAACAGACCAGATACTCATATGGTAGAAATTAACTTGGTCCTGGCCTTACACCAGCTGATTGTAATGATTAACTGTTAATTTCTTAAGGTTATTTGGGGGAAGAGATACTTTACATAGGACTTGAAAGATGACAGCACAGTAAAACAGAAAGGGAAAACATTGATCAGGCGGGTAACAAACATGCTTTTATCTACCTATTCATTTCTTGGTAGTCTCAGCAGTACATAATATCTCCTGGGAGGTTATGTGAAGTAGAGATGTGTGTAATTGCTTGTGTTTTCACTCCTTATTGATTATTCTTGCTGTGAGCATGAGAGGAAGAGATGGTGTAAAGGTTACGGTGTGCCAGTCTCCAAACACACTGGAACAGACACTCCAATCAGCAAAGGCTGTTTCAAATGCTAATTTGAAGTATAAGCCTTGATATACTTCTGTTGCTATTTTGCTTGGTATTTGTTATGTTGATTGTTCCATAGTAACTGATTGACTTTCAAGTTTCTGTTCCTTGAAGGCTTAAACTTCCTGATGATTTGAGGCAGAAGAGAAAGTCTGAACTGAAATAAGGGTACTTTCTACATTTTCTTCTTGTCCTGCACAAGAAATCTAAAGGCTTTTCAGAGGGAAGGGAGTAAGGCTCTTCAGAGGAGAGCTGACTCCAAAGCCCATTGTTGGTTTTGGCATGGAGGGTGGTGAGGCTGTCACTGGTGTCCCAGTTGGGATGTAGTCCATCTGCAGCAAGAGGGCTGGCAGCCTCTGGAGTGTAATTCAGGCCACCTAAATCAGTAGTTGATTGTTCAGAAAATGCAAACTGTGAATGAGGTTTTATAAATATTTCAGTCTGGGTTTGTGTCATCAGTTTTCTTGGGAGTGGTGGGATGACTTCTCTTGTATGACAAATTCCTGTTCTCATCAGTTTGGGGCTGTTGATGGGAGCATCCTTAGCAACAACCAGTGGTGGATAAGATAACTAAACCACATAATTAATTTCAATTCTTTCACTTCTTGCCTTCTGTAACCTTTCCCCTCCTAATGAGCACCAGTCAGCTCTTGGAGCACACGAGCTGAATGAAGTGTCTCCTCCTGCAGTGAGCTTTCTGTCAGAGGAGGGTGGCTCCACACAGTGAGAAAACTCTCACGCCTTATGTGTCAGCCAAAAAAGACAGGACTGCTGTTTTTCCTTTTATCTTGGGTGTATTGTCATGGAACTGGGGCACTCAGGAGCTGCTCTTGATTGCACTGATGAGCTGGTTGGGGTCCACAAGTTTTGACTCTGAGCTGGGAATGGGCTGTGGGCTTGTCCTGAGAGCGAAGCTTGAAAAGCTCTTTGAGTTTCTTCTTAAGGCTGTGCCCCACAGGTGCCTGTAAATAGTGGTCTTTCTACTTTTTTGTGATTTCCAAGCACAGAACCTCTCAAGTGTCAAGTCACAGAGTCAAAGAATGGTTTGGGTTGGAAGGAACCTTAAAGATCATCCTGCCGTGTGCAGGATGCCTTGCACTAGACCAGATTGCTCAAGGCCTTGAACACTTCCAGGGTTGGGGCATCCACAGCCTGCCTGGGCAAACTCGTTCCAGTATGTCACCACCCTCATGGTAAAGAATTTCCTCCTAGTATCTAACCCAAATTTCCCTTCTTTCAGTTTATACTCATTGCTCCTTGTCCTGTCACTACAGTTCCTGACAAAGGGTCCCTCTCCTTGCAGGCCCCCCTCAGACACTGGAAGGTTCCTATGAGGTCTCCACAGAACCTTCTCTTCTCCAGGCTGAGCAGCCCCAACTCTCTCAGCCTGTCTCCACAGGGAATGTGTTCCAGTCCTCTTATCCATGGCCTCCTGGACTGTTCCAACAGCTCCATGTCCTTACCTTGGGGGCACCAGCACTGGCTGCTCTCTGCTGGTGGGGTGACAAGAGCAGAGCAGAGGGCAGGATCCTCCCTTGACCTGCTGGCCACGCTGCTCTGGATGCAGCCCAGGGCTTGGTTGGGCTTGGACTGTGAAGTCAAGCTAAGGTGTAAGGTGCAAGAGGAATCAATTGTCTTTAGAAGGAATATTTGTGTCTGTTCTTGGATCTGCTTTACGTTAGGTCTCTGAAGTCCAGTAATGTCATTGAATGTAGTAAAAATAGCCTGATGCTCATTTAAAAGGCATTTTGTATTCACCCTAATAACACTGATCATGATGTGCTAATTGGATGTTAATTGATATGATAAACACTATTATTACAAGATTCATTCTAATTCAACATTAATTAATTTACTGTTGCTTTTGAGTGTTATTTATTCATGGCAGTCAGTAGGAATAGGGAGAAAATGCTTGACTAACACACTCCAGCAAAACTACAAATAATTGAGATTTGTCTCCCAGGAATGCTACCATTTTCATAATTAGAATAGTCAGAAAAGCAAGCTTGTTGCAGAGATGATTGGCCTGCCTAGATAAGTATTGTAGTAAATTAAGTTTAGTGTGTATTGCAAGTGCAGTATAGTGGAATCTGATAATTAGTTGGTCATTTGCAAATCATAAAAATGGTTTCAGTAATGACTTGATACTGACTGCAAGATAGAACAAATTTTTTTTGTTTGAAATATGGTAGGCTGTTCCAAACCAAATGCTGCCTGCTTTTGCTAGAAATTTAGTGAATATGACTGTGCTGCTGCTGCACACATACACATACACGGACCCTGAAGGTTGATTTTGAACAGTTCTGTGTTATCCCAACTGCTTTTGCAGGTTTGTGATACAAAAAATTTCTGTCCTTGTTCTCAAGACTTTTATATTTCTTCATTTACAAGGAATTCTGCAAATCATGTGAAAAAAGACACATTCACCAAATTTTCTGGTGTAGGGTGTTTTCTGGGTTTTTGTAATGGATGATGTCTGCCCCAATGGGTTCTTGAGTGAGTTTTGGAAGTGCTGCATGCAGCACAAACGTTACATAGCTGTAACACGAGGATGACAAAGCTGGGGTGGAAGTGGTTTCTTTTAAATTCCCAAACTGAGAAATGTCTTTGGGGTTTTTTTCCCCTTAGAATAAAATAGAAAAAAGTCATCTTCTTATGATCCAGCTGTGAATATGAAACAGTTCTGCATGTATCCTCTATCTTTCTACCTTTTCTTCTTTCATGCCTTTTATTTTTCTGTTCATGGACAGCAGAACTGAACCTAGATCTGTAATTACAGTGAGTTTCCCTTTTTATATAAATTTTTCAGGGTTGCAGAGCTGCTTATCAGCTCACAAGCTCACTGTAGAGAAACTTCCAGTGATCTCATGGAGGGAATTTCCATCTGTGAGGCAGTGACTCTTCTCCTCTGACTGCCCTAAGTTTATGCTGTCACCCTCTGAAATGATTAAAGAAGACTCAAAATGCCCACATCAGCAGCTCCTTTGTTCCAAGCCAGGGCTTCTTCTCAGCATGGAAAGAACATTACTGAAATCTGTCTCTTTAATGTTAAATGCAGTAGCCACTGAGTGCTTCTAAATTATGTCTCACTGCTTCCCTCCTGCCTTGCATTGATTTGTTGTTTGTGAGTTACTTGATCATATGAAGTTACAGAGGATCATAAATTGTTCCTGTAATTTTTGATAGAGTCTGAGACTGAAAGGTTGTAGAACAGGGTTGTTGAGATTAAATATTACTGCAAAAAAATTGAATATCCACTCCTCAATAGCAGCGTGATTTCTGAATATTTTTCCTAAGTGCTCAATGCTAGCTCAGAGATAAAAAGTACAGGTAACAGCAGTTTTAAGGAAATCTACAGAACATAACTAGCAACAGTTTGTAAATTATAACCATCTCTCTCTAATCCTCATGCCTGGGGACAGTTGTGCAAGAGATCATCTCAACTGATTTCACCTCTCCTCCTTTGCTAAGTTAAAACCCACAAGGAAAAGCCACACCTATGACCAGTCATGATAATTTTCTTCTTTGGGAGCTTGGTTTGCTTTGCTAGAGCCCCTCACTGGCCTGGGCAGTGGATGTGCTGGGCTCAATGGGCACACAAGGTGCTCATTCCACTTTATGGTAGAGATTTTATTTACCAGAGGAGTTTTCTGCACAGTGAGCAGACCAGAGGCCAGTGGGCATTTTACATATACATAATTGTAATAATTTTTTATATATATATATGTAATCAGTGCTCACCTGCAATCTTTTCTTTCACTGAAGATTTCCACAAGGACCACCATGGAAACAAGTGAATAATTTCTTAGACTGGAAGTGAAAATTGGCATCCCAAAGTTGGGACCAATGTTGCTAAAGGAAGTTTTCTAGGTTCTGGCATTCTCCTCTTGAGCCTGATGGCACGAGATGCACTTGCTGTGATGGACCACTGAGGCTTGGCTCCAGCAGGAGTTCTGGCTCAGCCCAGGGCAATGCTGCTGTTATCAAACCCTCAGACAAAGACTTCTCATCAGCTCCTGGCTCACTGGTAAATTGCTAAGTGACTTTTTTGGTGGTTTTTATATAACCCTCCAACTACTTCTGTTACTAGGTCTGATACAAAATTTTTGTGTCCTAAATGAAAACATTGTATTTATTTATTTCTTTTTGGTCTTACCACCATTTGAACAAGGCAAACCTGTTTGTGCTCTAATCAAAACGGAAAACATTTTTAGATGAAAGCCAAGCCTGGAAATTTTCAACCTGCTGTGTTGTTGAGTTGTGAGCAATTGAAGAGGAGTTTATAGTGGAAATCTGAGTTCAGCAACTACCACTCATTCTGCCGTTGCAGAAATGCTGCCACTGAAGGGAACGGAGCTGCTCCTAGGAGTTCAAGTAGGGACTACAGAGCTCTGCCTCTTTGGAGTGATTATGGCTCATACTCCTGCTATAATGACAGGGCTCCTTGCATTTATGGATGTAAGAGCAGCAAATACTCTGCTGAGCTACACAGCAATAACTCTACTAATGTCCTCTGTCCATTGATTCATGGACCAAGGCACAGGGTACACACAGAGCTGTGCTCAGATGGAGTCAGCAGCATCCAGGTATCTCTGTGCAGAGGAAATCTGTTGGACAGCCAGGACAATACCAAACTGAGAACAGAAGGATGGATTGATTTACAAAACATAAGATGGCTCACAAAATAGATTGAAAGATTGCTTTGTGCTGCTGGGGAAGTGTGATCCCATTAATTAACAGTAGAGGTAAGAGATCAGCAGGCTGGCTCTGAGTTATATTGGAGGATGATTGAGCATAATGTGGCATCACAACAAATGTGAAAATGATTGCACTGTCTTCATTATTCTGGTATTCAGTAATGCTGCAACAGTTGAAGATTAAGCTCTTAATTATGAGTATTGATTTCTCTGGGCATAGAAAATACAAGCTAAAATTGCACTAGAGCTGAGATTCTCCTGCTATCTTCAGAAACAGGTACAGGTTTTCCTGCTAACACATTGATGTCAGGCCTGTCAGGCTTTGAGCAGGAAACAAAAGGGAAGGTTTTACTTTTCTCAGTAAGTTTGTGAAAGACATCTGGTGACAGAGCAAAATGCTGTGGCTTTGTTTTCAGTGGAGGCAGCCCAGTAAATGCTCTTTGATACAGGGGCTGGAAGATGAGCTTGGGTGTGCACTTCCCCTTCTGCTGAGGTTTCTCTGGAGCAAGGCAATGTGAGAAGTTTCTCTACTATCCTCTGTTCCCATTGTGTAATGAAACAGCAAACTTTGGGAAACCTTAAGGCAAGTCCTGCTTCAAGGCCAGGGCTGTTTTGCCTGTGCCAAGTGGCCATAAAGAGGATGTTCCTTTCACTCTCCCCACTGACTCATATGTGCAAAGCAATTGTGAGGGTAGAGCTGTGCTCCCAATATGGAACTGTAACAATCATATTCTTCATGGGTTTCATCTTACTTTGTACTAACATTGTGGGGGGTTTATTATGGTTTATAGAGCACTGATGGTTTTTGTTTTACTTACTTTACTTGACATTATGGGCTTTTTATTAAGGTTTGCAAAACACTGGTCTGCATAAATTATCATAGAAAAAAAGCAATTATGGTTTTTGTTTTACTTTCTATTGACATTATGGGCTTTTTATTAAGGTTTGCAAAACACTGGTCTGCGTAAATTATCACAGAAAAAGGTAATTCCCTAAACATGTAGGAAACTTCATTCAACTGGCAATATCCACACTCTGAGAAGCTTTCTAGGTGAGGTAGAGTGCACCTCCAGTCCCACTGAGACTGCCCCAAGTGACCTGTGCAGGAGGAGATAGGAATTCTCTTGTGTTGGCTTGACTCATTTTTCTTGAAAGGCAGATGGTGGAATGTTGAGAGGTGACAAGTGTAGTGAAGGCTGGGAATAGGGAGTGCTGCAGAGGAAAAAGCTGTCCATGGATTCATGTAGCTGCTGGGGGAGAAGAAGGTGATCTTGGCAGCTGCTTTTTGCAGGACTGAAGTGACTGAGGGTGGAGCTGGAATCAGCACCGAGGTTGAGCTTTAGTGCATGAGGAGAATGCAGTGTAGTGATGTACTGAAGTAGCTGTCAAATCCAAGTGCTTCCTTGAAATCCTTTTAGATTTTTATCACTGGTGAATGGTAGGATGTTAAGTGAAGTCATCTGATGCATTTTCTGTGTATCCTGTACAACAGCCTGAAGAGGATGAGCTCCTACCTGAGGCAGCTCATTAATATGTAGGCACTGACATGATGAGCTAGGCTTTGGTCTGCATGACTATAGAAATGAAGTGGCTGGAGCTATTCAGGTCTTGGCATTGCTCATACAGATCTGAAGTCCTACTGTATTTTTTAGTAAGCAGATCCTCAACTGAATGTTTCCTGCCAATTTCATCTTCTTCACAAACCAGGCTGGTTCTTTATTGGTGAAGTAGTCTGCAAAATAGAGGGTGCTAAGCAGCCATGAGTTAAACCAGGGAAGTGACAGTATAGAGCAAAGTAGCAGATAGTCTGACAGATGGAAAAAATGTATCATTCTTCCTTTGTGAAACTCCAGGCAGCCACAAATAGGATTATTTTAAAAAGCCATAATAGCATGCAGGTGGTAAATGCAAGTATAAAAATCCTAAACCTAAAAGAAAAGGGAGGAAACTAGCATATGAGGGAAAAAAAAAAAAAAAGGTTAGAGAGAAAACAGAAGAGAACAAAATAAGTCACTGCAGGAATTCATTAGAGAAAACTGATGCAGTGAGGTGGCATTTCAGGTGAAAATTTGAGAGGATTTTGTTCTCAGTAATTGCTAGATAAATGATAGTGTGGGTATTGACAGCAAGTTAGATTAAAATAAAAGGCCCACAATATGACTATTTTAAATTCCCCTCACCTTCTGAATATCATTGCAGAAAATCACTGATTTTGAAAGAGAGGTATCCAAAAATGTAATGAAAACCACTAAAATATTTGAGTTCATTGATGGTACATCATCAGCTTGAAATGAAAACAGTTTAAAAGAAAAATGGCTTGTTTTTGCAATTGCAATTGCCCTTCATTCCCCTGTCAGTTCTCTTTGCAAGCACATTTTCTTTCTCTCACAGTCCCTTTTTGTCCCTGTCACTCTGCAGAAACCCTGAGCATGTGCATGGCAAAGCTCATCAGCTGCACAGGAGAAAACAGTAGAACTGGGCGTAGGCTAATGGTCATAATAAACAAACTGCAAATTATAGAATAAATTAAATTTAAGCTTTCTTTCTAATGTTCTAATATTCCTCTGAGTCCTAGTGAACCATTGGTGGAGGTTTTTTTAAAGAAATACCATTTAAATTGTGTCCTGTGTAAAGTTAAGAATTACTTACGGAGCTCGAAATTTCCTAATATCTGATCTGAATATAACAGGGGGCAATAAAGTTCCATTAATTTGTGAGCAGCACTACTGCAAAGAGATGTTCCTTGAGGGGCTGTGGACAGGGAGGGCGTGCTCCATGGGGCTGTTGGGATCTGCGTGTGCTCCTGGATAGTGGCACCACTGCCTTTGAGCCCTTGACACAGTCAGCAAAGAGTTCCAGGCACAGGGGACACCTCTGACATGTACAGCATTCCTGGGAAACACAGACTCTGGCTTAGAGAAGTGTGTTAGTGGAGTTCTGCTGAGGAGAAGCTTGAAGGGAGAGTTGTGGGAGATGTTGAAACCATTCCCTTCTGGGATGTGCTGCTCCCATTGCAGCAGGACCTCTAACTTGTGGCTGTCTAAAAGGAGTGTTTCAGTTACCCAAGGGCATTTCAGTACAATCAAGGGCATCAAATTGTTTGATCACCTAAACAGTGCTCTGCAAACATTCAGTTGGTCTGTTTTTCCCAAGTTTATACTACTGCCTTGAACAAGGAGGAGATGCCCAAGAAGGATTAGGCAAAGGTCTTTTTTCTGTGTCCAGCCTTTATTTTGTAATTATTACATTTGGAAAAAAAAGAAAGCTTTTGGTATTGTTTACTTTTTCCAACATATGTTTCCAGTTTCAAAAACCTGGGGAAAAGTGTCTTTCCTTCTCTCTTAATCTCACTTCACTCTTGGCAAATCTCTCCTTTCATGTTCCTTATATCAAATCAAACAGACATGAGCATGTGTTTTTAATAACTTAGGAGATGTTTTGGAAGGTGCAGTGGGCTTTGTAGCTGCACTCAGGCTGTCTGATAACTGAGCCCAGGAACAGCCTCAAATTTGTCCTACAACCTGCAGCAAATGTCTCCACTGTCTGCAGAAGGAGCCTTGAGGTGGTGGGGGATGAGGAGGTGGGAGGAGAAAGGGACATCACAAAAGGCACTAAGTGCAGAAACTGGTAACAGCTCAGATCTTAGAAATTTAATATTGTACCTCTGGCAGGGGGGACACACATCAAGTATCTTTTAAGACAACACTATTCCTTTCATTTAAAAAATAATGTAGTTAAAATCTGCAAGTGGAAAATTTGGGCAGGAGGAAGATTTTCAGCTTGGAGGGACTTTCCTGCTTTGTCTGCTAGTATTCAAAATTTCAGGTTCTTTCTAAATTATTTTTGTTGAGAAAGGTCCTTACAAGGTCAGAGCACTGAAGAATGGTGTTGTTTCGTTGAAGAATGAATGTCGTGTTTTGGATATAATTATGTTTTTCTTACATTGTGTTCTGGTTTTTGAATTGCAGAGTGGGTACACAAACCAAAACCAAAGCACTTAAAATTTCTTATTAGAAATGTCCCTCCAGCTCTTCAGTTTATCAGCACTGAACCTCACACTGTGGTGTTTGCTTTAGAAAAGGAAGACCAGAAATTACTCTGTTAAAATAGAAATGAACAGGTATTTTCAGTTGTACTGGAAGAGCCCCACTCCTCCATGAAAAAGTGAAGACTTGCAGGTTGCATTTAAATGTTCCAGGGCACATTTGCTGTTACCAATAAATGCTACCTGTCAATAATCCTCAGCAGCTGTTCAGTAGCAGAGTTCCACCAGCTTCTCAGTAGAGCTGTGCTGATCATGGGAACAAGCAGCTTTGCTAAACAGGGGCTTTCCTTCTGGGGGAACATCAGCTTTATCAGTGTTTGAGTACTTTGGACACTAGTCACAAACTTGGAGATGATTCCTTTGAAGGTTCAGATGTCTGTACTCAGGTGGAGCTTGATACAACTCATAAACATCTGGGTACTTGTCCGTGCTTGTGCAGCCTTGTTCAGGATGAGGCCCATGGGCATGGGCTGCTGCCCAAGGGGTGGTGGCCCCGTGTGGGGACAAAGGAGAGGGGTACAAATGGGATGGGACACAGGCTGGCACCCCTCGGGAGTTCTCACCCTGCCCTACAAAGGGCCTTTGAAGAAGGAGCCGAGGTGGAATGTGTACTGCTCTCTGCACCCCTGCCCTGTGGATACACTCAGAGATGTCCTGTGTTTTGTTTTTGAACAGGAAAAGCCAACAACAATGTTCAGTGGGATGAGGACTCCGTAGAATACATGCCAGCCAACCCAGTCAGGATCGCATTTGTCTTGGTTGTTCATGGCAGAGCTTCCCGGCAGCTCCAGCGCATGTTTAAGGCTATTTACCATAAAGACCATTTTTATTACATTCATGTTGACAAGGTAATATATCACTGGTTATAAATTGCCTGTCTCACCATCTGTCAGTCTACCCATCCTTGTCATCTTCTTCATCTTCCCTTTACCTCTGCTGCATAAAGTGCATGTCACTTTTTGTCTTCCCATCTGTTACATGTTTGGAGCCTCTTTTTTTTTCCCCTTAATTTTCTTTCTTGTTATCTTATTTATGTAACAGCCTTCATTTCTCCTTCTCTGTCGATGAGTATCTCCCCTTGTCTGTCTGTTGTACATTTAGTTAGCAGTAACTGATAAGTTGATGCAGAGTGAGGTGGTGGCCCACTGGATGGAGAGCTGACCTGAGGTGCCTTGGGCAAGTGACACACTGTGAAAGGGAGGTGGTGGCAGTCACCTCCTTTACAAAAATCCTTTGGGCTCTATGATGACAAAGGTGAATAAAGCTAATCACACTCCTTAGTGATTACTGTAGTTGTAAGAAAAAATATTAACCAGGGTTCTCTGCACCTTTAGCAAAAGAAGGTTGTGTGCCACAGTAAGTGAGGGCAAAGCAATGGCAGCACTCAGTGAGTCAAGAAGTAGGGTAGGCCCTTAGTGAATACAGGGAGAGACAATTTTGGACAGAATAACTTGAATGTATTACTCTTTTCTCCTGTAAAGCGATCCAATTACTTGCACCGGCAAGTGCTGCAGTTTGCCAGCCAGTACCCAAACGTGAGAGTCACCTCCTGGAGAATGGCCACT
Source organism: Onychostruthus taczanowskii (assembly GCF_017590055.1). Classification (NCBI taxonomy): domain Eukaryota; kingdom Metazoa; phylum Chordata; class Aves; order Passeriformes; family Passeridae; genus Onychostruthus; species Onychostruthus taczanowskii. Next base: position 5,578,849 of record NW_024499128.1, read on the forward strand.
ATCTGGGGAGGAGCAAGTCTTCTGACCACCTACCTGCAGACCATGAAGGACTTAATGGAGATGAGTGACTGGCCCTGGGACTTCTTCATTAACCTCAGTGCTGCCGACTACCCAATCAGGTACAGTGAGTATTTTAAGAATGTACATGTTTTGTTCCTAAAGGAGGCATGGAGATAAGCAATGATGTGTCTGTGCTGTGCTGCAAGAAGCAGAGGAGCAGTTTCTTTTGTTTTACAGCAGAAAACTCCTGTTGGTGAGCTGGTGTCTGACAGCCACAATTTAGCCAAGTATTCAACCAGCTGCCTGTACCCTGTGTGTCTTCCATTTGCCTGGGGGGGAACTTCACTGAGAGGCTGCTCCAGTTAGTCATTATTTCCAACAAAAGGGTACCTGCAAGAGAGGATGACAAAAGTAGCCAGAAGTGCTGGAGCTCAGCAAATGAAACCCAGGCATGGAGAGATTCCTCCCTCCCAGGGCTCTGATTAACAGTGTGATTTGATGTCTCAGCAAGGGTTGAAGGTATGAATATAGATTCAGGTACTCCTCTCCCTTATTCTAGTACTTTTTCTGTGGAGGATAATGGCTGTAGAAGTGACAAATAAGTTACTAGGAGTCAGTTATATCTTCAGCACCGACCGTTGCCTGAATATCCTCATTCAGATGGCATCAGGCTAAGAATTTCACACACCATCACAGGATAAGTCTTGTGATTTTAAATGAAATTATATTCTTTCTGGATTTACATCACCCAGGCCTCAGAGCGGCATTCAGTAAGTTTGCTATATTGTGCAAAAGTAAATCATCTGTTAAAAAACCCAACCCAAACAAAAAATCCCAAAAAAAACCCCAACAGCAACAACAACAACAACAACAAAGTCACCCAAAAAAACCCCAAGTGTCTTGAAACTGTTTTTAGGTTTAGGTTGTAAGAGTTATTAAAAAGAAGGAAACACAAAATTCTTGTGGCTTCTGTTTCCCTCTATGCTGAAATGAACCAATGAAAGGGGAAGTGACTTTCTTGGGCAATTTTCTCATGAGGGATGATACAACATGGTTTTAATACTCCTGGAAAAGAAATATGCTTCCACTGGTGAGGTTTCTCCAAGATCTCTCTCAAAGCTTGAATCCCTTCCTGAAGGTGCTCCTTGGACAGAAATCACCACTGAAGTGAACAATAGCAAAACCCCCAGAGCCTATGCCTTAGGAAGGATTTTGTGAGGACTGACAAAAGGCTTTATTGCTGATGCCCATTTCTAAGCACTCTTAGTGAAATGCAACACATTTTGGGGAGCAAGATTAGAGCACAAGAGTTACTGGGACTGCCTTGATATTACAACATGGGGACTTGAATTAAGAAATCATACTATCTAAACACTTTTGATGTGCAACAGGAAGAGAACTAACAGTTTTGACATACGAACCTTGCTCATAAGGGAGAGTATGTAGTTTCCTGTATATGTCTTGAGTTTTGGAAAAGTGAACTTGTTATTCCTGATTATTCATTTTCCTGGTGAGGAATACTGTATTGATTCTAAACAGTGGACTAATGCAGGACCATAAAGGAATAAGCAGGTGATGGCATTGTAAATTAAACAGGATAAATGGTAGGATTTGCTGAAGATCTGCTATGGTCGTACACTAGTGCCAGCAGGGGTGTCCATTTATCCTGTTGAGCCCACCCTAAGCACCATGTAATGCTGAGGCCATGACCTGGGGCAGTCTGAACTGTTCCTAGCTCCCTGTGGAGCAAATCAAACCACAGGGCCAGATGGGGTCAGTGGCTTGCAGACATGGCCACCAACAACCACTGGCTTTGTGGGGCAGACTGCAGTTGGTCCAGTGTTAACGGAGTCTGTGTGATGGTGCCATGCTGTCTCACAGTCATTCCACCTCTGCTGGAGAAATGCCAGGCACTGTTTCTTCGAGGGGGAGCTCTGGAAGGTCGTGCTTGCCCCTCGCAGCCGCTCTCAGAGCTCTGTGGTGGCCTCTTGGTGGCTCTCGGTGGCTCTCGGCACCCAGGCAGGCTCTGAAGTGCTCACTTCCCTTCCTGCCAAAGCACTCTGTTACCCGAACTGAAGGGAACATGCTTCCTCTTCATCCCATGATGCACTTCAACAAAAAATAACAAACCTTTTTAGTGCTTCAACTTCACTGACAGTGACTTACAAGTAACGTTAAGTATTTCTTTTTATATGGAAAATTACAGCTATAAACCGTGAAAGTCTTGTCTCATCAAATATATATATATGAGTCCATTTAATTTTCATGGTGGAGGTGCTATAAATTATTATTATTTATAACCTTTAGGAACGCATTACCTCCCTGCATAACCCAGAGAGAACTGATTGTTTTTCCAGGAAATACTAAATAGGGTGTTTGGGGGATTATTTTTTTCTTTCAGACCCCATGCCATGATTTGTCAGATAATGGGCTAGGGGCACTTTATACTTCTCTCTGGTTAGCCATACTGCAGTGGGTTTTGCTAGGTTTCCCTGCATAAGAACATATGAATTTTGTGGATTAATAGTTTTTATCCAGAGCTGCTTCATATTAAGCTTTTGCTTCCCATCTGCCATTCCATCTGTAATACTGAAACCTTTACTACTTCTCTTCTGATAATAAAAGCTAATCCAGCCTTCTAAGTCAAAAAAGCCATACTCAATATGTGGGGTTAATACAATATGATGAAGCCTAAATCTGTCCAGGGAGCAGTCTGGTCTGCTCACAGACTACAGCAGAATTGCCAGGAGCCTTTCATCCTTCAGAAGAGATGTCCAAAAGCAGATGTTCAGCATCATAAAATATAAAGGCATGGGGGAAAAATATTAGAACTATTCATTTTGTGAGGGAAACAATTAAAAATGTGTACAATAAAACATATGTATGGCAGGAAAATCCAAATACCCTTATTATTCCTCCTCATGCCTGAATGTTTTGTTTGTGGAGTCCAGCACTAGCACAGAGGAGATTCTAACCCATGTGCTTCTCCTTCTTACTGAGTACAAACCACTGGCAAACAGTCTGGACATAAAGGTGCTTCCTTTAACACAACAAAAGTGTTTCCCTTTAATCAAGAGGCAATATGTTATTTGTTGGCCTAAGTGAAAAGATGTGGTGCATTATCCAACATTGAATGCGTTCAGCTCTGTCAAAGATTCTCAGCAGGAAAAGGAGGGGTGAAATGGCCAAAAACAAACCTCCACAAGCAACTCAGAGATGGGAGGTTGTGTGACTGTCCCACCTTTTGCTCTGGGCTTGTGAATAATTATAAACAGATTTGCGGGGTTCTCAAGAAATCATCTCTCACAGTCATTGCATTCACAAAGAAATAAAAGAAAACAGCACCTCCTTCCTTTTCCTTAACTTTGTTTTTCATTTTAGTGGTATTTTTTCATAATTAAAAGTCTTTTCTTTTGACAGCCTCTTTCAAAACCTTATGGGAAAGCTATTGATGTCTTCAACCTCTTACTTTACATGACTATCTATTTGCATTATTTATTGTCTCTGACAAACAGCATAAAGTAGTCAACCTTATGTTCAGGGACTGAAATTTCACTCCCAACAAGGTGAACTATGGTAGAGCATCTATTCATGCTGAATGTTTAATGTGCATTGCAGGAGTCCTTGGATAATGTGGCAGGTGAAGTGTTGCACCACTTAAATTAAGAAGCTTAATGAGATCATTTAACAGTGAATATCGTGTCAGTGCTTACCTGGCCACAGAGCTTGTATAAAGAATAAATATAATGAAACATTTGAACTATTTATAATTCACAGTAAACCACTGAGCCTCAATCACCAAAGGGATCACCAAATCTAATTGCCAGCTAATGCTTGGTCTTTAATAAAGGTCAAGCAAAATTATTAGCAGAAGCTTGGGCAGTGCTTCAGAATAGTAAGAAAATAAAGTGTCTTATTGATGGAGTCAGGAGTGCAGATACAACTAAATTTTCCATTATGGCCAATCAGGTATAACAAAAAAGAACTTGAATAAAACCCAGTGAAACTATTTGTGTTTTGCTGCTTGGCATTATTTTAGGATGAAGCTGTACAGCCCTACTTCCCATAAAAGCCTGTGTTGGGAAGCCTCAGTTAAATGAGACATGTTCAGTAGAAGTTGGGGTCTGGCACTTGAATGGAAGGTGTATCATAATAAAAACAGCACCTGAGGTACTACACAATGCAGGGAGTAAGTGGGATGATCTGACTGGCCCTGGTTCTTTAAACAGGTGCCAATATGGAGATTTTCTTTGCCAACCAGAATAACACACAGAAATTAAAAAAACTGAGCTAGCAAATAACTATTGACTGACCTGCAGTTGCTTCATTGTATTGCCCTCTGTTGGACAAGGTAACACTGGTTGATAAAAAACCAAAGTGATGACTTCTAAATGAGGTCCCTGGGCCTGAGAATATTTGCCAAGAGTGAAAAGATATGAGTGCAGGGAAGAGGTCTTCAGGTTTTCTTCTTGTGGTAGGTGAAAATAATTACAATCAACAGATTTTAAGAAGAAGTTCAACCTTTGGGAGAAATGCTTTAGCACTTTTTCAAGTTATTTTTCAGGTGCTAGAACTACCTAAGAGATCATGTCCTTGTTTCTGCCACTGGCTCAGTTTCATCCCTTGCAAAGCATGGGTGACTACCATTCTGTAGAAACTACATCAGGGATGATTTCTGTTCTGTCAAATTCACCAGGACCTGCCCCAGAACCAAATGACACAAGCAGGTGTGTCATTTGGAGCAGGTGACAGGGAGAAGAAAAGAGAACACAGTTTGCCAAGAGTTGGGTACACCAGACTGGAGCTACCCAGCTGCTCTTGCAGAACATCTCAGCTTTTGCAATGTGCAGGCTTGAAATGCAATATTGGAAATACAGTTAAATCTCCTCTTAGAACTGAAATAAAGCATTTAGCTTTCACATACAGCACTCTAGCTCTGGGAGAAATGTCTGAGACCCAGTTGTGCCCTCTTGTTGTCTGTGAGCTTAGAAATCCCAGAGCCAGCAGGGCTGATGAGAGCTGTGTAATAGCAAATAAGGCAAAGCCATTGGCTCAGAAGGCAGTTCCACTTTCTCTCCATCTCACTTTTCATCAATTTGACTGGACTTAATTTAACAATTCTGTGTCTCACTGAGATTCAGACTTCAGAGCTGTCCTCTAGAGATCTCTCCTTCCTGGCACTACATAAATTGGTGCTAGACATGAAAGCCTGGATAAAGGATACTGACTTTCCAGGGCTGAGTTTGACCTTACACCCCACATGAAGTGTTGCAGTGCTGATCTGAAAAGCAGGCCTTGCCACTAGAATAATGTACCAGGCACTAGGCAAACAGTTCAGTGTTCTTTAAAGTGCCCTTTGGAATGTTATCCTGGGCTGAAGCAGTGCTTAATCATCTCCCTGCTTCGAGGGGGGAGTGCAGCACAGGTAGCTCTGGCACTACAACATCTGTTAAGATGCCAGCACCTGAGGTTTTTATCTCAGGGTTGTCACTGACATTGTATGTGGCTTTGTTTGCTCAGAATATTGTTATCTGGCAAGCCAGATGTCAATCCACTCTTAATGCTTCATAGAGAATCTTTTTTCCTGTCCAAAAGGAAGTTTATCAGTGTTTTTCTTGAATCTGCATTCTCTGAGAATTTCAGATTTGCTTCTTTCTTTAATCCCTCAAATAACCTTTTCTTCTCTTCTTTCCTCACTCTGCCAGCACATTTGCTTGAGATTTGTATATGTTTTGAAAGTTATCTTTTTGATTTGCTGTTCTACCTCTCTGTTTTACTGTTAAGTTATCAATGCTTGGGAAAGCAGTGGCTTTGTGCGTGGTCACAAATGGGTGGAGTAAAATGTAGAAATTATTGTGGCTCAAAAATTTTATTTACCTCTGATGTTAGCATGTTTTCTTCAAGGTGGTGAATGTTAGTGATGGAAGGCCCACCCTTTCTCTGCACCCACAGCAGCTGAGGTTATTCCTTCTGCCCTCCCCTCCTGGATTTAAGGATATAAAGCAGCTTTTGCTTTGGGAAACTGACATCTGCAGCTCATAGTTACTCCTCTGGGTATTCAATAGTTCTGAGATGTGCTCCATAGCCTGAAACTGGCAACAGAAATAAATGCACCTCAAACTGGAATTGGCTATCCAAGCATCTTTTCTCTGCCTGCAGATTAAAGATGCATCAGTGAAGCACAGTTTTAGAATAGGATTTTTACTCAAAGTGCTCTTGTACTTGGCAGCATTGGCACTGTTGATTACAGTGCTGAACATGGAGCCCTTCCTCTCTTCCCATGAGAACTGAAGCATCTGAGCTGGTGTCTGGCCCCCAGGGGATCTGCCTGGCAGAGGAGAGCCCCAGATGCCAGACTTGCAGTCTGATGGGCACTGAGCCCTCTTGGGCTGCCTGGCTGGGGGCCCCTTCTCTTCTGGCTTGGCTCTGGGGCTGCTCACAGGGAGGTCCTCAAGCAGAGAGCCAAAGGGTTTTCATCTGTTTGCCATTTGCTTTCTGGATGTAATTTATTTTTTACTTATTTATGACTGAGAAAAAAGTCTGTTTCCTAAAAAGAGTTAAATGTGAGTCTGCCTGAGTTCGTTAGCCATTCAGCCTTATCTATAAACAATAACAGCACCCGTGTTGTGATAATGTGCACTAAAGTTCCATCTTTTGTCATCAGGATGCTCCAGTAATGCCTGGAATAGTATTTTTGTGAGGGTAACCAATGTGTTGGGGCAGAGGAAGGCAATGAGCAGCATGAGGGATCTGGCCAGCTCTGTATTTCTCCTTCACAGCTCCAGGGATTTTTACAAAACCTGGTTTTCACTTACAACTTGTCTTTGTGGACAAATAGTGTGGGGTGACCAAGCCAAGAAAAGAGTCCTTTGTGCAGAATGGCTTTTGTACTTTAAAGCCATGATTAGAGAAATTCCCCACTAGCTGCCCCATCCTGGCAAGCCTTTCCCTTGGTATTTAGTTACTCACTGCATTCCTGAGCAAGAAGCTCCAGTGGAGTTTGAGCTGCAGTGGGATGTTGATCACCAGGGAAATCCCAGGTGTGACCTTCTCCCTTGTGTACTCTCCCACAGTTTTGCTCCAAATGACTTTTACTTTGAATTAAGTCTGAGGTGGGTAACAGAAGCTGCAGAGGAACAGTCCTTGTGGTGTTTACCTGGGGTTTGTGAGCAGAAACTTTAATGTCTCTTCAACTCACTTGAGTTTTGCTGCATTTTTTTAGAAAGTTCAATGAAATCATTATAAAAATTCCAAAAGCTAAAAGTGCTTGAAAGAGGAAAATGTTCCTATAAAGGCATTGCATTTTAAATGTGCTCTCCCTTTGTGGTCCCGCTGAATTCTCTCAGGAAATTAAAAATCTGCTGAAATTGCCATTAAGACACTCTTTTGTTTAGATTTCAGGATGCCACTTACAATAAAACAGCTGCAAAATAATATCTGGTGGCAGTTCAAAGTGAAGATAACACAACACGTGCTGTTATACCTTTCCCAAGTCACTCTTAAATAGTTGTGAACCAAAAGGCCATTAAAGGGTGAGCCAAAATGTAGTTCTGATTCAGTCTTTTAGTGGTGATACAGAAATAGGAAGGAGAGGGAGAGATGAATAAATTCTTTCTCTTGAAAATAGGGCTAAAAGTCTAAGAGCTGAATGGTATTTGAAGATTGTTCAGCTCTTGCAGCTCTGTAGACCAAATTCAGGATCTGTGAGCCTGTCCAGTGCTGCAGAGCTTGGGTGGCCCACAAGAGAGATGGGCACCTCTGTGTGTGGTGTTCTTCATCTGCAGGGATCTGCTGCAGAATGTGTCTCTTTTTCCAAAGCTTTTTTTTTTCTTTCTTTCTTTCTAGTCCTGACTAGTGCTAACTGGTCAAAACTTTGTATCTTGAGATATTGTGGGAGCTTTGACCTGGCAGTGCAGAAATCAGAAACCCCAAACCAGCATTTTGCTGTGCAATCCAAGGTAGAATTAGGGACTAGCTGGCTTTTACAATTGCACCTTACTACAGTGGAATACTTCTTCTCTGCTCAACCTGCACAGGGCATTTGTAGGATACCTCTGAATCTCCCTGTATAAATAGCAGTGCTGAATGCCACTGACTGTTTGTGATGGCCCATCTGTAGCTCCAGGCTGAAGGGAGGGGATGAGGCCCTAAATGGTTCATTGTAGCACATTTCACTCTGCTGCACGCAGTTTAATTATATCCATCATTCAGCATTACTTGATGAACCAGCTGGAGGCACAAGCATCCCTAAGCTTTCATCAGGATAATTGCACTCTTTGCCACATTAGGAGCTGGTTTGGGGCCAAGTCTTTTCCAAATGCAGAGCTGATCTTGGTTTAAAAGTTTGCTGCCCCAAAGTCACTTCTAGCAGGTAATCTTGCAGCAATGCATTCTTGGGACAGCTGAAGACTAAAAGGTCTATAAATCCAAACTGGTTATTTCTGTCACCTTATGGCTTTAATTGAGGCAGCCTCAGATGTTTTGGCCGTGGCTCAGATCACTGTATTCATATGATGGGATGCTCTGTGCCAGTCAGGTGCAAGGCAGCTTCAGATGATTCCCATGGCAAGGGCCTGCAGGGACCGTGGCTCTGCTTGCTCTGTGAGGGTCATTGCTAAGCCTTTGTGCAGCTGGTATTGTGTGGACACTGGAGCTGTTCCCAAGGGGCTCAAGGCATGTTACAGGTGGCAGCTGTAGAGCTGCAGCTGAAGGCTAAAACACCCTGATCTTTCTTCTCTGTGGGAAAGTGGTATGTGTGGTGTGTCACAAGATACCTGTGCTGGGTATTGTCACAAAGTGCCTGGAGAATCATTTGTGAACCACTGCAGCCCAGGAGGAGAGAGGCAGCCAGGAAATGGCTCAGTGCCACAGCCTGTCCACTTGGTAGTGCCAGGAGATCACTGGTGACAGATTGTATCACTGAAGTTCATGTGCCTTTCCTAGAGCTTTTTCTTGAGTTGAAGTGAAGCCCTGGTTCTCTTCTGACGGAGTAAGACTATGTTGGTTGCAGCTCATTGAGCACAGCAGTGAGCAGGAACATCAGCCTCCCACCTTGCCAGGTGTTTTCTCAGCAGCCCCAGTTATATCAGGGAGTGGATCTGAACATTCACATCCTCTCTGACACGGGTTTGTGCCTCATATCCCAGCTCTGCATTCCTCACTGACTTACTCCAGAACAGTCCCAACCAACAGTAGGGCAAGGTATCAGGTGGCACAAATTGTCAAAATAAGATCATTGCTCAACCCAAATAAAGGTAACAAAATGTGACCTTCTGTTGTTAAAACCAATTAAGTTTCTATCCATCAACTCTCAGTTCATTATCCCTTTCACCCCCCAGGCCCTGTTATTCCATCTTTTCAGGCTAGGTGCAGAATTAATGTTAAATCCCATTAGCCTGACCCCGTTTTCCCTGTTTTGCCTTCTGGTCCTTTGCGTTGATGCACTCCAACAGGTGGATTCAGCAGCTCAGGGATCAAAGGGAGTGGCAGGCCCAGGAGGAGCTGCAGGAAGGGGCTGGTTTGTAATAATTCACTTCACTTTTGAAGGAGTTTGTGAAAGTGCCTCAGCACTGGGGTCTCACTGGGCAGGTGAAGAGCCCTGGGCTTCATCCCTGGCACAGAGAGCACCACAGGGACCTTGTGCTGGTGGAGTCCCACCACTCCCCCCTTGGGATAATTCCAGTTAGGAGATTGCAGCTGCTCACTGAATGAGTGTATATTCCCTCTGGAATTTTAGAAAGTATGAGATGGGGGAAAATGTTTCTTTACCCAGGTCCATCTTCCCCACTGCATCAGGAGAACCACCTGCTCTCAGGGCAATGTCACACAGAGCTGGCCAGTTTTTGTCCAGGATCACACTGCAAATTAAACAAAAGGTGGCAAGACCCAGAAGTGCTGATTTTTATACCTTGAGCCCTTTTAGAAGGGGCTTTCCTGCTTCCTTTCCCAGCAAGAGGAGAGTAGTCTCAGCTCCCTGCTGCTCCCAAGCTTAGCGTGAGCAGTTTCTGCTTCTTTATTGACATGGAACAACACCGGGTGTGGCATCAGGGAGTGTCTGTGAGCTTTGGGGAGGATGCTGGGCTGGACCATTTGGGATCCTGTCTGTCCTGCCTTCCCTGCTGGAGCTGGAGGTGGCCCCTGCAAAGAGGGGCTGGGGCAGAGTGGCTTCAGCAGGGAGGGTGCAGAGAAGGAGTTCCCAGAGTCCTGCACGAGCTGTCCTTGGTGGCTGTGGGCTCCTGCTGGCTCTGGGGTGTACTGGGCAGGGTAAGAATGGCTCTGGTGTGACAGTGGGGGGACGGTGGGGTGTCAGGGTGAATCACCATCAGCACAGTCAGAGCGAGCAGGTTATGTTTCAAAAACTGAGAAATCACCAAAATTTAACATTAAAGCTGGGTAAGTGGCACCCTAACACCTGCTTTCAGAAAAGCAAAGATTTCTCATGACTCTTAAGCTGCAAGGCTGTTGCAGCTGATGGAGGAACACACAGCTCACATGATGAACTTTACATCCGAGTTGGATCTGCTGAGTAAATCCATCCCTGGCATGGAACTGGCCCGGGTGGCACCTGGAGGTCCTGGAGGGTCTCTGCTGTGGCAGGGCTGCACCCCCAGACTGACAGACCCCACCAGGCAGAGCTCTGCCATGAGAGGCAGAGTGAAGGAGCTTTCTTTCTTCCCACTTTCTTGGAAGAAACTGAGCATTTTTAATTGCTCAACAACTATCAAGCCATTTTTCAGCAATTAGCAAATTGTTTTACATATTGACTTGTACAAATAAAATTTCAGATGCACGCGGGAATGTGTGAATTGGATGAAGTGAATGGTTTCTTTAAATCTGTGATAATATTTAATTTTAATTTCTCTTTTTGAACAAAACTCTTGATAATTTAATTTTAGAGATGGTGAAAAAAAACTGCTGAATATAAGCCATGCAATGTAAAATATACACGGTATAAACAAACAAAAAGCTCCTATTCAGCCCAATATCTAGATTTTTTCGTTTTGTACAAAGTCTGACTAATTTGAGTAATGAACTTGATCATTTCTGAAGCTCACTCCACTTGCTTATTTAATCAGTGATTATTGTTTTCATCAAAATGGGATGTATCGTGTAGGCAGATGAGGTTCTACATGAATATGCAGCAGCAGAGAAACACTGGAAAAATACAAAGCAGTGAGCATCATTCTGTACTAAATAAAATCCCAGTGCTTTTATAAAGCTAAAATTATATCATGTTTACTTTTAATAATTAAATATCCTTGGGTATTAGCAGCTGGTTAGTCAGTTATTTCAGTACTGTCTTTTTTCAGACGCTTTCTAGCAGATATCAAGTGAACTCAGATGTATTTGTGAGACAGGATAATCCTGTCTGTCTTAACTCTTTGTAGTGCAGCATCCTCACAAGTGATATTCTGGCATTCACAGGGCCATGGCCCATCAAGAGTTTGTGGCAGTTAAATGTGGCAGTTCTCTATCACTGAGGCAGTGATTGGAAATGGAATGGTTTGTTATTGTAATAATAGGCAAAGGCAACTTTGTGAAAAGCAAATTATCTTGGCAAATATTTTTCAGCAGCTTTAGAAATCATGTAGTAATTGGCAGCAGTTACATTTGCTGCCACTCTGACACAATGGATGGGCCTTATGGAAAGAAGTGGTTGCTTGGGAAGTTTTCCTGTAGGGAATTACCTACCATGAGACAAGACAGGGAAAGACAGAACGCCTCTCAGAGTGAGAGCAGGACAGTGCTGATGTTCATCTGTAACATGCTGTCACACATGGAACAACACGTCTTCACTGCCTCTAAACTGGGAAACACCACAAAACCTTTGTTATGATTTCCCACAGCCTATTCCAGGGACACAGAGCTGGGTTTGTGCTCTGGTTTACACAAGTATAAGCTGAGTGCCCTGCACTCATTCTGGAGCATTACAGACATGAAAACAGAATTAAGCCCTTTGCATAGTGCTTTATCAGTAGAAAAATGGATAGAAAAAAAAGGGGTTTTTTTCATAGATTAAAGGACTTGCAAGAGGGAACTTGTCTCACTATTGACAGTACTTAAAATATTTTAAGAAACTATTGGTAATTTGTGTACTGCTTTCTTCAAAGATGCACTTTGGGCAGAAAGTGCATTTACCAATGTTTCTGTCACTCCATAGGGGTTTTTTCCTAGTGAGAGAAAGCCCTTATTGTGATACAAGTTTTAAAACAGAAAAATGCTGAAAAGAGAGATTGTTTTTGTTCCTTATAGGATTAAAACTAAGTAAATAACTTCAATAAATTTAGAAATTCTGGGCATGAATCCTCTTTAGATGTGTCTCAATGTAAATAGCAGTGTGTGTAGATAACCTCTTCAGGTGCACGGCTGCTTCCTGCTCACTGTCTATCAAAATGATCATTTACATCAACACTCAACTTCCTTATTGATGGAAATGAAAAATGTGATAGACCTTTGACAGTGTGATATTAAAACAGCCTTTCTGTGCCAAATTGTCAGCAGATTGTGTATGTTCATTAGCTCCACAGTCTGTGTTCAATCCGTCCTCGCATCCAAATAGAAAAAGGTTAAAAACATTTGCATTTGGACTTGTTGGTGTCATCCACCAAACTGGTGCTTTTTTGCCATGGAAATCACAATTCTTTCCATTTATCCTGAGCACAGCTACCTTGGAAAGTTGCTGACTGAATTGTCAGCGGCAGCTATTAGTGGAAGGTCAGCTAAAGTGACTAAGGGGAGCATTGGCCTCCTTGTGCTTTCTGTGAACCCCTCTGCCTGCGTTTGACAAGATTCCCAGGAGCTCTTCCCAGTGTGTGCCTGCTCTGCTGCTTCTCCTGCATTGTATCATTAGTTTGGGAAGGAGGCAGATGTGGCAGTTCTCTCTCTTAAACAGCTTTCACAAGCCCCTGAACAGAAACTTCTGCTCGTGAACATGACTGCACCACTGCCCAAAGGAAATCTGCTCACTCAAGGCTGGCACCTTAGTTTGGGAGAGTGGCACTGGGGGATGTGGTTTAGTGATGGGCTTGGCAGTGCTGGATTCGATGATCTTAAAGGTCTTTTTCAAATTAAGCATTTGTGATTCTATGTTTGGAGCTGACATAATGCTGAGTAATCATGTGATTCTATGAATGCTAAGCATTTTAGATCAGAGTGTAAATTGAAGAGTCTAAACCCCATGTTGCTGTATTTTTTCTGCACTAATTTGCATTATTTTAATTTCCAGTTTTGAATAATGGGAATGCCAGCAAGGCTTGATAAGCAGTTTTTGCCAGCACTGATAAAAATGAGCATTTTTTTCATACATGCAGTTCAACTAAACTGACATTTCTTGTGAATGTGGTAGGAGTTTTGCTTTACTACAGTATATACCTTTAACAAGTTTTCTAGCCCTTATCTAAGTTAGACATACATCTCTGCCTTTGCTTAAAAATATTTATTTGAAATAGGCATTTATAAGCCTTTCTGGCAAAGGCTATCTGTCAGGCACACAAATTCTGGGCTAGCAAGATGAAAAAATAAATAATGGTGGTGATATGCTGATGATTCATAAACTTAAATAGAAAAATAAATAGAAAATTGTTTAACAAATCAGAGTGAAACATTTCCTTCCTTTCTAGCAAAATACCTCTGAGCTGCATGCATCAATACCAGGTTATGTAGGGAATAAGTCATCCTGCACGTAGCCAATTCTCTTTGATTATTTTCATGTCTACCAGGTCTTACGCAGTTGCACATTTGGAAGGTACTTGAGAAGCTTTTGTTATTCAAGTATTTTTCAGTGCATTTGTTGTTGTTAAGCATACAAATAATCTAGACTTAGCAATTGCATACAATTAGATTTATGAAAGGAAAACTACCTTAATGTATTTTGTAGTTTTACTCTAAAATATAGTAACTTGCAACTTATAGTGGCTTTAAAATCAGAGAGAAAGAGGTGCATATGAAATGGTATTACACAGTAGTGGTTTTCTTATTTACTTTTTACTGCAGCAGCGAGGATGCTGAGAAAATGCCATTGTCAGAGACAAATTAATTCCTAGGATCAATTCAAAGGTACTCCTGGGACTGAAGGCATTCTGTAAAAATGCTTCATAAACACCAGTGAGTTAAATATTGGTGAGTTGGTGAAATACCTGTGGTGGAGATGGACAATCTGAGTTATAACTGCATTGGCCTCCCTGGAAAAGTCTCCTTAATAAATGTACTTGTGCCCCTACGAGATTGAAGATGAGTTTAAGGACAGCTCTCAGCTCTTGACCTTGTGTGTTATCCTGCACATTCTGCTTCTGGACACATGGACATGTGGGCCCTGACCCATGAAGTAATTTATGACAATACAGTGTGAAAGTTGCATCATTTTGGGAGAGCTCCAAGTGTGCTACAGTTCAGCACTTACTGTTCAGGGCTTCACCAGATCAGAGACACAGTGATTGCACCATTGTATGGGGTATTTGATAAGGTCCTGGAGATTTAAAATGCTGTGTTGAAATTGTGCTACAAAATAATTGGAAATCGAGTAATTTACTTTTTTCCCAGTGAATATTTAAAGAAAGTCAAAAGCGATGTTACAAAGTTTTAATGAGTGGATGTGGTGAGAATTTTGTTATTATAAAAGCTGGAGGGTTTATCAGCTGTTACTGGGCTGGAGTTTTTCATTAGCCAAGGGCCTTTCAGGGTTTCATGGGATATAGCTGGAAAACATTCCAAACAAATGAATATTCTATTTTAAAAGAATAATGAGACATTGAGGATTTTATAGACTCCAAAGTTTGCTAAACCAATATCTCTAATTAGATGGAGAAACTCTCTATAGAGGCTTTGCATCAACGGCAGCACACACAGCAAATGTTTTAAGCATTTACATATCAAACACTGCTGGCAGCATTTTGGCAGCAGTCCAGAGCTGTAGATAGTTTTAATCACATTTGTTCATTAATCCTTGGTGGAATTCTCTTATATAGTCTCTTTAAGATTTTCATTTAAGCATGTGCTGCTGCTTCTCAGCAGTTGGCTTATTTATTTATTTTATAAATATCATCTGAAGCCTTGAATTTATAGAAAATAGGTTGTGGAGTGGCTCAGGAAGCAGACGATGCAGTGTATTCTATTTTCTCTCAGCAGATCTCCTTTGTACCCAGGCATTTATGTACTCTCACTAGAAGAGTTTTATTCAGCAGTGTGCCATCTAAAAAAGGCTTCCACTCTTTTTTGACTATACGAGTTCTTTTCTTTTCCATAGGAAACAGACAGTGGTTGAATGGGAAGCAGTAATTGAAAGCACAGCCAGGATGACTGTATTGCTAATAGAATGTCTTGAGCATCATACACTGGCAAGGCTGCAGGAGAGGAGCTGCATCCCTTGTGATGAGTGATCAGTGCCTGCAGCACCCAAATGCAGGAGGCTGACACTCGGAAATACACAGGTGTGAATTCCAGGCCAGATGGCAGCGCTGGTGCTGGAGCACAGCTCTGATCTCCAAGTACTCCAGCAGCTGAGCTGCTGAGGCAATAGTTTTCTTCCATTATCTTGTTCCTCTGTTAAACCTGCCTTGAAAGACAAAACAAACCATTTAAGACACCACTGTTGTAAAAGCAGAGGTATTAACTGTCACCCAGAGCCTTCCTCATGCAGTTGGCCTCTGAAATCATATCTGCTGTTCTCATTTTTATGGTTTGTTTTATGAATGGCTGTTATAGGAATCAGCTTTGCTGAGAAAGGCCTGCGATGCTAATCTTTGTTCTGTGATGAATAGCAAAGGCTAAGTATAGCCTTCCCCTTTGCATTTTTAGATGGAAGACTTGTTGGGGATTTTTTCTTACTTCAGCCTGGGTCAGGCTCTCCTGAGCCTCCCCTTGTGCTAAATTGCCTTTGGAGAGGCAGGAGGCCTTGGGAGTGGCAGTAAGAGGGTCAGGCTGTCTATCCAGGGTCTGAAAGCTGAACCCTGCAAACCTTTTCCCATATTCTTCTCATGCTGCATTTGCGTGGTTGATCATCCTGCTGTAAGTGTTCCAGAAGGGAGTTTTGTAGATTTTTGCTTTTTTCTGTTGAATCATTTGTCTGTTGCATCCTTTTGTAAGCTGACATGGCATGCCCACAAGTGTGCCAACCGGCCTGGTGGGGGACCAGAGCAGGTCAGGATCCCTGTCTGGAGTGGGAGGATGCCCTGAGTGCTGCTGTGCCCTGCAGCTTTCACAGTGCACTGGCTGCTGTGCAGATGTGTGCAGCGACTGGCAAAACCCTTCCCTGTCTCCTGGGCTGCTCTCCTTCCTGCTCCTCTGTGCCCTGCAGTGCTGCAGAACTGTCAGGCAGCTGCAGGACCTGGGAGCCAGGCTGAGCACAGGCACTCCCTGGGGAAGAGGGAGAGGGATAGCCCCAGGATAGAAATAGCCAGGTGAGGAGCTCTCCTGAAGGAACTCTCCTGCCACGGGGCTTGGTAGTGGTGGCATGCCCTAATACTCTACAATACTGGGTTAATGAATATGAAATTAATAAATTACTGGAATCAGGGAGCTTAAGTATCATTGTAAAAATTTATTGAAAAGAAAGTAGCAGAATTTAAGGCATTCAATTCTTCCACTTTCAGGCTCTTGTGTGCACATCTGCATGTTAAACTGTGTTTAGCCATATTAACCATTAATATCATGCTTAACTCTGAGTAGGTGAGTTTGCCGCATAATTCCAGGCTTTTTCTCTGCAGTCTTTTCCTTCTGTAGCAGCCTTGTAGAAACAGTTTCTTGGCAAAGAGCAGCCAGGGTTGCTGTAGGTCTGGGTTCTGTGGGGCTGTGCCTTCACACAGTCACAGGAGTCCTGGGAAAGGAAACTGTGGGCATGAGTCAGGCAGGAATGGGTGGAAACACCAAAGCTTTGGGCACTGGGAGAACTTGTAACAGTTTTGACTTATCCCTTCTGACTGTATATTTGCCTTCATCATCCCTGCTTCAGCAATGAAGGCTGCTTCAAACCACTTTAGCCTCCATGCCCGATTCTCCCAAACACTTTTGCCTTTGTTTTTCTTTTTTTGCCTGTTCAGCTGCTTTTGTAATCCTTGACTGCCTCTCCAGCACCCCACACCAAGCTGTGTTTGCTGCCACCACTGCTCACCATGGCTGCCCTATTCTCCCAAACACTTTTGCCTTTGTGTTTCTTTTTTTTGCGTGTTCAGCTGCTTTTGTAATCCTTGACTGCCTCTCCAGCACCCCACACCAAGCTGTGTTTGCTGCCACCACTGCTCACCATGGCCAGGGCTATTCCCCTCCCTGCACTAACTCCTCCTGTGAAGCAGCCAGCAGACTTGTCATTAGATAGCCCTAAGTTAATCAAGATGTATAATTAATAAACTGAGAGCAGTTCTCTTTCCTTCATCTGATTCCTACACAGAATCAAACCATCTTGTTTCCATACCTATGGAACCTTGCTGAAGGATTCAGCAAGTACCTTGCTGAATCAGAACATTTCTATTAGCCATCACTATCCTCCAAAAGTAATAATCTCTTGATTTCCTTTTCTCATATTCTCCAAAGGCTTTCCTAATCTGTTTTCACAGCTGCAGACTGAGGGCATCTCTGCTCTTTGCTTGGATTAGTCACTAGGGTTGGAGGGTTTGCTTAAAACCAGCACGGCCTCTTGCCCGCAGGGTCTGGCCGTGGCTGTGTGCAGGGACCGCTCTCTGCACAGACCTCCTGCGTGTTCAGACAATGCAAACACGAAGTCACTGCTTCTCTTCCAGTTGCTCATTTCAGTCCTCAGTGTATAGGCCATATTCTGAAATTATTGCCATGCTCAGCATGTGCTTACTGAGTGCCTGGTTTCCCTGCTCTCACCCTGGGATGCCTCAGTCCCAGGCCAGGGGCTGCTCATGAGGAAACACTGGTAGCAGATTTTGCTCTGCTTTGGCAATATCTTCTGAATTTCCTTCTGGATATAGGACTCACCTTTTTCTCTCCCTTAGACCTGTAACTCTAATCTTGACCTAACCCCCAGCAGAGTCCCAGCCCAGGGGCTCAGCCACATCCCCACTTGAGCAGTGCCATGGGTTGGAGTCACTTTTGCATCCTCACTGCCTGCCCAGCTGAGTGCTGCCCTCCTTGAGCCCAGCCCTGTGGAGTTTGGCTGAGCTTTGCTGAGTGGCACCTCAGCAGGTGGGCACAGTGCCCCTGCCAGCCCTGTCACCCTTGCTGCAGGAGGGGAGCTGTAGGAACTCAGCGAGGTAACCTCAGCAAGGGTCTGGGGAAGATGAGCACCCCCATCCCAGCTGGCAGACCTGCCCTTGTGAACACCAGATCTGCATCAGTGAACTCAAACATGCTTTGTTTCCCATCACTCTTCTTCACTTGGCATCTTCTCGTGGCAGCCCTCCCCCACACACAGGTTTTCTCCACTCTTGGAGCTCACTGGAGGATTCATTTTGCATTTCTCCCTGTGTGCTGCACACCTGAAAATGCCCATTTTCTCTCAGCCTCTCTACACTCACACCATCCTCCTCCCTGCTAGTGATACAGATAACCAGCTGACTAATCCTTCTCCCTGGTGCCTTGCCCTCCAAGTGAGTTTAATAGCAAAAGGAAATAGAAGTGAGAGCTGTGTGGATGCATCCATCAGGTCCAGCCTCAGGCACCAACTGCAGAAGGGCTTTTTCCTCAATCTGTATTCATGATGTGTTACACACTGGGGAAACTGATAGGCATGTGATATGTAATATTGGTGTATTTTTAATCAGTAGCATGAACTACCCTCCCTCTCTCATGACTTTATTTCCTTCTTAGGAAGGCTATGCTGCACTTGTTACTTTCTGTTTTACCCTGATAGTTGGTAAAAGATTTTGTGCCAAATTTATGCTCAGTGAATTATCCCTGAAATTTGTGGAACTACAGCAGAATTTAATTTGGCAGTGTGGATTTGCTGTTGCTCCCAGTGATGTCTTCAGCTGAAAATCTCAGCTTTTGATTGCCTTACTTAGAGAAGAAGCAGGCCCACGTCTCCAGTCTTTTCCAAAGGAGTGCCAGAGGCGTTGGTGCCAGAGGCACTGCCACGGCAGAGACTGCTGCTGGATGTGAAGGGGTGTGGCAGCAATCTGTGCCAGAGGCGTTTAGGAAATCTGCCCCTCAAGGCAAAGGTTTCTGAAAGGTGAGGAGGATTTTAACAAATGCATTAACATCGATGGCCTGTTCAATGCCTTTGATTTTCTTCTTAATGTCTTCTGATGGAATAAGAGGTGATGTGCAGCATCCTCATGATGCTGAGGCCAGAAGGAGCACTTTGAGTGAAAGCTTAATAGAAATTCAGTGTGGTGCCATGCTGAGCATAGAATTGGTTGACTGCATAAATCTAAATGTCAATTAACTCGAAAGTTTTACCAAATGGAACTATGATGTTTTAGTTCCATGTTGTCAACACATGAAAAGAAGCATATTAATTGATAAGGAGTAAAACTCTGTATGAGTTCTTTAAAACAAAAAATTAAAAATATTCAAAGTAGGACCAAGATACCTCCAACGTTTTCAAGAAGAGAGAAAAGGTCAATTATTGATTACTTTGAGAGCTAAGCATCATTTGGACATTTATAAGAATTACCTAAAAGCTGAGAAGCAATGAGAAGTTTGTATGGCAGCTCCAAGTCCTGATACACTTGGTAGAGTACTGCTGAATAGCAAAATACAGGTTGGTGAGCAATCTAGAAAGGATAATGTTTTATTGAGTGGTGTGGATTGTTACTTTGGTTGACTTGATTTTTATCCTTTAAGGAAATTAAAGCTCAAGCACTTCCAAACTTGATTATATTTCTAAAGATCATCTTTGCATGCCAGCTTTTGCCTAGAAACTCACCCGAAGATGTCAGCCATTGAAACCATTTCATGTGGAAGCATTGCTAAGTAAATTCACTAAATGCCTATTCATCCCAGTAAGATGGAGAGTCACTGGAGCAGCAAATGTGAAAATCTGCACAGCTTACTATACAGAAAGCAGCTTCTGAGTTTGCCAGATTGAGATGCAGAGTCTGACCCTGGGAGGTGTTGCAGCTCACATGAGGCAGTAAAGGAGGAGGGTCTCTGGGCCCTGTCTGTCAGGATGCTTGATTGACAGATAATTCATTTGGTCTAGATAATATCAATGAGATTATGAAAATAGTTACTTGGCTGACAAGTTACATAGTTTACATAGTTTACATTTCCAGGTTGTTGCAACCTGACCCCAGAAGTTAAACACATTTTGTACAGTTAAACACATTCAGGTTTAACTTAGTTTTCTATGGCTTATAATAACGAAATGTTTTCAAAATACAGTACTATTGACAGCTCTTTTATCTTGAGTCTTTCTGCCACCAACTTCATTACAGACCAATTACTTAAACGGTGTTGTATCCATAAAGTTGTGGATTCGAGTGCAATTCAGGAGATTAAGATCTTTTTAATGTGATTTATTCAGTTTTCCTAAATATGCTGACCTCGATAAACACAGAACATTTTTGCTCCATTGTTAAAGAAAGAACACACCACAAAAGCTGTCAAGCATAAATACATTCTTGGACATGTCAGCTGAAATTTTGAAAATGCTGGTGTCAGATTGCCTGTCATACTAATTGGAATTAGCCTTCTAAATTCCTTTGTTCTTGTTGATTATACTGCCTTTTTGACATCAAAATTATCTTGTGCTATGCATTCCAACCTTGGCCTCCTCTCTATTATACAGTGAAAACAAATAAAATGCCAATAGATACTGAACCAAATTCCCTAGGAAATATCTAGCAAAGCATGTAAAATGGAACTATCAATGCAGTCATCTTGCAGCTGGATTTTCATACTTAAGAAGTGTTGAGCAGTATTACTTCATGCATACTCTGTTATAGTGCTTGAAATAGCTGCCAAGGGTTGATAAGAAATTTATTAAGGTGTAATAAATCTGTGCTTCCTTCCAAGTGTGCTTTCCTGAGCAGAGGGGGTCATTGAAGTTTAGCAGCAGGATGGAAGGTTTTTTTGAACCACCTCCTTCAGAATCTGAGAATGGTCCCCAAATTAGAACAGTAAATATATAAATTGCTCTGGATGCAGTGGTTTTCACAGTGTAATTTGTGCACCTTTTCTTCTTTCTCTCACAGGACAAACGATCAGCTGGTGGCATTCCTGTCCAGATACCGTGACATGAACTTCTTGAAATCACACGGGAGGGACAATGCAAGGTGAGCTGGCCCTCTCCTCGCCTTATTTTAACCAGAGCACTGACAATTATTGTATGGTGATGGTTTCCAGTGTCACCTGGTTGAAGAAATCCCTAGTCCAGGAAAGAGAAGTGAATGAGGAGGAAACCCTTTCCAGAGGGGGGTTGTTTCTTGGCCCAGAGTCACTCCTTCCCAGGGTCAGAGATGCTTTTGTGGGGAGAGAGGCTCAAAGCAGCCTGATGTTGCATCCTCCTGTGGACTCGGCACAGATTGATGTTTTGTGAGCAAGTGGCAATTGCCCACACACCAGCACTGACCTGGTGGCCCCAGGAGCACTGGTGAGCAAGGCCTGGGTTAGCTGAGCTCTGCAGCACAGCCTGCCATGGGCAGAGCCCCAGCTGTGGGAGCCTGCAGCAGCCTGCAATGCCAGCAAGAGTGATGGTGGCCAGAGCTTGTCACAGTCTATTAAGGTTTGGAGGTCCTTGAATGAAAATCCTTCTTCATCTCCTCTGCACAAGTCTTGGAGAAGGAATGTGCTGTGTTTCCCACCATTCATCAGTAGTACTTAAACTTGCCATTGTGGTTTGGGGGGGCAGCAGTGACCAAACACCATCTTCCAAAGGCTTTAACAACTGCTGCAGATGAAAGAAGTTTCCCATCTGACTGCAGTGGTCCTGTTTTCCTCTTTATTCATAGTTTTGCTGTTCCTCTTTTTTGCTGGTTTTGTACCATAACAGCAGTCCTGCTGCACTTCCAGCAACTCCATATGCTGAGCCCCAGTGGCTTTGCATCTAAAAATATTTTTTATTCTGCTTGGGCCACCAGGTCTTCCCTTTATTCTGTAAAATGTCAAGTGTACCCAGAGAATGACACACTGAGTCATGTGTTCAGCACAGCAGGCAGGCAGAATAACTCACAAGTCTCTCTCTCTTCTTGGCCGTTCTTACTCTTGTCACCAGATTTATCAATTCTGTCATGTTCCTGTTTAAATTAAGTCCTCACGAGTATTCATCTTGTGCATGCACAAATTCTATAGCAGGTAGTAAAAAATAATCCTGCGAGGAGTCATATTTAAAGCCAAGTCAACAGTTTTCACAGGAGAGTCCCTGGTTTGGGAAATGCAGAGTGTCAGAGTGATTGGCAGACTCAGCTCTAGCTGGCAATAGTGATGGACAGCAGAGTTAGTGTAGAAAAGAGGAGAGAAAGAGCCAGGGAAAAGCAGTTGGTCTCTTGCCTCCTTGCTCCTCTCATCCTCCTGAGTCTTCTCAAATTCCCTGAGCTGGCTAAGGAAAATAACTAATGGATTATGACACACCAACATCAGGCTGGTTCAAACATGCCAACTTCAACTGGATCAGTAAAATTTAAATCAATTAAACACACTAATCTGATATTAATTTAATAATGAAATGAGCTAATGTGCCACTTGTCCTTCCATCATAGGAATAGCAAACTCATTTAGTAGTTTCATGGTTCTCTTTGTATAGACAACTAAATACCTTTTAGCTTATTACAACATGTCACTGTGTTTTGGGGTTTTTTTTCCTGGATTTCTACCATAAATTCCCTGTGTATCAGGGAACATGATTTGGAACATGAGTGCAGATTTGCTATCCTTGTCTGCCACGGTTCCCTAATCCCTGAGTCCTATAAGTGCTCCCACTGCTGACCACTGGATGAATGGATCCTTTCACATTAGCCCTTGGCATGTCCCCAAATTTTCTGTTAGGGAGGTAGAGTGGCTTCCCTCCTCCTGCACAGCCCAGGCAGCTGTAGACACTCTCAAGCCAGCAGCTGCAAACATCTCTGAGTATTGCTGGTGTTGGGTAAAAATTCATTCTACTGTTTCCAAAAGCTGATCAAAAAGTAGTTATCCCCTGCTTGTATTGTGGGTGAATTTCCAGCTCTACATCTACTTGTTGAGAAAAAAATATCTGAAGTGAAGATTTCTAGCCTGATATTTCATGTTTAGTGTTTGAGTGACTCAGTCTTGACTAAACTGGTCAGTGTAGCCTCTGCTCCCCCCATCTGACACACAGTTCCCACCTGGTCTTCACTGAGTGCCCCGGTGTGTAAGCTGTGCTGACACCAGTGAGGTTTATCCCTGCAGTCAGAATGGGGAAGTCCTCTGGGCTGAAATGCCTCCTACCAGCTCAGGCAGGTGAGCCAAGAGGAGGGGCTCTCCTAGGCTGTCACCCTGTGCCCTGCAGCCAGTGTCCCCAGGGAGCACAAGGGTGTGTGGTGGTGCTGCTTTACAATATTCTCCCAGCCTCTTGTGGCCTTTGCCTGGGGAATTTCCACAGCTAAACTCAGTGACTTGCTCACTGTAAGAGTAAGGGATGAGTTTTTTTCCTGCTAATTTTTCCAGTATTTAAATTTTGCTCTTTGCTTTGTCCTGTCACAGCCGAGGGGAAAAGAAAGACCCCATGAAGAGAATGACATGGCCAGGAGCTTGGTGGGGTATGGAAGAGAAGCAACAGCCTCAAGGGTTGGCAGCAAAAAGTTAAGGAAAAAAAGGACAGTTTTTAGAACACAGGCCAGTGTCCATGTTATTGGGCAATAAAAGAAAACTCCCTTTGGATATCCTATCTCAAAACACACTGGAACAGATTTTTTTGTTTAAAACAACAAATTGAAGCCATAATGAGGGAGAGGACACTGGCCTATACTGGCCAATAATGATTTAGCTGGCCCAAGGTGTTTTTCTCAAAACATGGGAACTAATAATACAGGAGCACAGCATCTAAATGTAATTAAAAGCAATGTATAACCCTTGCTGATACTTTTAATTTTAATTTGTGGATGAATAATGGCAGCTAATCAATAAGCTTTTCAAGTGTCTAAGTCGGCCTTGTAAACAACTGAAAACTCTTTAATTTTAAGTCATCATAGCCTTTGGATCATACAACAGAGAAAGATTAGAAATGCCATCTTAAACCTGCAGTGCTTGTACAGCTCAATTACAGTGTACTTTGTATTCAAGCCATGTTCACAATCAGTACTTGTTTTACTGCCAAATAAGGAGAGAAATCAGCCTTCCTTTTATAGAGTTAAATTTTCTTTTAGTTATGCCAAAGCCATGAAAAAGTGCATCACTCTGATTTTCCTTTAGTGGCTTCAGCAAAGAGAATGGACATGAAAATGGTTCCCTCACTCAGCTGGAGAAGCATTATTTCCTGACAGAGGTGGATGTATGAAATGAAATTGCACACAGTGGCTAGAGTTGTTACATAGTGCTTAGTGGGCAACACATTTCCTCCTCTTTTCAGTGTCTTAGACTACTAAAAGCAAGTGAATAACGTGGTAGTTGTATAAGCTATTGCAATTTGGAATACACAGAGGATTTTTTCTTTTTTGGCGGGAGCAGCACCTGTCGGATGTATTATAAAACATAAAGACAGTCAAATGTGACATCTGCAATGACAGGCAGGAAGAGGGGGGTTTGTATAGAAACCTCTCCCCGGCAGTCATTTGGGAAACAGTGTAAACATGCTGAGAAGGCTGGATGCTGTTAGATCTTAGAGGAATCTTGAGTCCTTTGGCAAAATACAAACAGCTAAAGAAAAGACCCTTAAAGTTTTGGTATGTGTCCACATTCTTTTCTTCTGCTGATTTTTTTCTCCTCATTACTGCTGTTCTTTGCAGTTCTGTTGTCCTGTTTCTGGGTTCCAGATAATTCTAGAGGTGTTGGTGAAGTGTACCAAGGAGCATCACAATCTCACCCCAGCTGTCAGAGGCTGGAGAAACCTTAGCTACCAAAGGACTGGGGCACGTTCCCAAATCTGCACTGCTGGCACACATCCGTTTCACCCCACTTCAGACACTCCTTTTTTCCTCAGTGGCACATGCTGATGTTGGTGTGCTGCTCATGGGGTTGATGGGGGTTTGGTGCTCAGTTAGCAAAATGGATCACAGAGTAAACACTGCTGTGTATTGCAGTGATGAATTACCCAAACACTAGGGGAAAGGATGGATTAATTATCACTGCTGTAGGAATAGTCTAGCCGCATGTCCTAGCAGCACTTACACTGCTGCTCTTGTAACATATTTGGTGGTTCCTTTGGCACAAATTACCCTCAGCCTCATGCTTTTTTTGCTAAATTTTTTAGAACACTTGAGTATTCCGGAGCACATGGACTAAGATCTATTTTTTGCTTGGAAGTAGTTCAGTACAACAGTTGCATGAGAAGTGTAGCGACTGAAATAGCAACATGCATCTTCTCTGCAAAGAGGCTGCACTTTAAAAATTTAGACATTACAGCTAACTTTCAAATGTTCTTAGTGCTTTATGCTAAGCATTAGGGGAGTCATAAAGCCTTTACAGCTTCAGCTTGACAATTCACCTCCTTGTAGGGCTTTTTTTTCTGCTCACTTTTGGAAAACAGAGCTCTAAGCTGTCAGTGCAAAGAGAAACAAAAGCAGCCATATGTCTTGACGTGGGACTAAGCAGGATGTTCTTTGTTCTTAGAGTATACAAGCAAGATCATCTGCTGGTTCAGGAAGGTCCTTCAATTGAGAAGGTTTGCAGTAGTAGCCATCCTTTATGGGGCAAGGACAGAATTAGGAAGGAGGTGGAAATTGAGATACAGGTGAAATAATCAGGAATCTTGTTGCTGTCTAAGAACATTGAGCAGCACACTTCATTTGCAGTCCTGTCATCTGAGGTCCTGAGGCATTTTATAAAATGGTTATGACAGGAAATATCATTTGAAGCTGCACAGATGTTGTTGGCCCTGGTGTACCCAAAGGTCAGTGACTTGATTTGGTAGCTTGAAAACCTTTATAGAAGTGACTCACACTTGCCCTCAGTCACTAGAAAGGAGGTGAAGAGACAAGAATCCTTCCAGAGAAGACTTTTATTGGAGACAAACAGATGGTAAAATGTCAGATTTAATATCATTGAGTCTGTCTGTGGTGAGTTCATGCTACATTCTGCATACTATAATTTGCAGTTTTGCTTATTTAAGATAAAAAGAAACAGAATCATTTGAGTTGTGGCCTCCCTTATGGTGAGAGAAAGCCATGTCATTTTTGACCTTCTAAAAGCTGTTTCAGTATTCCTTGAAAGATACTGTGTAAGTGAAGAGTGGGGTAAAGAAACCCACAGGAAAGTCTTTTAAAGTCTCTCTCAAGCTTTGTGCTCACAAGGAAATGCATGGAATTGTTGACAAAACAAGGCAATTCCTAGTAGAGTCATTACTGCAAAAAATAGACTTTGCAAGTTTCCTACAACTAAAGAATTTTAGAGAGTTTTTCATTTTTCTCTCTGGACTGTCAAAAAATGCTTCCAGCAGAGCTCCTTGTTCCCATCACTTGCAGTTCAGCTTCTGCCACAGAAACTCCAGGATCAAACATCACAAACTGCATCTCTCAGCTCTCTCTTATTTTTGGTGGCTGTGTCACCTGGGTTTTCTGCTCTGAAGCCCATCCCTGTGCTCCCAGCTGTGACCTCCCAGTGCAGGCTGTGCCCTTCCCTCCCCTGCACTCCCACGGGCTCAGCTGCCCCACGGGCTCTGCTCTGGGCCATGCAGAGACACAGGTGACAAACACTCATCACATCTGAAAATGAGATTTCCTTCTGTTCCTTGGTAACTCTTGAGTGTTTAGCACAGTGGGTAAAACTGCTGAAAGCATTTCAATTTGTGTGCTTATTTATGGCTTTGGCTTTTGCTCCTGAAATAAGCCAAATCAGGAAATAAGCCCCATCTTACAAGAGCAAATTCAGTCAAGAGAGAAATTCTTTCTGATATTGTTGATGGTTTTTTCTGCATTGTCATTAAAGCTTTGGGGGATTGTTGAGATAGCAATGTGTTTACTTTATGTGTTTCCCTTACCCTGAGTAAGGGAATTAACAAAAGATAAGAATTCTGCTCTCGTAACATTTTTGACCTCATAGCAATTGCATTTAGGATGTCATAGTTAAAGCACATTGAAAAGCAAGTTACAATTATTCTTTCTCTTCTATCATTTCTGTCTGTACTGAATTTTCAAGGCCTTCTGAAACAGCAGGAATTGTTTGTTCTGTGCTTTCCACACGATGCCTGTCATACTGGGTGGAAATCTTCCTCATCTTGACAGACTAAGTAGGTGCTATTTCTGTTTGACACTGTTCCCCTTTTCAAGCTTCACCTCCATTTTGGGAGTGGGGGATCAGCCCTGGAGGCTTTCAGCATGACAGGAAGGTCTTAGGAAACACACTGCAACTTCCTAGCCTTGGAAAAACAGGTGAATAGCTGGTACCATATAGACATTGTGTTCAAATAGCCAGTTGTAAATTATTTCAGATGTAAATATTGTTTAACCCTTGGTTGAATAGAGTTACTCGTGGAAATGGAGGGAAATCAGGGTCAGCTAGACTCAGCATATTCAGTGGAGGCCAGAATTTCCACCTTGAGCAGGCAGGGAATGATTCTGCCCTGCACAGGTTTGAGATTCATTAATCTGCTTATTATAAAGAATTTTTCAGTGCCTGGTTTATGGAGATGTGTGGTAGCCTAGAGATTGCTCACAAATGACTTCTTGCAAATGCTACACTCAAGATTGTCAAATTATTGTTCAGTGCTTTCTAGTTGGTCCCCTAAACTGCAAATTACTGTTTTGTTCTTCCCAGCTGATTGACTCTGGTAGGTGTTTCCAGGGTGGCTGTGCAAACACTGCTGGCAAGTGGCTCTCACATTTCTCATCTGTAAAAATATTTACTTGACTTTTTGCACTGAAGTGACTTTATTCCTCAAATTTTCGTTTAAAGACAATGAAAAGAGGAGCAGATAAAGTCAAAGCATGCAGAGCTTGTCCACATACACTCAGGGAAACATGGACATGATGTTAGTGGAGCTCCTAGCTCTACAGATACTTGCTTTGACATTGACATTGCCTTTTGACTTGTGAGGAGTTGTTTTGCTGGAGTTTTGAAACTTTTATTCATAGTTCTTATTCTTAAATCTTGAATAATGATGATGAGATCCTGGGTGGGTGCACCTGGTTAACAGTGAAATGTCAGTGGGAGGTTTTCTAGGCAAGAGGCCAAAACCAGGAAACATTTAAGAAGAAACCTCTTCACCTTAAAATATATATTCTTTCCAGAAAAAACCTTTAAGTGATAAAGTTACTGGTAAATGGCATTTTTCAATCTGATAACCTCTGATACTTTAGGAAGTTTTACTCATTCATAAACTTCAGGAAAAAGAAAACAGCAAACTCTCTGACTTACTGTGTAATTAAGTAGAGCATTTAGGAGCAGGGGTCTCTACAGGTTGCTGTGGTTTGCACTGTCCCTTGGAGAAAACTACCAGAAAGGAGGCTATTTGGTTGTGGTACTTTTGCTGATAAAGTAACTGTATGGCAATATTTATTAGCAGTTACAACATATCATAAGAGCTGAGCTGCGTTTATACTCATGTTATAAGAGTATGTGCTACACAAGTTACAAATGCTTTATGTGTTATACAGTCCTAGAAACTTGTCTGAAATGCATTTATAAATTTTTAAATAAACTACAAAGTAAGAGGAGTTCCCTGAGCTGGATTGCAATCACGAGCTGCCTGGACTGACATCTACACTCAGTGACAGACCACGTGCTGGGTTTTCTTAGCAAAGTGTAAAAATAACTCTCTGGAACCTGTGAGGCTGCGTCCACACACAGGGCTCAGTGGCACCTTTGATGTGTGTCAGTGTCTGATTGCTGAGCTCAGGTGCTGACACACTTCTTCATATCCTGTGTTTCCTCCTTACTTTTGAGTGTAATCCCAGGCCCTCAAAACTGGAGGCTCTTTTGGAAGAATTAAAATTTGTAAGGGGAAGCATAAGATGTCTTAGATTGAGTGTTCTATGAAGAAAGGCAAAATGGTATGCTTTTCTTAATCCTAGTTTTTTTAAATTCTGTTTTCTTCTGGTTGACTCTTTTCCTAGGATTGTTATTTTCCTCCTGTTGTTTTCTTTTGGATTAGGAGAAAGGCCAGTTGTCTTCAGCTGATGATAATCCCTGTTGTATTTGGCCAACCATGCCTTGGTTCAGTAAGATGTCATTGTTCTGGCCAGTGCATTTGCAGCTGGCAGAGGTATGCCAGTCTTACCTGATGTTCAGGGTGACAGGAAGCACCTGAATTTTTCCACATTGACTAAGATTAAGGAAATGCTATTACTAAGCCTTTTTTTTTTCCCCTGCTTTTAATGTGGGAGTTATCTGCAAGCAGTTATCTGCAAGAGACACAAGAGAGAAAGACAAGGGGAAGAAAACCCTTTTTTTGCATTTCATTGCTCTTTATGAAACTTGGCCTGGCTTCATAAAATTTACTGATTTGGTATTCCCTTGAGCATAACCAGAAACTGATGAAATACAGCATGAGACTAGAAACAAATCAGTAGGGTCATGCTTTTGCCCTCCATCTTTCTATCTTTCTTTTCAGAGGTGGCTGCAATCATTCTTGGATGGCTAGTCAAGAATCTTTATGAACTGTTTGTAGTGTCCAAGAGTTTTTCATTTCTTGGAAAGGCCTATGTGGCATACAAATACCCCTTCCCTTTCCCTCAGGCAGTATTCAATATGCTTTAGAGTATGTTCTTGCCTGCCTGAGTGCCAAAATCGCTGTTGCTGGAGTAGCTGGGAGCATCAGTCATCCTAGAAGAGAGCCTGGAGGGACAAAAGGGAGCCTCATCCACCTTTTCCACTTTGGATGCTGTTCAGCTCTCTGTGCCAGCAGCGTCTCCTATTGTATTTGCAGGGTGCCCGATGAAGGAAGGAATGATGAATCTGACTCCATGTTCTCAGAAGGCTAATTTATTATTTTATGATACTATATTATATTAAAGAATACTATACTGTATTAAAGAATACAGAAAGGATACTTACTGAATGACAAAAGGATAATAATGAAAACACGTGACTCTTTCCAGAGTCCACACAGCTTGGCACTGAATGGCCAATGAGTCAAAATAACTCACACCAAGATCCAATGAAACAATCACCTGTGGGAAAACAATCTCCAAACACATTCTACGTGAGCAAAACAGAGTAGAAGCAAATGAGATAAGAATTGTTTTCCTTTTTCTCAGAGGCTTCTCAGTTTCCCAGGAGAAAAATCCTGGGTGAAGGGATTTTTCAGAGAATGTGAACGTGGCACTCTCCTATTTAACTTCCAGCAGATCTGAAATACACTTGGTGCCTTGGCTGCCAGGGAACATAAACAAGCAGCAAGCCATTGCCCAGTGGAGAGCTGTGTCTTCACAGCCCCTTGGACAAATCATTGCTTTGTAGGCCACAGAAAGGATTCGTTTTGCTAATGCCTTATTCCATTGAGGTGCTGTGAGTGTGTGTGAAGAGGCTCAGTAAGGGTGATCCTTCTGAAAAACACCTGCTCAGCTGTTACGTATCTGAAACCTGGTGTGATGTTTCTAGGAGGGTTTCAAGAAGCACAAGCAAAAGGGTCATGTCTTTAGAGATCTCTAAAGGCATTGAAGATCTTTAGCTGGGTTGTGCTGCCTTGCTGGAGGGTAAGCGATTGGAAAGTACATTTACTTTCTTCTAGTAACCCAGTTGTATAAGATTTGGGGGCTGAGGTTTGTTGTGAAAACAGCTGTACTTCCAGGAATTGGCTTATTTCACTCCATATCATGAGATTTGCTTTCCAAGCTATTAGCTCAAAAAAAAACCCATGGAACTGTGCACATATAGAAAAAAAAGGAGCCTGTCAACTACTTTGCTGAGACTTGCTTTTCCAAGCTATTAGCTCAAAAACAAACATAGAACTGTGCACATATAGAAAAAAAAGGAGCCTGTCAACTACTTTGGAAAACATGAAGCTGTGAGTCAGGATTTGCTGGGACCTTCTCATGGGGAGCATGGTCATGCTCCTCTGCTGCCAAGTTCAGATAAAAAGGCTGAAGCTGTTACAGTACCAGGGAGCTGGGAGCTGGATCATGTCACACAGGCTGAGGCAGTTTCTACCTAGAGCAGTTTTTGTTGTAGCCAGGTGGTTTCTTTTGTTTGAGGGTTTCTATTGCAATCAAAGAACCTTCCATTTGAAAAGGAGAGTAAAAGGTGATAAATTGGTAGAGATAGCAGTTGAAAGAAATTACTTCATGGAAAAGAACTTTATGTTCCTATTTAAATATAGTCGATAAAGTTCTGTTATTTTCTTAAAATAATTAACTCTAATGAGCATTTAGTTTTAAAGAGAAATAAATAAATGACCAAACTTTCAGGCACATTAATATTTGATTTGGAGATAACTGCATAAATATTGAATTTGAAGATTACATTCCAGAGCACTGCATTAAAATTGCAAGACTTTTCTATTATCCTTCATAATGGAACATGAAATTAGAAACTTGTTCATGGAAAGAAAAATTTCTCAACTCTCATTTACACATTTCAGCACTGTTGTGTTAACAGAGAAGCTCTTCTCATACTGTGAAAAGAGACATAGCTATCAGTAGGACATAGACCCTGAAGTCATTTACGGTCCTTTTGAAAATTAATATGCACCATTTCATAATTGCATCTCAGTTCTTTGATTGGTATAGAACAGAACTTGAACCAGGGAGTTGGCCTACGGGGTTAATGCTCATGCTTCCAGATGCAGGACTCCAGAGAGCTCTGGTGCTTGTTCCTTAACTTTTATTCTTTTCCCTTACCTTTAGTAGCATCTGTCTGAGGACCACTAAAATGTCATTTTGGCTTGCTAATCCTGAAATTCCCTGGCATGGCTGTGTGTGGTTCAGGAAGGGAAGGCTGTGCCCCTCTTGCTTCAGCTGTTGTTATCCTGCAGGTCCTGCACCCACAGAGGTCTGGAGGCTGTGGGTTGCTCTAGTGTGTGGTCAGTGAGCATTTGTTACTGCTCAGAACATGTGGGATGTGTCCAGTGCTCACAACCAACCAGGGTGGATGGTGCTCAGCCCACCTTGGTGCTAATTCAGAGCTGCCCTGCATCTCCTTCAAGGGAATAATTCCCAAATGGAATAACAAACAGAAACCTGGATCAGACAGCCTCAGAAGATGAGGGGGCATTCAGTCCAAAGCATTTTCAAACACAGATTGATTTCCCAGCTTTTCTTCTTTTATATTGGTCTCAAATAATTCATTTCCATAACTTTGCAGTTCTGCAGTTGCTCCTCTTATTCATGGTTCAGCAATAACAAAACATTGCTCCCCAGAGACATGAAAATGGAGCAAACTTGCTCATTCTACAGCTAAGACCAATACAATGGTATTTCTTCCTTATTGGCTACATCCCTGTAGAAAAATTAATGACATAATAGCATAAGAGAAAATTGGTCATTTTACCTTTACGTACATTTCCTGTTTTTTAAAAACTGAATTTATTTAGAGAGAGAAGAATGTGTTTAGTTCCCGTTCATGTTGCTGTTCTTCTGTGGTGGCTTGTTCAGAGTTGATGAACATTATGGACTTTCTTGCCTTAGAGCTCTGTCACCTGCACAGCCTTAGGACAGCAGAAGGTGTAAATGATGTTTAAAAGCAATCTCTTGATCTTTGCCTCTGTAACAGAACATATAACTGATTAATCATTTATTAAACCTCCCTACATTACTTATGAATAGAACAGAAATACAAACAAGTGACCTTTTGATCCTTTTTTGTTTGAGAAAGTAGCTTTTTATTTATAAAGCTCCTGATTATAGCAAAATACAAATTAACATTTGATGGCTCCTGTTGCATTCCCTCAGATTTATCAGAAAACAGGGGCTGGATCGGCTCTTCCTGGAGTGTGACACGCACATGTGGCGCCTGGGGGACCGCAAGATCCCAGAAGGAATCACAGTCGATGGAGGGTCGGACTGGTTCCTCCTGAACAGGAAGTTTGTGGAATATGTCACTTTTTCCAATGATGATCTGGTAACAAAGATGAAGAGGTTTTACTCTTACACACTGCTTCCTGCCGAGGTATGTGAATGCAAAGAATCCCTCTCTGTGCTCAAACCTGCAATGCTTCTGCTTGTCCCAAAGATCTCACTGAAATCAGAGGGGCTTTCACCTGATGTCACTGGGCATCAGGTGTGGGAGCATCACTGAGCATCCCACAGGGAGTAATGAAAATTTTACTTCTATGATGAGTAAGCCCCTTAGGGTTAGAACATCTTTTGCAGTTGTTTATTGCCTTGTTTGTTTGTGGGACTTCTTGTAAAGAGTGGCTTTGTTTTGTACTCTAGGCCTATTAATCTGTTGCTGAACAACCAAAAATCCAGCTGCCCTTTGCTTGCAAATTGTTCCTGCACAAAGCTTTTGAAGGATATTAGAGATGGCGAATTGTCTTCATAAGTAGCTTTCCTTGCTATTATCCAGCACTTTTCTTTAAAAATATAAACCCTGCAAACAAAGGTTTATTGTTCTGTTCAAAACTCAGCCAGAAGGCACAGTCACAAATCATTTAGATCACTCAGGAGTCGCTCTGGCTGCAAGTGATGCAGAAGGGGAGTGCACAGCAGTGTGGGGCTTTGCCTGGCGTGCAGCAATGTGCTCTGTCTGCAGGGAGGGCACAGAGCTGTGGCTGGCAGCCTGTGCTACACCTGCCCCAGCAGGTACACTGCTCCCCTGGCTTGCCAGGCTCTGCTCCACATCCTGCAGCAGCCAGCCAGCCCAAGGAAGAGCTGATGACTGCCTTTAAACCCAAAACTGCCTTGGTTCCTGAACATTTGAGGGATGGATGTCACCGATATTGCAAATCTTGCTCGTTAGCTTCTGGTGGAGCACAGCAACTGTTATCTTTTGATGGAAGTTTATTATTCCCCACACATGTTGCATAATCTTCTTTTAATCCCATTTCTGTTAAAAAATCACCTTTTCTCTCTACTCTGATAACCTTTTCATCCATTATCTAGAGAAATTCCTGTATTGCCATAAAAGGACACAGGGCAATGGGTAATTGGGTAGGGTTTTTTTTCCCCTCTCGCTTGAATGAGAATGGATGCCTTTATGGGTTTAACCAAACAGTTCAAGCATAAAATCCATATTCACTGGGCTGTCATTTAACATTAAAAAGGGTAGGGGGATTATTTGGGGGCCAGCCATGCTAATGTTGTGCTGGTTATTTATAGAACTTACTATTGCTGATTTTAAAGAGAAATCACTGCTCCAAAAATGGTCTCTTGCAGAGCTAAAATTGATGGTATTCCATAGCTTTTTTTCTGCAAGTTTTTCCTTGCAAGATACATAGCTGGTTTTGTAAAATGGCCCTGCCTTCACTGACCTGTTAACCTGCTATATCAGTCCCCATTACGCATGGTTTATATAATAGCTGTTATTATGATGATATAATTAGTATTGCCCAATGGGAATTCCATGCTGCCATGAGTCAGCAAATAAAGACTTACCATTTCAGAGGTAAATGCAGGAGGCAGAATGTCCTTTTGGTGCCTAGGGTGAACTGCATGCTTCAGAACAAAGCTACTCAACAAGCAGTGCATTTCAGAGTGCTGGAGATAGACACCCACATAAGAGCTGTCTGAGACTGTATTTTTATCAGAGTAACCAGGGTGATGGTGCAGTTTTGACAATTGTTTTGGGAAACAACTTGAAATATGCCATTAGCACATTGTTCAGAAAAATAGTCCTAAATCTGTTAGACCAGGGAGCAACTTACAGAAGGGAAATAATGGGCATTTCTTAGAATTGCTCATACAGCTGAAATAAAAATAAAATGATTGCTGGTACTGGTGCCTTTCCTGGAGTCCTTTGGGCTGCCAGTTCCCAAAGCTGGTCATTGTAGAAGTGCAGTTGTTCTGTGCCAGGTTATCGGAGCAAGACCTCAGCTGTGTGTTCTTACAGTTTGGTTGGGTCTGTGGAGTGTTGTGATTTTTCCATGCTCTATGGAATAGAGGCACATGGAGTGTGTTTCACATGTGGCAGAACAATAGAGCTTGTTAATCCTGTCATTTCAAACTAAAATAGTTCACCTGCATTAGGTTTGGGCCCATGAGCTGAAGTGAAGGAGAAAATGGAAGTCTGAGGAGCTAAAATGGTGATGTGCTCTGTGTTTGTTGCAGTCTTTCTTTCACACTGTGCTGGAGAACAGCCCGTTCTGTGACTCCATGGTGGACAACAACCTGCGCATCACCAACTGGAACAGGAAGCTGGGCTGCAAGTGTCAGTACAAGCACATTGTTGACTGGTGTGGCTGCTCACCCAATGACTTCAAACCAGCAGACTTCCACCGGTTCCAGGTAACTGAACACACCTCAGAGGCTCTTTGCCCTGTGGATGTGGAGAGCTGGCTGAATGCATGGCTGCAGCAGGGAGAGGGAAGGGAAGGGAAGCTTTGACTCCAACTTGCAGATGGAGAAAGAGATGTGAGGAAGCTCTGATCTTAGGTTCAGGAGAATGAAAGATAAGTTCTCCTATGTTTTGGTCCCGGAGACATACCACTACATGGTAAAGTCACAAAGGAACTCTTTGGACTCCTTGGCATTGGTAATTGGCTGTGCTAGAAAGGAGGGAAACTTGACACATCTCTGACTGTATCAATATTACTTGATAACTATTGTGAGTTTATTGCAGAAGTTTTTTTTCCAGTGTTCCAGTTCAGGTGCTTTCATCATTTCACAAAACTCCTGGCTTTCAGTGTTAAGCAATGCTTATCATCTTTAAAAAAAAAGCTTAGAAGTTGTTGAGTTGCATGCTAGAGACTTACATAGCACAAGACAAATCCATTTTTGTTATTATATTCATCAGCACTATCATATTAAAGTTTATCTTGTGATTTTGGGAGCCTTAGTCATGAGGTTTTGATCACCCAGGTTTGGCAGAACTGTCTTTAAAGGTTTAATCAGTTCCTTTGTGATAGTTTCCTCGAGGCAGACATGAGAGCGAGTCCTATGCTCCGGGGTGCACTCCGTCTCGAGGCTGTATCTGGCCTGTGCATCTCCTATTGACAATGAACAGCCACTTGTTTCAAGGTCACCAGATTTGCAATTCCATCCCTCCAGCTCCTCAGGGTTCCCTGCATAAAGCATGTTTGTTCAGGCTCTGTGTGGGATGGGGAATGTGCTACCCTACAGCAGAGACATGATGACTGCTCTGAAACAGAGATCTTTTCTTTACTGTAATGTGCTGTCTAGCAGGCACGCTTGAAGTCAGTGACACAGGCACTCACAAAAAGAGCAAATGAGATGTTATCTAAAAGAGGCTCTGCTGTCCCAAACACCAATCACAGGGAATTCTCCAGCACAGAATAAATTGCAAATCTTTAAAAACTCCTGCCAGACTGCAGAGCCTGACCTGCTCCAGGCTGTGAACCCACAACAATATTTCAGAAAAAAATCAGGTAAACCGAGCTGGAAAGGGAAGTTTAAAATTATAATAGGTGAAAAGGCAGCTTCTGACACTTTCTGGTGAAAGAGCCCCTCACATGAGCACACAGCACCAGAAGGCTGGGGCTTGCTGTTCCCACGGAGGCACAAAGCGAGCCGAGATCACAAAGCCCACAGCATGCGCCATCTCAGAGCAAAACTGGGCATCCTCAAAAGAATTTTCAAACCATCTGGGGCACTCCTGAACTCCTTGGCACCTCAGGACCTGTGCTCAAATATGAACAAGGCAAAACAAATACTTTTTGGAAGCTAATGCTAGTTGAGTAGCATATAAAGCAGTTATGTGCCCAAGATTATGTCAAGCGCTGAGAAAAAATCTGGGCAGGACCACTCAGAAGTGGAGAAACCTCAGCCACAAATGGCACCTCTCCCAGAGACCTCTTACCCCCTCCTAGCAGCAAATCTATACACAGAAAATGCTGCTCTACCTCTTCTGAGCCTCAGTACACTTTGCTCCCTGCATTACATGTGCCAGTGCTGCCCTGTCTCCAGGCTAATGTGGGGGTTTGGAAAGCATTTCCCACCCCTCCTGCACTTGGAGAGCCTTCGTGAGCCAGGCAGCATGGGGTGTCTGTTGGTCTGAAGGGATTTTCATTGTGTAATTATGTAGTTTTTAGCTGAATCTTAACACCACTCCTAACAACAAATGTTCCCTAAGGTGACATTTTAAGTCATCTTTGCCCATGTTGAGAAACAGTTCATGTCCTCAGCTCCAACCCATTGTTTAAGACAAAATGTCATATCTGAGAATGGGAACTCAGTGTCTATCATTGCAATGGGCCCTCAGCCAGGTAATAATTAGCATAAACTCTCTGATT
This sequence comes from Onychostruthus taczanowskii, assembly GCF_017590055.1. NCBI lineage: Eukaryota > Metazoa > Chordata > Aves > Passeriformes > Passeridae > Onychostruthus > Onychostruthus taczanowskii. Next base: position 5,616,143 of record NW_024499128.1, read on the forward strand.
CACAGAAGGTTGATTAATAATCTCTTTATTAAGAAACCCATTGCTCTTCTAGACAGTTACAATACAGCTGGATGGTCATCCAGCCCAATCACCACTGGTAATTAAGAAACCACCCTTTGGTAAGCAAATCTCCATAACACATTCCACACATTCACAATACCAGGTGCAGCAAGTTAAGATAAGAATTGTTTCTCATTCTTTTCTCTCATCTCCTCACAGCCTTTGTGAAAGTTGTGTTTCTGTCTGTGGCCAGAGAGCTGCTGCCACAAGTGACTTTTCCTCTCCTGTCCCAACAGCAGACTGCCAGGCCAACCTTCTTTGCCCGCAAGTTTGAGGCGGTGGTGAATCAGGAGATCATTGGCCAGCTGGACTATTACCTGTACGGGAATTACCCGGCGGGCACGCCGGGGCTGCGCTCCTACTGGGAGAACGTGTACGAGGAGCCCGACGGGCTGGGCGCGCTCAGCGACGTGGCCCTCACCATGTTCCACTCCTTCTCCCGCCTGGGCCTGCGCAGGGCCGAGACCTCGTTCCACGCTGCTGGGGACAACAGCTGCAGGTCAGTGCTGCTCTGCTCGCTGCCCCGGGGGACACAGGGACCGCCAGGCTCGTTCTGCTCGGCTGTGCTGGCTGGAGCCTACAGCCAGGCAGCTGCAAGTGCACAGCGCCGATTTCCAGGAGTATTTATGTCCATAATAAAGCATTGGTTATTCCGGGTTGACATTATGTGACCTGTTTGCTGCACTTTTAAGGAGCTCCTCTCCAGCCTGATGAAGACTGACAGGATCCAGTTGGGCAGTGCTACCCCCACTGCTGCGTTTCCCTTGATTAATTTCAGCAAGTGTATTATAGCCTCAGCTCCTAAACTCTCCATGTGATAGCAGCAGAGGTCATGTTCACCTCTATTATGCTTACCAAAAGCAGAGGACAGGATTTCAGAACAAATCTGAACACAGGCAGGTTAATGGTCCTTGCTAGTTTGTTCCCTTGGGAGCACACATGGAGTGCAGAGAGCTTGCTTGGCTCACTTCGCCTGCTTGGTGCAGTTCTCTGTGCCAAAAAGTGCTGCAACTGGTAAGATCTATTAGCATCAAATACATAAAATATATGTAGGTGTTTATATATCTATAGATAGATAGATAAATATATCTCAAATGAACGTCCTTATTCTTTAAAAGGACGTTCCCCCTATATTCTAGATTCCTTTTTCACCTATAAGCCTGGCTAAGAAGAATTCAGTCTAAAAGGGGTTTGAAGGAAGAATTCCTGAAGTTAGAATTGCATAGAAAAGGATCTCTTCATGGTAGATGTTTGCTGCTTGCAAACACATCTGGAGCTGTTTAGATTCAAGGCAGAGATGGTTCCTCTTTTTATGTCTTACTTTACCATCTCTTAATTCCATCTTCAGAGTGTACTTCTGGAGACTGCCCTTTTTCATCCTAATAGAAAACACATAGAGCCTAAGTCTGCAAACACTCCATGGGCTTTGATGGATGGACGTTGCCCCTGTTGTGTTCTCGAGAGGGAACCAAATGTGCCTTGACCTTCCTAAATTAGTCATGGAAGTGCTGAGCAATGTCCCATTTAGAAAGATGTGGCAATAAGTGCTCCAGATTCCTATTAGACTTTTGTCAGTGAAGGTTACCAGTGCAAAGCAATAAAAGATCAATAACAATTAGATATAATCACTAGTAGAATGCCTTCCTTGTATGAAATAAAGGCAGACCTAAGGAAGTCCTGGGTCATTTGTCCTGCAGAGTGAAGCCAGCAAAGAGGATGGAGACTATGTATAACCGGTACTGAAATAATTTGACAATTACTTTTGTTCTCAGTCCTTTTGCCAGTATTCTGATGCTGATTTATATCAATTATCACTTTTGTTTCTGAGGAACTTTCCATTGCACAGGAACTCAAGGTGCTTTTCAAGCTTGCTCACATTATAGATAGGAACACCATGACTGCAGCTGTCTCCAGGATAAAGCACAGCTCCTAACAGCAGGCTGGAGCCTCATGAAACAGTGCAGGGAGGAATTGCAAACAGTGATGCAGAGTGGAGGCTTCATTTTCACACCTTCCTCAGCCCCCTCAAGACCCTGTGAGTCAGCATCCAGTTCAGATCAGAGAAAGATGGCTGATCTTCAGGTTTATCATTCACATCTCCTCTCTTCTGATACTTCTCTGTCCTTCTAGGTGTTTGCACCTATACCTTTCCTCTTTCCCTCCTGTGGTTTTGCATGTCTCTAATGCAGTAATGGCAGGATGGATTTGGGCTGAGCAGCTTTGCTGGCTGATCCTGTGTGTGCAGCACCCCAGCTCATGCTGCGAGGAATGCGGCTGCAGCCTTGGATCCCCCTTGGAGTCAGGCCCATGCTGCCACCCACAGCAGCCCAGGGGATGTTTGTAAGAGCAGCTGCCTTGCACACTTTCCTAACAAGGGCCAGCCCACAGCCTCAGAAAGCTGTGCCCCCCACAGACTGCTCGGGTACCGAAGGAGATGGAGTGTCAGCATCTTCCATGGGAGCAACATTAACGTGTGATTTAGATTTAATTCATTTTTTCCATCTCTAGGCATTTTTACTCTCCACTGCCAAGAGGCAATTTACTCAGTCTATTTCAAGGATATTGTAAATATTTGCTGCTGCACACATAGAAAACAGGAGGTCTTAGTATTGGGAACAGAAGTCAGATTGTTGCTGGTGTTGGCTGCGTAGCTTTGCAGTGGTTTTGCTCAGTCCATCAGTGCTGGCCCTGTTGGTACCCTGTCTTCTTATGTTGATTTCTCCAGCTCTAGAGAATTCCTTCTGGGGTGTTGCTGACCTCGTGCAATGGAAAGTCCTTCTTGGTGTTCATCCTTAGTGCTCATCCTTTAATTGTGGTTACAAGCCTGAGGAGTCAGTCTTGGCTGACTTACTGGGAAGGTGTGATGCTGGTTGGTTTAACTTGTTTTGCAGTTAATGTCAGTGCTGTAAAGTAGCAAAATATTTGATTTCTGAGCTATGAATAACACATTTTTAATTATTTATGCATCCATATGTACCCAAACATTGTTACAGATGTTTCTGAGGCCATAGCAGACAATCAACCATACGTTTTAATTATTTGAAGCTGTAACTACAATTTCTTTAAATCTCAACTGCAACTGAAGGCTTCCAGATCTCTCAATGACTGGTTTTGCCCAGTTATTTGATCTTTTTCAAGGTGTTTTTTTTTTCTTTTTTTGATTATGAGTAAAAAATCACAGCAAAAGGAATCTCAAGTCTTTAAAGATTGTGAAGTTTTTTCCCTAAAATACAGAGACCTAAAATGGGGATGGGATCCTGGTGTGCTTTGCTGCAGTGCCACCCTGCAGAGCCCTGCCCTTGGGGAAGGGGTTTGGGAATGGAGGGGGCCCAGAGGTCAGTACCTGGTCACACAGCACTCCCTGCTGTCCTGTGCAGACAGGCACTGACCCTGCTGGGCAGGAAAGGCAGCTCTGGAGCACAGGCACAATCCTGGGGCATTCTTTATCCTAGCTTATCTGAGCAAACAGTGCTGCACCCTAACAATCTGTGGGTGCCACCTTCTACCAGGAGAGGTGGTGGGGGAGAGGAGCTCTCTGGCACACAGAAGGATGTCCTAAAGAGCTTTGAATTGTGGATATGGAATTAATGAGCCTGTATTCTTAGTAACATATTTTTACATTACGGGGTAATCGGAACAGCCTAAAAATATTTGATAATGAGTCATGAACACATTTGAAATCTCTTCATGTACAGCAGTGGATTTTCTAGTTGAAATGAATGCTTCTTAAGCCACTAGCTCCAAGTAAATGGAGATTCCATTCTCTTACATAACTGATGAGCACGTGCTGTTTTACAGATACTACCCCATGGGCCATCCAGTTTCCATCCACCTTTACTTCCTTGCTGACCGTTTCCAAGGCTTCCTGATCAGGCACCACGCAACCAATCTGGCTGTCAGTAAACTGGAAACTTTGGAAACGTGGGTGATGCCTAAGAAAGTCTTCAAGATTGCAAGTCCACCGAGTGATTTTGGGAGGTTGCAGTTCTCAGAGGTGAGTGTTCCTAGCCAGCCATGTGCGCCTGTGGCATCATGAGAGTGAACACTAAATCAGCAGCCTTAGGAAACTGTATTTCCATGTAAATTTGAGGTGAGAGTGGCTTTCTAGCATGGTGTACATCCTCATCATAGAAGGAGACACCATTGGCAGTTCAGGCCTGTGTTCTACATTCATTTCTTACATTAATCTGAGTGTCCTCCCTCCCTTCTGTTTTAAAAATAAATGGAAACCTTTCATTGTTGTTAAAGGGGCTCTGTAATTTAAAAGTAACTTAATAGTTTTGCCACCATGTTTGTTGTGAGTGCTGTGAAAGGCTCCTGGGGAAAATGCCATTTTTCTGCAATTCCAGATGTAAATGGTGACATGTTTAACTGTGTCTCTCAAGAGTACACTGGAAAAACCTCTCAAAATTAGTGGTAGTCAGGTACTGATACCACATGTGAGCAGAATATTGATGCTGTAAAAAGGTAAAATTATCACAGCAGTAGCTGAGATTTCCCACAAATCCTGTTATTTTTCTAGAAATTTGTCCCAGTGTCTGTCATAGAGTATAAACAATCTACCTAAAATATATCAGGAAAGTTGACCACTAATAGGACCTGACATCTGTGTTCTGTTTTAAAGACACAATTGTCTGAGCAGTTAATTTCATGATTTTTCTTGTTAAGCCGCAAATTTCAATTAAGGTATAAAATTGATTGAAGAAATGTGTTCCAGTCATTATGGCTAAGTCCATAAATTACCATCTTCTTGGGCAATTAAGAAATGCCTAGGTGGGATTCAGTGTTTTGGTGTGCATGGCAAATCCATGACACTAATGTGCCATTAAAGAGATGGATGGAAAGTGTGTTTCATTTATCAATGTGTCGGATGGTAGCCTGCCATTTCATGCAGTGATAAATGTTCATACAAGCTCCAATTATTGTGATTTGTAGGGGTATTTCTTCTGCTTATTTAGTACTTTTAAGAATTTACTCACTGGTGAGCTTTTTTGAGCATAAGGAAACATTTTTTTCTATTTGAAACTCAACAAAAAGAGTTTTTGTGACTGCTTACTTGTTTTCATTTTATTTTCCTCACCTAACCTCTTTAATTGTCCTCTCCTTTTATAGATGACTTGTATTTTAAAAGACCAGGAGGTAAAGAGTAAATAATTTAATTTTTTAATAGGTTTTTTTTTTTTTTACTTTCTGCCTTCCCTTGGCCTGCAGGGATCTCTGCCTCTGAGCCAAATAACTGTCTCAGTTACCCTGCTATAAATCCAACATTAACTTCTTCAGCTTCAGTGTGGCTGGAAAGCTCTGATCTGCTACTGCTTATTAAAATGTCACTGCTTTGTCACAGTCCAGCATGTGGAAAACAAACTTAGCAGTTTAGCTAGGATAGAACCATCAGTGTTCACAGAAAATAAAATTAAGATTTATGCTTATTGGGATGTAGAACTGCTTGTTCTTCAACAACTTTCACCCCATGATCTGGCAGGAATTTTAAACTGAATGGGGGTATTTTAGCTGGATGTCCCAGCTCTCAGCACTGGGGCCAGCAGGAAGAGCACACAAATGTGCTGCACTGAATGTGCTCTCGAGTGTATTTGTGACCCTGGTGCACAACTGAGATTGCAGCAGAGCTGATGGGATCTCTCCAGCCCCTGCCTCCTGCCCTCTGCTGCTCTCAGACTTCTCTTCCTGAGGAGCAGATTTCACCCCACACCCTGGAAAGACAAGTGGGAAGCCATCAGCCAGCTGGGCTGCCCCACACCTGGGGGGAGTTCATGACAGCATTTCGATGGCACATGGCTCCTGCAGGCTGAGTCAAAGAAAATAAACTTACAGGAAACCCAAGAGATGATTTCCAAGCATGGAAGTCCCACACCTCCTAAAACTGGCTCGTGCACAATGCACACACTATGTGTCCTGCCAGCCTGGGTTCAGGCAGCTTCTCTGTGCAGGGCAGGGGATTGAATTGCTGCACAGAACTAAAAGTCTCAGCTCACCCTCTATCAGTTAAATTCTGTTTCTGGTCTTGTTAAGACTTGTGATTCATCACAGAGAATAAAATAAACTAGGTGGCAGGCAATTAGTGTGCATTGTGTGAACCTAATGGTCCTGTTTGTGGTGAGCAATGAGACACAAACCCATAATCAGGGTATAATTTATCTTGGAAAAAATTTATCTGGGTTTGAACAGAGATAGAAACAGAAATTTTGAGCCAATGAGAGATTTCCAGCTTTCCAAGTGTATCCCGTGCACAGTGCTTGCTCTTGAAGCCCAAAATAAGGGATTAAAATAAAGATGTGGAAAATGTCAGTTTCTGTGCTACATCCCTTCATAATTTATCAGATATTCATTACTGCTTGATTCCATCCATACTTGATGTATTCTATTTGAAAGTGAAAGCCTAATCACAATGTTTTAAAGAGGTGTGAAACTTATAGGTCTGTAGTATCTCTTGCCCTGTAAAATCGGATATCTCAGTACTGGGAACTCAGCTGTGTAAAGTTCAGTGGGTTATAAACCTCTAACCAGAGCTTTAAGTAAAATTCCCTATAAAATATTGTGCTTCTAAAAGCAGCTGGTACTGCAAGCTGTGCAGCATGGGAAAGTATGTCCCCAGCTGGAAATGAGACATAAAGGGCAGATCCCATGAACAGAGTGTACAGCTCCCTGCCTTTCCCTCCCTGAGGTGCCTGTGGAGCCTTGGAGTGAGCCCTGGCTCTGGGGCACACAGGGATCCAGGGGTACTTGTCCTTCCCTTCCCTCTTCCCCTGCCCTTTTGGCTTGCTTTAAAGGAGCCCAGTGTCATGCCTGCACAAAGCTTAACAACCAGACAACAATTGTGTTACAATTTTTCCCCAAAAGTAGCCTTAGCTCTTCCACAGAGCAGTCTGATGAACCTTTGTGCGTGTGAACGCATCTCAACACCTTTTGTGCAGCCTGGCATAGAGCAGTGTCACCTGGAGGTTGGAGCAAGGGGACTGTAACTTTCTGCTTTATTTTCTCAGGGATGAGAAACTAGAGGGGAGATAGTTGGATGTCAGGAGTGAATGTTTAATTTTTGAGGATGAAGTAAGTTTTCTGCAATGACTTCTTCAATAGCAAATAGTGAATGTGGTAGAAAGAGCTTCCTTACAGATTTTCTTTGCCCAAGAGGGTGTAGGTTGGTTTCACATGTGTGACTTTATTCTTTCCAGGTCCCTTGAGCGCTGGTAGTTGTGATATGGCTGCACCTCAGTGAAGGTTGGCAGAGTAGATAATAAGGCCTGGTCAGGAAATTTTCTTTCTCAGCTTATTTCCATACATATTCAGTCAGTCTTGTCAGGAGAGCGCACGCTGACAGCTCCTCGAGGCATTCGATGCTTGGGTCTGATATCTGGGCTATGCTGTCTGGTTTGATTAGCTGGTGTGCTGGGTGAAATACCTCTGAAATACCAGAAATGCTGTGTTGATTGCAGAGTAGAGGAAGGCTCATTTTGTCTCATACTCTGCAGTGTCATAGCCCGGTAGGAGGAATTTGTGTGATGACAGATGGAGTTAGGATGGTAGGGTTTTATTTTACTGACCTTGTAGCATTTTGCTTGCAGTCCTCCTGTAATTTGTCTGCCAACCATAGGGATTTATTTAGAAGAGACTGGAGACTGGACAGTTTCCAGTATAGGTAATAGGCATCAGGTAATCATTATGTTTTGGGGATTTGGGGAGATTTAGGCATTATATTGGAATCACTTATTCTCATGAAGTGAAATGAAATCTAGAAGAAAAATCTCTGAAGCAAATGAGCTACAATTATTTCTTATGCTTTCAGGAAAGCAGGGACAAGGACAGCTCTTTGTGGGGAAAATCTGTAATATCTACATATTTTGAAAGTGGGGATCCTGCCTGTGTATGCATGGGTCTCCAGAGGTCACCGACAGAGACTTTCTATAGAGGGAAGAAATCAACTCTTTGGTCATCTGCACTGTTTGGAGACTAGGGCAAAAGAAGACCAGAAGGACTTTGAGGGGTTTCATACCAGAGCTGCCTCCAACAGCAGAAGTGCAGCCCTCAGTCCTGTGGTCACAGGAGAATTGATGGAAAGGTTCTATAGTGTCAGTCTCATAAACACCTGCTGGCTTTAGTGCTGGGATACTGAAGTCCTCCCACTGGCCTAAGAAAGGCTGGCTGGTCAGAGAAACTGTTTCCAGTAGTGCACAAGTGTTAGTGGCAGCAGCTTGGAAGTTTGTGTCATCCTCCAGGTTATGGGTGAACCATTGAAATTCATACAAAGAGCACTGGAACATGAAAGTTGCTAGGAAAAAGAAAGGCCAATTAAGTATTTACACTAGATTGTGAATCAACTGGTTTACTGTTAGTGAATAAATGAAAAACAATGTCACTATTATGACAATAAGAGTTTACAAGAAATAAATTCCCACATAGGGCAGGAAGGGAGTACAAAGAGACAACATCTCATGAGTGGATTGTGGTAAAGGACACACTGTGACTTGTCCTAAAGTTAGCAGCTGAAGTGTCTTTCCTGGTCCTAGCAGCAGCTGGGCAGGTCTCTGCTGCAGGGTTCATCTCTCCATCTCTCCAGTGTATAATACATTCTCATGACCCAGGAGATGATGGGTCACTTTTTTTTCTGTGCATAGGCTGTGTGCAGCCAATAGCTTGGTCCCTTCTTGACTGCTTCTGTGGAGGGAAGAGAGGGCTGCTATCACCTGTTGTGTCACTCTAAGACAAAGAAAACCTTTTTATCAATCAGAAAGGGAGCACGAAAGCAAGCCTTCTTGCTTGCCTCATAATTTGTGTACGCATTATGATCTTAGGTCATGTTGCTTTTATATGTATGCATAATTCATGTGATTAGAGAAATATGGTTTGTGTCTCTTGAGAGCCCTTATTTGCCATAAAGCTCTCAGGTGCTTACAGAGATGATGCTACTAAGCCTGTGCTCTTTCATTTCAGATTGGCACTGAGTGGGATGCCAAGGAAAGGCTTTTCAGGAATTTCGGAGGACTCCTCGGGCCAACAGATGAGCCAGTGGGGATGCAGAAGTGGGGGAAAGGCCCCAATGTCACCGTGACTGTCATTTGGGTGGATCCCATTAATGTGATTGCAGCAACATATGATATTCTTATTGAATCCAGTGCTGAGTTTACTCACTACAAACCACCTCTGAATTTGCCCCTGCGACCTGGTGTCTGGACAATAAAAATTCTGCACCACTGGGTACAGGTAGCTGAAACCAAATTCCTCGTTACTCCTCTCACCTTCTCAAATCAGCAGCCTATCAAACAAGGTAAGTTTTATTATTTGCTACAGGAATAGATATTTTGTCTGTATTCACTGTCAATGCTGCTGTTAAAAATGAAGTAGGAGTGTACTGGAAAAGGATTAAAGGAATGGATTTTGTAGATACTAAGTCAGAAGAAACTTTTGCACTAAGAAAAGTGGAAGTGTCTGTATCCAGTTGGTAAAACACAGCCACTTTGAACAAAAGACTATTTGTAGCTTTAAATTGTGCACAGTTCAGAATCCAGAGAACTTCAGACTCTCAATAATCTAACAGCTATTATAAAAGCCATCATTTAGAAATGGAAAGAAAAATTGACCTTTCTGGCTTTTCATTCATGTTTCCTTCTAGAGACTTACATGTGTTCAAATTGTTTTCTTGACAAAGCCTGTGTATTTGACAATAAAAGCATTAATATACAAAATGCTGGATTAGACAAAATTACCCTAGGCCAGAGCTCACCTGACATATTATCAGGTCCAGGCATTCACTTCTGCCTGATACCTGACAAAACCTGCTCAGTACTTGCCAAGCACCTGTGTTACAGAAATATCTACAGTCCTGGGACCAGACCCACACTGACAGTTTTTAGAAAGAAACTGTTTTCTTCCTTGCCACAGCAGCCCTGAGCCATCCAAATACAGAGGCCATCCTGGGGCTGCCAGGCTCTGCAGGCTCCCATGTTTGCATGGCACAGGCACCATCCTAATGCTTGGGTCTGCAGCCAGTGCCCAGGACACTGTGCTGGGAGAAGAGGGAACATTTTACAGCCACACCTGGTTTTTTTATTCAGTAAGATCAAAACAAGCTTGTTGCTCTGAATATCTTTACCATTCTTCTTAAAGTGCTCAAGTGGTTCCATCTGCCCAGTATTAATATTCATAACTTTAGACATCTTAAATTTCCTAGATACATGAATGATTCTATTAAGTTTTCAGAAGTTCTTCTTCCTGACAAGGCAGTGAATAAACTGAGTCAGGCATTTACCTTCCAGCACAACGTGCTGCTTCTGTAATGCAAACACCAGCAGACAACTGCTGAGAGCTAATGCAGCCCTTATCTCACTCAACAGGAGCTTGATTCCACACATTTCCAGCACAAGAGTGAACTTACTGATTTCTGCTGCTAACATTTGGTGGCATCGTTTCTTAAGCAGAAATGAAACCACCTCCAACCCACTGCTGTTAATAGCTAATAGGCAGTGATAAATTGTGAACAGACACCATGTGTAGAAGGAATACATTTTCAAAGTTTGAGGCAGCCTGCTTCTGAATGCAGCTGCTACCAACTTGTCTGCTGGAAATTAATGAATTCCATGTTCTTTGGTAATTTAGCATTTAAGACATAAATTGGATGGAAAAGGTGGCATGTAGCCAGCAACCTTGCTGCTTTTCCCTACAATGTGAGAGCGCCATGGACAGGTAAACATGTATCAGGCTTCAAAAATAAGCCCACGCTTTATGGTGTAAATACAAAACTACCTTTGGTTCAAACTCTGAATCAGGAATAATTCCACTGAAATTGTGTAGCTACTCTGTATTACCCATTGATACACTGGGCACACATTTTTTGTTAAGAAGCCTGTTTATTCTTGTGGTAACTGGAATCTACTACAGGAATGAAATATAAAGCTTGGGAACAATATCGTCTAGGAAGAAAGTCTCGGGAGTGATTTGCTACTGATGATGTGATGTGTAATCTGTAGATGACTGAGCCATGGAGGTAGAGAAGAAAGTTAATTACAGGGGCAGGCAGTGACACTTCACTGTAGTTAGAATTTATTTGCAATGCAAATTCCTTTTTTTTTTTTTAAAGGCTTTCTGTCTCAGTGACACTGTTGTGCTCTGTGCAGGCAATCATGATTTACCTTTGATTTCCAGATTTTTGTCAGTTTGTCATCACTTTATTCTTTAAATACATTTTTCTCTGCCAAATAAAGGCATAATGAGAGTTTGACAGAAGAATTATAACTTCTAAAAGAACAATTTCTGTTACCATAAACAATGCAAAAACTGCCAAGAATCTTCTAAAATGAAGTGATAGTATTATTTTCCTGTCTTGACATTGAAAATAAAACTAAAATACATCAGACTTAGCCCAGAGTTGTCAGTAGAAGATGGGAATATGTTTTATTAGGGATTTCTTTAAAAATTTCTTTTTTCTAACCATCTTCCTTCACCACCACCACCAACAACCACCCTGCCCTCCCGTGCCCTGATAAAAAAACAACCCTTGTCAGAAAGATTGCCCTGGACTGATACATTTTGTAGCACTTTGCATGTCATTTCCTCAATAATGGTTCTGCCCCCTCTGTCTTATCTACTCCAGATATAGAAAGTGGAGTTACAGACATAAAAATCTCTCCATGATCTTGTGCACTCCAGATATAGAAAGTGGAGTCCACAAAGTTACAGACATAAAAATCTCTCCATGATCTTGTGTGCAATTTGCTTTTGCCAATCTAAAAAGCATTTGCACAAAACTGGCAGCATCCACTAATGTCTTGTATCCTGAGAGCATGGGCATGACAACAATCCCTGTATTTCCTAAATCACTGCTTATCTACGCATCACTTCAGCCCAGAGCACAACAAGGAAAAGTTGTTTTGGTTTCCCAGCATCATGAAGAGAGCCACTGGCTCTTCTTTTGAATAATCAAAGAAAAACATGTTCATTCCTGTATCATGACTCTCAGAATTCATAATTGCATTCAAAATAAAAAAATAATCATGGGACAGCTGCCAGCAAAGATGTTCTGTTTAGCAGTTTATAAAAACAGCATATGCCACTCTTTTATTCGGGTTTTTTATTTCCAGTTATTTATTAATTTTGGCCTAAATTCTTTGCATGCAAGTAAAGCCATAAAGGGAAATCAAGAGTGAGAGTTTTCTTTGATGCTGTGTCCAGATGTGAGTAGCTGATAGAATACAAATTGTTTTAAAAACACAGATTCATTGACCTTTTCAAAACCTGAATCTGTGAGAGATCAGATCTTACATGGAATTACTGAGAATATTGTTTGGGGTATTTCCACTGTAAATATGGCTCCCTAAGGTATTTTAGTGGAGACTCTATAATCTAATGTTACTTATTCCTTCCTGGTCCTTCTCCCCCTCCAGTCATCCAAATCTGTGTCTATGTTCTCTGCTTTGAGTTGTGTCACTGATCAGCTCTGCCTTCAGCAGATACTCTGGCTCAGGAGTGCCTGCAAGTATTTGCTTGGTTGGAGAAAGTAAAAAGAAAAGAAAAGGAAATTAAGTGCATTTGTGATAAATCATTTGGAGATACCAGGTTCACTTTCTCCAAAGTGCCAAGACAAAGAGGGAATGGGATGTGGAGAAGACAAAACAGGGAGCAGAACCGTGTAAGATCACTGGCAGATCACACAGGAATGGGGGACTTTTGCTGACAGCTTTAGGCAACCAGAATTTGAGTACTTGGAGACTCAAGGCCAGATGTCCAGCTCCCCTGTGAGGGGACTGCAGAGGCAGAAGCAAACCACATGTGTCATTCAGAGCACTTAGCCAGCAGCTTACAGACTGTAATCCAAGCTACCCAGCAGACTTCAAATCCTAAGAAAACAGCAAATTCAGTAGAGGTTGTCTCTGCATCCCCATCATCCCACTTTCCCCCCTTCCCTGCTCTTTAAAGGCCAAGTGTGATCGACTTCCAGGGTCACAGTGAGGGAAAGAGAAAAAGCCAAAGCAATTTCATTTTTAAATTTGAGTTTATATTCAGAGCAAAGTTTCCCCAGCGCTCTCCCAGCTGGAGTGCCAATAATGAGTTGTCATCCATTTAATGGATAGTACCTGTTCCATTAAAGCCAAATAGGTTATTGTGAGCCAGTAGCAGGTTCACTTCTGGAGCAGAAAAAGCCCCCAAACCTCAAGGCGATAGTAAACCCTGGACTGTAAATAAATGAATACATTAAAAACCCTTCCTCCTTTAAGCAAGCAGAAAAGTGAGAAAGCGCAACCTCCTTTTTTGCTTTGAGAGAGATCTTTCCCACTCTGTTCCTAGCTTGATGGCATGTCCTGGACATGGGGCTGCTGATCTTTGCTGCTCTCATGGAGCAGCAAATACCAGTGCCTGGTCCCTATGCCCCCTTTCAAGGGCTGACAGCATTAGCAGACATGGGCAATGCACTCAGACACCTCAACGGCCTTTTGACCTAATCCATATTTATAGATCATCTCAATTAGCAGATACTGGGAAACCTTTGTTTTGCCCTTGGTTGTTTGCAGTGGCTCAATCAATTCTAATTGCATCTATACAGATTATAAAGTGGGTGGCAACTTGTGTCAGAACTGCTGTGATTTCTTTAAATTAACCAGAGGTAACATGACATGTTCTTGATAAACACAGTAATAGCAGCAGGCAGGCGCACGACTGCAGAAGAGCAGACATGCCCTGGAATCATCATTCTGAGAAAAACCCTGAAGACAGGGATTTGCTTTGAAATTTAGTTCAGATCCAGCTGACAAGGAGTCGATTAGCTCCACAATGAGCAAATGCAGCACTGTCTTGTTTGCTGCAAGAGAAAACAAACAAAATGTCAATAAAAAATTACCTCTTTGCCAGAGGGTTTTAACACAATTCAAGTAAAGAAATAAAGCTATACGTTCATGTTGCTTTAAAAAACCCACAGGTCTAGTGCCTTAATGTGTACCAAGGTAACCACATTTTTCATTCCTTAGCCCGCTCTCTGTCTAAACTAATTTGCTTTTTCTGCAAAATGATGAACAAACCCACACAAAAATGCCAAAATCCCAGCCTGTGTGGCTGGCTATAGGCTGTGTGTTTAATCCAAAAAAGTTAGACCAAGAAGAGTCAATTGAGAAATGTGTCCTCACATATGGGTGAAGAGCAAATAAAAATAGGGGTCAAAAATAACCAAGTTTTTTAAATTTATATTTTCAAGTCAGAGGAATATATTTTTCATTGATACACATCCTCCTGAAGTCAAAGGGCCAGCACCAATACAAAAGGTCTGGCTTAATGTCTGCAATTCAGCTGATTTTGAGGTGTTTGTGCTAACCATACGGATTTAAATGGTTAAACATTTAGAGGCAAGCCTTTCATTCTCCATTATTTTTTCATGAGCTCTTCCTCATGACACTTGACTGAAGTGTCAGTGCTTCAAGAGCACACCCAGTAGCTCCAGCCTCCTTTTTTACAGCATATCAGGGCTTGGGAGCCTCACTGTCTCTCTGCTGTACCAGCTCAGTGAATTATGGAGTCATGATTCTCTATCAGTTTTCCTTTAATGCAAAGAGGAACAGCCCACGTGCCATTGCTCAGATGAGCAGCATCCTCCCTGCTTTCTGCTATGAACTGTTTGGCAAAGACTTGGAGGCTCCAGGGGAGGGTTCTGGTTCTGGTCCCCAGGATTTCTTGTTGATGAGTACATGTGACTCTGCACTCCGGTTGCTGTTACCCAGCTTTTCCTTTCTAGGACGTGCTGACACCTAACTTGGGGTGCTGTTCTGCTGTGGGGCAGGCAGTCCCCACCTGTTCCAGGTCAGGGTTCTCTGTGTGTCTTGACTGCAGCAGCACCTTTCACTGTGGGCAGTGGTAGCCTTCCCACAACCTCTGCTGCTCTGCCCAGCACTGAGTCCTGCAGTTTCTGCAGGTTTCATCCTTTCCAATCCTCATAATCCACCAAGTCCTGAAGCCTAGGACACGTACAAGGCTGAGCCAGAGAGAACAGCAAGTTTCATTTCGTCCTGTTTCTTGTCTGAATAAAGCTCTCTCTTGTTCCATGCATCAAACACATGTGCAACAGGCTTTGATTCAACAAGCTCGCTGAATTGCCTGTTTCAATCAGATGATCCTGCTAGTAATGCCAACTCTTATTTATTTGGGAATTTTTACTCAGAATGTTCCTATTTAACTAATATGTTGACAAACAAGTCTTCCATATTTAATTGCTTCCAAAGGAGGAAATTTAATCATGTGTATTTGTTCTGTTTTTTAAACTGCAGTGCTCTGGCAGAGCACATTTCTGACACATGTGTGCAGATTGAACTCATTTTGACTACAGGTTATTGTGGGTATCTACAATTTTAAATACAAAGGGGGGTTTAAATAAATGCAGGAACAGTTAAGTGATGTATAATGGTGATGGGCACGTGCTGAACCACTTTAATTGGGGATTTGAAGTAATGGAGTTGCACAGTATTTGACATTAAAGCCTTTGTAAATGTAACAGCAAAGCTCCAATTATACTCTTTTTGCCTCTAAATAAATACAAGGATTTATTTCCAGCACCTGAGATGCTGTCCTCTGCATGGAAGAAAGGACTCAGTGTCAGGCTGCAGTGCAAGCAGCAAGGACATGTGGAAGGAATTGTAGCTGTAAATATGTAATTCCTGGCCTCTGACGCTCACGGAGCGCGGTGGCTTTCCTCGCCTGGAGCAGCCTGAATGGGCCCATTTTCTGTTCTAGACAGTGTGTCTGTTGGCAGAGCTAAACATATCCTCTGTGCTGCCAGAGTGAGGATGCTGGGGAAGGCAGCTGAGAGCAGAAAGAAATGGCTGGAGATTTGCCCCCAACAGGCACTCGGTTTTTCAAGGGTCTCATCCTGATTTTATAAGCAGCAGCTTGGTACACTCAGACTCTCAGAAGGGGCAGCCTGACCCACAGTGTCCAGTTTAGGTCCCTGAAAGGATTGTCACAGCCTGATAATGACTTTTACTGCAATATTGCAAATTTGGGGTATTGTACTGTATTTTGCTGAGATAGGTAAGGAAAGCAACCACAATGCAAATTGTCATTAGGGAATGGTTGTGATCTACTATTCAGCACAGGAGCTTGAAAATATAACTCTCACAGGACACTACTTTCCCAGTGAGACTGGAGCACTTCCAGGAATAATGCTGGGGCTACCTGTGTTTCATTATGGTCTGGTCTGTCCAAGATCATGGTGTTGTCCTTTTAGTGCTAAAAGTGGCACCACCTGGGTTTTGTAGACAGATAGAGCTAACAAATATTGTGGCTTTTCCACAGTAGGGCAAGGTTTGTCTGTTTAGGGGAAAAAAAATAAAAAACACAACCAAACAGGCTGAGATCTTGGCTCTTTCTTCTAGACAAATCAATAATAGCACTTGGATGTCTGACAGGGGTTGGCAGACTTCTTGCACCAGGTGTCCTTGAACTGTTTCCTCATTTTGAGGTGCAGCCAGTCCTGGATGTCGTGCAGCTCTGGGGTTGGTTGTACACGTTGATAATAAGGGTGGCTCTTTCTTCAGGGTCAGAGCTTTGCCTGCTAAGGCAGCATTTGCAGGATGAGAATCACAGGAGGATTCTGCAGGAGCAGAATCCATAGTACTGAGCACTAGGAGTGCCGAAGCTGAGCACAACCCCTGCGATGCAATGTGTGGGAAATGGGCTACAGCTCACCCCTAAACCTTGCTCTTTTTATTTACCGTACCCTTAGATCCTTAGCGGTGGCTTTTTCAATGCACTAACTTTGGGCTTTGCTTCTGCCTTTCCAGAGGAAGCCATCAAGTTGCACAGCGGGCCTCCAAAGAACGCCTACATGGAGCAGAGCTTCCAGGGCCTGAACCCCGTGCTGAACATCCCGGTCAGCGCCGCCCGCGCCGACCAGGCCAAGCGCAACGCGGGGCTCGTGGGCGCCCGCCTGGACGCCTGGGTGGACTCTCTGGTCAGCGGCGTCTGGTCGGCCGTGGACATCTGCAGCGTGGGGCCCACGGCCTGCCCCGTGCTGCAGGGCTGTGCCCAGACAGCCTGGAGCTCCCTGAGCCCCGACCCCAAGTCCGAGCTGGGCCCCGTCAAACCCGACGGCCGCCTGAGGTAGCATCCGCTCCGCTCTGCCCCGGCATAGGTTTTTAAAAGGGAATTGAACCTTGCTTCTCTGTGAATCTCACACCAGGTCTCAGAAACCTAAGGGAAAATTACTTTTTTTTTTTTTTTATTACTTACTGAAATATAATTCATTTTTAAAAAACAAAACCAAAACAAAAACAAAAAAAAAAGTTCTGAAGTTCTGACAAGGCCTTTGGCACTGCCCTCTCCATCAGCTCTGTTGGGAATAGCTTGCCTCATCCCACAGCCTGTGCTGTCCCAAGGGGACCCGGCCATTCCAGGTGCCACTGCACCCACCAGCCTGTGGGCTTGGAAACAGTAGCACCAAGCCATGGGGAGGGCAGTGAAGGAGCAGCTGCTAAAGGGTTTTTTTTAAATAAATTTGTCCGTGCCTCTGCTGTTTCATAGGCTTTCGTTATGTTGCTATAATGAATAAATCACATCAAAATTCCCTTCTACTTACATTTCCTGGGGAGGTTGGTTCCTGCAGGCTGAAGCCTGTATGGCCACATGACCTCAGAGAATCTGAAATAATTATGGTACAGCCTCAGTTGGGTTTTTAATAACACAAAGTAATTCTGGACACCGCTGATGTCTGTTATCCTAGTTAGAGAAAACGAGCAAAAGCAGAAACTTTCAGATTCCTTTCAGAGGTTTTTTCAGACAAATTTAATGATAAACTCTAAATGAAACCAGTGTTTTGCTATAGTAGTCTTTTATGTCTCATGCAGTCGGGTTCAGGGTCAGTGTACTAATAGTATTTATTAAAGAACAAAGAAGGTTTTTGAATTTCAGCCCTGTCAAATCTGCAGGCATTTTTGGAAGCCACCAGTACCTGAATATTTTCACAGGCTGCCAGTAGAGCAGGTGTGTAGTGTAGGCTGGGGTGGGATGTGATGTGTCTGCTCACACCCTTTGCTCATGAGCTGAGCTGAGTTTTTTCTCAGGCAGTGGAGTTGTAAACCAGTAAAATAGTAGAATTGGGACCTAAATCAGCAACAACAGGTTTCTTCCCTAATTTGAGTAGTGGCTGGTAAGTCTTAACACTAATTCCCTTCCTTGGTCTCAGATCTCCATCTCTTCCTAAAGAAGGATGCTTCCAGGCTTTGCCAGGGCACCTGGAAGGCTGTGCAGGATGTAGGTCGCTGCCCAAAGCCAGAGGAAGGAGAACAATGCCACGTTTCTCCATGCTTTTACTTTATTCTGTCAACAATCTACTCTTGCCTGTCTTCAGAATTCCTAGCAGGCTGCATCCTGTTTTAAATAGGCATGTTTTTGCATCATTTCAACCTTCATTTTCTACAGGAGGGAAAAATTAATTTACATTCCAAGAACTATTTAAAATACAGGTTTTATATACAAATTCATCTCCAACTAATGTATTTTACATTAGCAAAAACGTGCACTTTGTTGCTGTTGCCGTGTTAATCTCTAGTTAGCAACAGAACCAAAAAAGACCATCAAAAGCCACTGGGTTAATTAGGAAAGAAGTCCTGTTGCTGTAATAAAGAAAGGTATCTGTTCACCCTTCTGTGTGCATGGATAATTTTCTGCTGAAAGTGAAGTGTCCACATCAGGAGGGAAACAGACCCTTAGATCATTCCATAATCAGACTCACAGGAAGGTTGAATTCCCTTTTAAACAACACTTGCAGTAGGACTGTAACACACAGATCCCCGTGGCTTGTAGTATCTCTGTCGTATTGGTTTAAAGCTACTTCAGTTTGCTTTGGACTTGAAATTGTGGTGTCAGCTGTGCTGGCATTAAGGCAGAGCATTGAAATGTTTATCTGGCACAAAAATGGATGCATAGAAGGAACAATTTAGGTATTTATTATTTATGTTTTAGTCAATGACTAATTAGTAGGTGCTGCTTTTGCAGCTTGAAGATGTTATTTTACTAACTGAAGCTGCCTTTATTAAGAAAAGGCCTTCCTCCCCTCACACCTCCCTTTCTTTTTTTGTCTTGATTTTGTCAGTCTCAAGGGGTAGCTTTAGGAAAGTTTGTAGCAATGAGAGCTGATTGGAATATTCCAGTAACGTTAATGTTCCAGCCTTTCAACCAGCTCTAGAGGCAAGCGTGTGTGAAACCAGGGTTGCCAACAGGTTTGTGTAATAGAATCACAGTGTTATTACTTATTCAGTAGGGGTTTTTAACAGTGCTTGTTTTTAATGTAACATTCCTTTGTGAAGTTCATATTTTCTGGGGACCTCCAATCCTCACTGTGAAATCCAGGGCTTTAGTCACACTGATGCAATGGCGACTGCACGGTCCAAGCCCTGCAGGTCAAATGAAGAAGGTCACATTTAAGGCACACAATAAATTCCACTAACAAGCCCAGGCAGTGCTTGTTCTCGGTAAGACTCCTGAGGTAGCCACAAAATCTTCAGTCTGTCTTGCACATAAGCACATGTGTAGGGGTGCACCCACGCACACGCATGCAGATAACTTCGTTTTTAAATCTGATTTTATTCTTAAGCAGGAATGTTTTTAAGTGCTTTTTTGTAAGTTTTCATTAACTAGACCAAGAAGAAGGTGACAACAATCACATCTTCTGCGGAAAAAAGCTGCCACTTTTATAATTTGAAAAATAAGGTGCAAATTATTTTGTTTTACTACAAAAAAGGGAAAGAAAACAGATGGTTGCTGATATATCCATTTGCATTATATGCTAGGCTTAAAATATCTCAAAGAAAATTTATATGAGATTATTTTGTGAAAAGCAAGAAGCATTTAAAACAGTGAAGTTTTGTAGCAAGCTGGCAATCCCAGTGCTGCTGTTAAAATATAAGATGTGGAGCTGAAGGGGTTGATCCTGCAGTCCTTTCTCAGGCAAAACTTCCAGAGCGCTAGTGCTAAATAAGGATGTCAAAGTTCAGCATAAATAAAGGGTATAACACTATTCTAGGGATAAATGCTGTCTGTTTGAAGTCATCAAAAGATAAGCTGCCATGTTTGGAACATCTTTTGGGGGCAGTGTCAAGTTTTGGACATAAACAGCCACCTCTACTATAGCTGTTATCATGCAGACATGGATCCAAAAGATATATGAGACTCAGTGTCTGAGTTCCAAAGTCCAGTAGTTGTGACTAAAACCATATAAAGCCAGACTCTGCATCAGGGATCAGGGATTGCTGGCTCCAAGGTGATGCTGTTAAGCCCAACTTAGTCCTGCTTAGTGGCTCCTCTGGTTTGAAATGGCAGCACTGGGAGCCTGGGAAGAACATTGTCAATGGTCAGAAGAGAATAACTTTACAGATCTTACATTTGGTGAAAAGGAGAATTCAGAGCAGGGACCCACAGCTGGTACAAAGCACAAGAGTTATGCATCTTCACCTGAATTTGCAGGTGTTCTTTTTCTTTTCCAGTCACACTGGCCAGTCCTTGCTGAACAGGGTCCCAGCTGGAAGCCTGCTTTGATCAAAATTCCTTTCAATGGGAGGGGTTTATATTTCCATATGCACACATTAATCCTCTGTGTATAATGCTTTTCTTGCTTAAATTCCCTGCCCATTCTGCATGACAGCCATGTAACACTCCTGTGATCAATCTGTATTACATAGAAAAGGAATGTGGCAAAATGCAGAACATCTACATACATGATTTAATGAATTATGTCCAAAGTCAGGCTCAGCATTATGCAAACCTGTTTATATGGTAATGTTAAACCCCAAGGCTAAACGAAATAGCTCAAATGACAGTTTATTTTCACATTGGTCCAGTTCTTTCTTTGATGACATTTGGACATTGAGTAGTAATATTTGCATTTTCATTTTCTGATATTCAAGGGGGTTTTTTTTAGAATTGAAATTATGTCTTCATTTTTTGTGCTCTCAGCAAGCAGAGAATTTTAACAATTCCTTCATGATAGCAAGTGTTATACAAGAAAGTCCCTCTGTATCTCTGTTGTTAAGCCTTCATTATTGCTAAGCCTAGAGATACAGGAATGTGCATTGGTGTGTTACAAATTGACTTTCCTGGGTACTGGCTTCAGTGCACAATGCCTGTTCAGTTGTTTAATGGTGTATTAACAGTGATCCTGCAGCACCTTCAAAAGTACCAGCTAATGTGCATTCACTTTCCCTCCATCTCCTGCAGCACTAATTGCCATCCTAACGAGGCCTCCATCACTCTTAGCCACGATTGTAGTGAGCACAGTAGTGAAGTCAGTGAATCAGAACGGGGATAGTGTAAACCTGACCTAAGGGAGAGAGAAAGGGTAGAGAAGATGCTGAAACTTTGCAAAAGTTTCACACAATTGCGTTGCAACAAACCTTTGAACAAACTGGACTCCTTCTGCACAGCAAGGCTAAAAACCATTGATGCCCTGAGATCTCAGCTTTGATAAACAAGATAGACAAGATCCAGATAAATAAGATCCAGATGTTTCTTGTGGCCCAGCAATGAGGACCAGCTTTCTGTTGCTTTCTCTAGTTCTCTTTCATCGCAGCCATCAGAGAATTGCCATCTTGCCACTGGCTAACACGCCCTCTTTGTTGTCTTCCCAGCTCCCAAAGCTTCAGGAGTTGGCCACATGAAATCTTGGCCAACTCCAGCACTTTCCACAGAGCAGGAAGTTTTATGCTTGACTGAGCTAAATCCCCTAGGCTTCTTCAGAAACCCAGCTGCAGATGAGGAAAGTTGGCTTTTCAGAGCAGCCTTCAGTCAGTTCAGTACTTGCACAGGAAGGAGTTGGTGAAAGCCAGTAGTTACCTTGTCCTGATTTTCAGGCCTGGGAATCGGATATATTTAAGAGGAGACTTGGTTGTTTGATATTTCAGTAACAGAATAAGACAGACCTTGTGGGACATGGTTGGCAACCTTTCTCACTGGCCTTTGCTTCAGTCCAGTTGTGAAAAGATAATGATCCATATGTGTCTTTACTTCTACCATTCAAGACCTCCAGTGTAGTTTTAAGGATTAGTAGGACTTAAGCCCATATTAAATGACAATTGAAAACATCATGTAAAAAAGCCTTTGCAAAGCAAACCCTCAGGCTTCTGCCAAGGCAGCTCCAGGGATGATGCTGACAGAGAGGGTAGGGAGCGATGCAGTGTTAGAGAGGACAGAGCACTGCCCTTCCAGAGGCCCAGGAGGAGTTCCTGAGAGCAGAAATACCTACTGCTGAGCCCTGAGGGCAGCTGCTGCTGCAGCCAGGCACAGAGGAGCCAAAGAAATGTGAATTAGGATTGAGGACAGCAAGGAAGAATTTGTAGGACAGCACATTTTCCTGCAGAATCTTCAAAGGCAAGCAAACACTCTGATTTGTAATTCCCTACAAAGGTGTATTGTAGAAGAGATTGACCTTCAAAACCTTCACCATCATCACCACAGTAAGGGAAAGAATAATCAGGCTGAGAGCATTTAAAATTGAGGCTACAAGGCCTTAGAGCCTGTGCTACCCAGGACCAGGGCAGCATTAGGGTGTCTCAGTGGCGTTGGGGGCAGTTACCCTCATGGTGTGACACTGCAGGTACCACGTTGATTCCGTTCCTTCTTACTAACAGTAGTGTGTTGATCACTCTGCTCTTTGCTTCTGCCTTGGTTACCTTCTTTTGCTCATGGGTGCTACCACAGCTGCTACCTCACTGTGTCTGCAAACACGTTTACCTGAGAACAACAAAAAAGGTACCAGAAATCTCCTTGAACTGAATGTACAATCTATGCAAATTCTCTTTCTACTTTGTTACAACCTAGAAGTATTACTTGTAACCTTGCCAAATAAACAGCAAGATACTGTACAGGTGCCTCTGATACCAGAGTGACAATTCTAGGCGCGGTTCCTGGCGCTGCATTTGTATATTGTAATGACTCGGCTTGTCTTTGGTTCTGTTGTAATTAACACCCTTGACTGAGACAATAGCACTCCTGCTAGGGGAGCACCTTCAGTTTGCTGGGAATATTCCAGAGGAGGATGTCTACGGCATTTCATTTTATTTTCCTGCTTAGATCCAAAAAAAGGCACAGACCTGCTGGCCAAAACTAGGGTGTTGTTTCAGCTTTTCTGTGGATGAATCCTATCAGCTTTGGATCGCTCGGTGTCTGTTCCCATTGTGGCATCCAGTGTGTTGCCCCTTAAAGAAAGCCTTACTTCCATCCTTTCTAAATGTGGCCTTAAACTGTGTTAGGAACTTTGATGTTGTCTGTGTCTTGCTCACTTTCTCTGTTTGTTGTGGAATGAATAAAAGGCACCTTGAGATTTCTATTACAGCTCAGTTGTGTTGCTGTCAGCTTACACTTCACAAATACAATGGAAATTGCTTACAAATGCAGTCTTTAAGGAAAGAAAATGACCTTCCCTTCGGGCAAAAGGAAGCCTCAGACATTCATATAAACCTTAGGAAATTATGAGCTCTGTTTCTTGCAAGTCGCTGTAGATAAGGAACTTGGTTTAATTACATACAAAGTACAAACTTAGTAACTTCTAATTTATCTTCAGACTACAACAGGACAGACTGCTCTCAGATGCACAAGACAAATTGTAGAGTAATTTCACTCAATTTAACATGCTGTAGTAGCATTCCTCTCAGATTTGTACTGGTAGCTGGGAGAAGAAATATTCTCTTAATGGTATGGTTTTAAAATCTGAAGAACGTCACCACATAGGGCCAGATTTTGTGTGTTGTTTGGGAATCTAACCGTACATTTAGAACATGGTTGTTTTGTCATAAATGCATTTCTGAAAATCTGGCTTTTGGAGCTTCTTTCAAAGGTTTTCAAAGTCAGCAGAAAGCAACGACTTCTGCTAAGGCTTGTATATGTTGGGTTTGTTTAACACTTCATGAGAACCGTCATGTTTCAGTGAGTAGCACCAATATTCCCGGCAGGCTGCAGTGCTTTTAGGAATCCCAAATTCTGTCCTGTGTTGGTATTCATATGTGGATACAACCCAAAGGCAACTGAAAAGGGTTTACATATAAAACAAGATTTGTGAAACTAAAATAATTAATTCAATGTAAAGAAATTATTTTTCTGACTTTGTCCTTTTGGTTCTGTTTTGATTTGATTGGATTTTTCTATTGCCTAACATAGTCCATAATAAGTTATTCCTATTCTGTCATTTTCAAAGACTGGTGGTAATATAGTTTTAAGAAATAACTATTTTGTTATAGATCATAATATGCATAAAATTGTACAGAAATATTTTGTAATCTATTGAATAAGAAAAAGGAAAACCGTGTATATACAGGTAAAAAAAAAGCTTAAAAAAATTGGAAATTCAAATGGAACACACTGAAAGATGTAGATATTTTGCTATTTATTTAAAGGAGTATTTTATGAGATATTGAAATGTCTTAAATTGACCAGTAATCAAAGTTCAAAGTCAGAATGCTTTTCTTGTAGTAGAATGTGATTTTCAGCAATTATTGCACTACCCATTTTTGCACCCTTTTGTCTTTCATTTAGCAGAAACAATGTGCCTTAGCTGTATTCTTTGTCAATGGGAGTTTGGTTGTTTGTCCGACAAAGCAAATTTTTTTGCAGAAAAAGAAATGGATGTATGAAATACTGTATTATACCAAAAACACTGCAGTGTATATAATGCTTTCTGTCATATGGTGTTTTCAGATGCAGAGTTTTAAAATAAAAAAAAAAAGGCTGTCTTTAGGAGCATGTGCACTTTGTATTATTTTCAACCCCACCAATGTGTGTCTTATTTGAAAGAACTTTGCTGCTTGGTGATTTTTAGGAGGGAAAATGGGCCTGAGCACTTCCAACCTGTGATCCCAGTGCTGCTGCTGCCTGGTCAGTCGTTTCTCAGCCATAGCCACTATGGGGGAAGCATGGATGAGTGCCTTTTGGGAATCTTTGTGAGTCCTTGCTCACAGGCAGTGCTGCAGCCTCCCCTGCTGCTGCTCCCAGGGCAGGGGTGCAAGGTGGATGAACTTCGCAGGCTCCCAGCACTGCCAGCACACTGGGACCCAGAGAAATGTCCAAATCCTTGTTTTCAAATCCAGGTGTCTGCTTTTGGGCCAGAGCCTCTCTGCCTTTTCCAGTGATGACAAGGAATGGTAGGCAAAGGGATCAACAAGGAGCTCAACTGAAGTGTTTTCTGAAGGCCATTAATCGTGAGCAGTGCTGGAGCAGTTTCTTCCCTGCATCCCCAAAGGGTGCATCAGCCAAAGAGAAAGACTCTGTCTTTCTGGGCTTACAGATGTCCAGCTGGGTGCAGAAATACAAATCAATGCAAGGGCTGGCTGGTTCCAAGAGCAGCAAAATATGTGTCCTTTGCCTTAAGTGCAAGGATGAGCTCAGAAAGGCACATTTCTTCCATAGCTGCCTGCTGGGTTATGGACCCAAACCAGCCATTGCCTAATGTTCACCCAGTGTGAGCACTTACATTTATTTCCATAGCCTGGTCTCCACACAGGGCTGCTTCCATAGATGTGATGGAGGAAAAGTTAAATTCTCCTAAAAAGGGATGATTGGTATCTAGCACCATCCCCATGATGTATTGCAGGTTTGTCTCCCTGCACAGACTTTTGATGTGGGATGCTTGAAAAAACTCCTTGGTGACCTTCCAGAAGTCTTTGATAGCACCAGGAGCTGCATGACTTTTCATGCACCCCCAAGCCATGCTGCAGGTTCTCTTGGCAGCCAGAACTGCATTTGATCTTGTGTTTTCTTTTCACCTGCTGTTCAGGAATTCCACTTTTTTGGCACTTACATGCAATGAGGTCTGTTTAAAGACAGGATGGAACACAGTGCTAATATTTTAGTCTTGGCACAAAGAAAAGATTTTATGTGGAGGGGGAAAAAGGGGAAAAAAAAACCTGCTTTCAAATTTGAAGCCTGGTTTTATTTATAGCTGGTATAAGAAATATGCTGCTTTTGTGCTGGCTGATTCCTAATCCAGCTGCTAATAGTCATGGCATATTAAAACTAAAAACCCTCAACTTTTGTTTTAATTATCTCCAAATGCGTCATTGGCCACTACTTTAAAGAAAAGGTTGTGGGGGGAGTTGGAAATCAGGCTACCAGGTGCTGAAGTGTTTTGTGTGCCTTGTAGACTTCAGTGAGATCTGCTCTGTAAGGCACAGGAATCCCAGGTCACCATGGAGAGGGTGGTCTGAGAGGGTGCCACCCTGGCAGTGTCACACTGGCAGGAAAGGCTGTGCCCCTCTGTCTGCTGGAAACACCCTCACCACATCCCTGCATCTGCCATGCCTAAGGTCTCTTATTGCCATTATTATTTATAGTCT
This sequence comes from Onychostruthus taczanowskii, assembly GCF_017590055.1. Taxonomy (NCBI): domain Eukaryota; kingdom Metazoa; phylum Chordata; class Aves; order Passeriformes; family Passeridae; genus Onychostruthus; species Onychostruthus taczanowskii. The sequence continues at coordinate 5,642,506 of NW_024499128.1, forward strand.
AGAACATGGTTAATTCACACAATGACACAAGACCTAGGGCAGAGCAGTTTGCTAATAGCTGCCCAGCAAACCAAGTGTAACAGGAACGAGGTATTTAATTGCCTTGACAATGGGGATTTTGAAATTTGGCATTTTCTCATCTGTTGCTAAAGAATCTGTAACCTATTTTCTAAAAATCAGAGGCTGTTAGTAATCTGAGGCTTCACAAAAGCAAACAGCTGCAAATCTTCACTGTCTTATGAACGATTAAAAAGAGGGGATACTGAGGTTATGCTAAAGTTAAAACCAGACACGGATGGCAATTTTTCATTCTTCCAGGAAAGATGATCGTGGCTATTCTGGTGCCAAATCAGCCTTTTGGCTGCTCCCTGCCCTGACTACAAGGCTCTGAGTTGGGGCACAGCTGAGGCACCAACTGTGAATCCCACCTGGATGGGGAAGGGCTGAACCTGGAGCTGGGGGACTCTGGGGGAACAAGGCTCAGACACTTCATGTCCTGGGGTAAATTGCCAAGCACCAGTTTGTTCTGGCCAGCTCTCAAGCTAAGCAGAGTCATGCCAGCATCCTAAATTCACAGGCAAGGAGTTTCAGGTTAATTTATTAATAGCATTAACATGATCCAAAAGTATCCTGCATTTTTCATATTCAAGCCTTGAGCTGCACCCTCTTCTGGAAGACACCAGAATGGATTTTTCAGCTACAGCAGGATGTCAGTGTACACATTCACTGTACACCATGGCTGCCCCATCCTGGGGAAGCATTTGGATCCACAGCATTGGTGAATCTGGAAGCAAAGCTTTCTGCTCCAGCAGCGTGACAGCAGATGCTGTGGCCCCTGCTGGCTCTCTGTCAGGCTGCTTGAATGGAGTGAAAAGACATGCAAAAAGTGGCAGGATTATGACACGGTTTGGGTGCCCAGGTTTGAAGGTTTAAAACAGACATTTGTGCCTAATCAGCCAAAGTGAGTTATAAGATGTAAAGCATTTTTTTCTTCTCTCCCTAAAACATCCATCATGGTGCTCTGTGCTGGTTCCAGGCTGACAGTGGTCTCTTCTCTAAATTAATGCCTCCACCAGGGCAGGCAGTGCAGCTCTGCAGAGCCCTCACCAATGGCCAAGCTGGGCTGACACAATCCCTGCAGTGTCCACAGGTAGCACCAGGGCAGCAGAGCCTCCCTGGCCACATGGAAACTTCTAAAACATTTGTCTGCCCGGGGTGCAGTGTGTCAGGAGTGACAGCTCACATTAATTATGGACCATCCTTAAAATATATTTGATTTCAGTAAGACAGAGGCCAGATGTAATGCTTCAATATGAATATAATACTTTGATATGAATATACTCCACATAAAAAGATGTATTTTACTCATATTTTACTCAATACTGCTCTGTGTCTGTACACACATAGCAGTACCCCACACCACATGAGCTGTTTTAGACTCTCTTTGTATTTCTACTGCCCATAAATTATCCCAAATCTGGTAGCATGGCTGCAATGGAGCAACCTCTTTGTAGGGTGTTTAGTAGTGCACAATGTACAGCCTCCAAGTAGGAGCAGTATTTCACTTGTATAAATGAGTTAAAATAATGTGCTCTTCTTAGTCTGCCGCTGTAATTGTTTTGGGGTTTTTTTTCCTTAACTAGGACTTGCATAATAATAAAATAGATTTGACTAGAAACATAAAGTACATTTTAATGTGATCTCATTTATGAAAGTCTATCACTGGATACACATGGCAAGGAAATGAAAGTATTCTTATAACAGATTAATAGCCAAGATCAAATATTTCACTTTCTAATAGAGTCTGCCTATATGTGCTTTAAATTCTTTGCTAAATTTAAATTTAAAAGGGCTTTTCTGGTGCCATGAAAGCAAGCCACTGCCTGCCACATCATCCCCGATTTTCCATTACTGCTCACTGATGGTTTGCATTCATTAGCAGAGGACGGCTCCAGCCCTGCCTTCACAGGAAGAAATTACTTTTTGCCTCCAGCAAAAAAGTGCTGTGAGCTACTTCCCAGCAGCCTGGCCACAGCAGGACCAGCCGAGCCATGGGGGAGGCAGGTGTCCCTGGGGAGGGACAGCCCAGGGAGCACTGCAGCCATCACAGAGTGGGGATGCTCCTGGGTCCTGCTCCCTGCAGAGACCTTGCACCCCCAGGCAATTGATGCAATGTCCAAATGCATTTAAAAGGATGCATTTCTTTCCAGAATTTCCTGTTTAGGAGCTTTTTTGTCAGATTTAGTCCTTCTCTCCCTAGATTCAGAAAGTCACTAACCTGAGTTCCACTGGATCAACACCTCACATTCCCCTGGTCTCTCTTTGGGGAGCCAGCACTCTGCTGCTTGCTGACTCCAAGCTGCAACACAGCCCCTTTCTTTCACATGGATAGGTAAGTGCTGATTTAATTTGTCCATTCCTTTAATTAATTAACATCAGTTAAATTGGTATCAATGTGCTAGTGCATTAAGAATTAGCCCAAGCTAATTATTATTAAACAAGAACAAGCTAAGTCTTATTTAGAGTGCACGAGCATGAGTGTGAACCAGCATCACAGAGACTGCAATGCTCTGAATCCACTCAGTGAAATGACATGATTTGTACCAGCTCACTTTTAATCCAGCCTCAAAAAGCAAACATTCTCTCTTTTTTGATTTCCCCCACTTGACTGGCCTCGAAGATGTCATAAAACAAACCAAGAAATATCAACAGGAGACTGACACAGCAGTGACACTCTGGGTTTATTTTTAGCCCAGCTCTCTGCCTGGTGCATCTCAGCTCATGCCCAATGTGCATCACACAGAACTAAAGGAATCTGAAAGTGTCACTGCCAGAAATGAACCCAGAATCCTCCCAAGCCCCCCTTTTTCATCTTAATTAAAGGCAGATGTACAGACTGTCTGTGCTGGGAAAGGGGCATCAGGACACGCTCTCTTCACCACACAGAGAAGATTTAGGGTGGGGAGAACCCTTAAACCACCTGTGCTTGCAGTGCTGCCTGCCTCATCCTGCTCTCTGGGCACGGAAGATGGGAAGTGATGCTTGGCTGAACAAACTTAACAACGTATTTACCCTAAAACCAGGGGCAACAGCAGAGCTGAGCCAGGCGCTGGTCCCACTGCTGGGAGCTTTACAGCCCGCCTGCCCTTCCCAAATTACCTCTGTGCTGTCAAGACACTTGGCTTCTCTGCATCCCTGGGCTGATTAATCGAAAAAAAAGAAAAAAAATACCAAACAGGGCAAGACAAGAAATAGTGAGGCAGTGATCTGAGTCTGCATCCGCACTTCAGTGTTGGTTTGCACGCCTGGGAAATGCATTTGAGGAACTCAGGGTTAATGGGGCTTTGTTCTGGGCTGCAGAGCAGGGCTGGCACTGCCCATGGGAACTTCTGCTGGGCTCCAAGTGCCTCCAGTCCCGGTGCCCACACTGCCACGTGTGAGGCGGTGACTGCATTTGAGACTGCAAATTAGTCATGGCAAATAAATAACTGCAGAACAAGAGCTGGCTGAGAACTGCGGTTCACATTACAGCAATATTTTTAAGTCTTGAGAATTTCCTTTTCTCTGCTCCAGTCTGGACAAAAAGTGTCATTAACCCCAAATACTGCTGCTCACACACAGGCAGGCTGGGTTTCTTTATTTGCTGAATGTTTTGGCTGGATTTCTGACCACCTTTAACTTCCTTTTCTCCCTCTAATTCTTTTATTATTTTAGATGGTTTGAGCTGAATGAACAACAAAGTCACTCACTATTTAAAATACATTGAAACAACTCATATTGTTGTGAAAAGAAGAGCTGAGTCTGGCCCCTTTCCGTGTCCACATTTCATTACAGTATAGTTTGTGTCTTTTGACAAGTTCATCCCTATTTTGTAGCGTGGCTCCACAGAACCCCAAGCATTATCTAGTAGCTCCCGTGGAAAACCACCAATTACTGCCAAAAGCCCCCTGGGCAGCCCAGAAAGCCTGGCAGGGTGACAGCAGCACAGCCATCCCACACACCCTGGAGCATGCAGGATCCTGCCTTGCCCCATTGTGTCTGGATGAGGATGAACAGGAGCTCTGGAGCAGCCTGATGCTGTCACAGCCAGGGAAAAGACAGCAAGACTGAGGGCATGGCCCCTGGGGAGTGGAGTGGAAGACTTGGAGCACTGTGTTTCAGCTCACCCCTGCCACTGGGTGCCAGGAGAGCCCAGGAAGGGATGCCACTGCCACCCTGGGGCACGGTGGCTGCCCTGCAGCCGGGCTGTCAGAGGATGCTGCGCACACCCGGAGCGCTGCCGGGACACGGGGATTGCTGAGCAGCTCTGAATCCCACGGGGAAGGGAGTCTGTGTTGACTCAGTTCTTTTGGTTTCATTTCCAAACAAGCTTAATATTCATTTTCAAGTGATTCATTCCCTGCTTTGCAAGTGGTTCTCCTCCCACAACCAGCAGCAGGACTAATTCATATGAGTTACACTGGGGGACGCTTAAAGGAATTTTTTCTGACATGCTGGAAGAACTGCAGCACTGTGAGAGTTCCTGTCCATGCACACAGCTCTGGACCAACCCTTGAAGGTCTTCTAGGGTATTTGTAAAGTAAGGAGGGATGGGGGAAATATGAGACACAGTTCCTTAAAGGCTAATAGAATAATCTCAAGAGCATGCTAGAGGGAGAGCACTGTCTGTAAGTCTGGGGTATTTTTTGTTTAGTTTGGTTTTCTCTTGTTCTTAATATTTTCCTCTGGGAGCTCAGTGTGAAAAGATGATACAGGGTCTATGACCTCAGCTTTTGGTGGATAAGGGTTCAGACCCCCTCTTGTGCAGGTGCTGTTAAACTGAAAGACTTTGAATGGCCTGAAATTCTCTCTGTGACATTTCTGATCATGTTAGGACAAAGCTTTTCACTTACCTTAACCCCAGAAAATCTTTCAGCAACACATAATTTCAAGGAATCCCCTTTTCTTCTGGATTTCAGCGGAATTGGGGCTAGAGTTACCTGGAGACCTGGGGTTTAATATATGCCTTCTAGCAGAGCACCAGTCAATACTCTGGTGAGAAAACTCCCTCCTGAGACAGGTATCATCAGGAGCATGGGAGTTTTGCTTACTATCTGACTTTTAAACTACTGTGAAAAAGCACAGCTGAGTGACAGCCCTGTCATCTCCAAACCTAACTGGGAAATCAGCAGCATCAGAATATGTCAGAAGAGAATGAAGCCTTTGCTGGCTGGGGACCCCAAGCCGTGCTCCTAAAACCAGATCCCAGCATGGTGACCCTGTCCTGATTTTTGGTTTTGCTTCACAGGTAGGTAAATCTCATGAAAGCTCTTTTGTGCTGTAACTTTTCTATCCTGTCTTTTTGGAGCTGTTTTGTCACCCATCCATCACTGCATGGCAAGGGTGGTGAAATATGTCCACCCACACAGCCGAGCACCTGTCCATGCATGAAAATTTCCAGGGAAGGCTCTTTTCATCTCCCTGATGCATCACCAGTCACTGCAGCTGCACTCTCTGGATGCTGTTATTCAGACTGAATTATTTGTAAGTCCCTGAGGGAGTAATCAATACCAGCAAATGGATAAATATTAGCACGTGCCCCATGTGCTGCCTCAGGGCTTTCCTGCCTGCAGTGGGGACAGAGCTGCAGCGTGCTGGGGACACACACACACACACACATATATAGAAAGGAAAAGGCACTGGTGTCTCTGAAACAGTGACAGCCCTTTGGGTGATGCCTGTGTCACACGAGGAGAACCCTCAGGAGGCCTCTGTGACATGGACACAATCAGATACAGCTCAGGGGACAAAGATGAAAGGTTCCAGGCCAATTGTTGGTCATGTCCACAGCTTCCTGCTGCTGTTTTATTCCTAATGATTCTCAGTGTTGCATTTATATGCTGACAAATATGCAGTTTAAAAACATTTTACAAATGCAAGCCTGTGCAGCAGTTCCCTCATGTATTCCATGTGCTCCAGCATTGCCTCTTCCCATCTGTCCCTGCAGGGCCTGAGTTGCTTCAGCTGGGCATAAATGAAACATTAGAGAGCCAACGTGACTGGAGAGAAGCTGAAAGATGATGTGGGCTCGGGCCACACTGCTTCTCAGGGTTTGTCCCATCCTTTCTCCTGTTCCTGCACTTTGAGCCTTGTTCCTCTTCTGACCCACCAGGAGCTTTACCAAGACCTTTGATCCAAGGAGTGATGTAACAGCCCTGCTGCTTCTCCTGGCTGCAGCTCGTTACACAAGTGTTGAATAACCCACTGGGTAGCTCCAGCACATGAGTGATTTTGGTTTTTCTCCCACTGGAGACACCATGGCTGCAATTTAGCAGGGTGCAGCTGCAAGGGAAGGACTTCTGTGGCTCCTCTCTTCAGCTCTTTGCACCAGAGATTGGTACAGCATTCCCTGAGATTGGTACATTGTGAAGGCTCTGACAGGAGGGTCTGGTGTAAAAAAATCACACCTAATGTGAGCCAAATGTGAGACAAATGACTAGTTTTCACAGGAATTGTTATATTCAATTACCAGCTCCTGAGGACATTGCCATCCTGGGAGGCCAAGCCCTGTTTGAGGTTTTGGCACTAACAATATTTGCAGAAAAGCACTGGTGGCTCCCAGCCTGGTTGTTTGGAGTGACCACAGGGCTGGTACATCCCAGGCAGCAGCAAACACCTCCTGGCAGGAGGAGGCTCTGTCTCCAAGGCTGCACATGGCAAGGCAGAGACCTGAGACCTTTCCCAAACCTCGTGGCAGACAGAGAAGTAATTTTGGGATCACTCATTTTCCTGTCTCATTCCCTGCCTGCTGCATCATCCCCTGCCTGTTTGCATAAGGCACAAGGACTATTTTTAACAGGCAATTTCGTTTTATTAGTGACAAGGAGATAAATAAACACCCTGAATTCTTGGTTCCTGTGGAAATAGCTTTCATTCAAAATCTTTCCATTTAAGGGCACAGTCAAAATAAAGTTCCCCAAAGGAGAATGGCATTTTCTACATTTTCTTCCCCAGCAGCCTCAGGGCTGGGTGCCTGGAGGGGCAGGGGAACACAGGAGATGGAGAAGCAATGCTCCCCTTAGAGCTCTGTGCTGTCCAAGAGCTCAGCTCTGCTCTGTGTGCACCTCAGAACTCTTTTAGAGGGAATAAATCAGTCCTGGATTCCTTCAGACAGCCAAAACCTGTCATTTCCATTAACACCTGTAGCATCTCAGGGGCTGAGAAAGAGCCCCCAAGACCAGCAGTGCCCCTAGTGCTCCCAGAGGAGCTCTGGAAGGCTGCACAGAGCAGGAAAAGAGGATATTTTTTCTTGAGGTGGTAACTGTGGATGTTTTAGTCCCCCAGATCAAATCTCACTACACCTAACTCTCTGGACTCTTTTATCCTCAGTACATTCTTTGTAAGCAGAAGGTTTGTAGCAAAACATCACTGAATTCACAGACCTAATGCTTTTCTTATAGTGAAAAAAAAATTTTTTGAGGGCAGAGCAAAAAATGAGTCCAATTTATATTAACTCTTTCAATCCTGAATAAAAGGGATGGAAGAAATATATAAAGAAATACTGACAATTTACATTCCTCCATGAACCTTGAGTCTTTCTCTTCCAGAGAAACAGGACTTGGCTCAACACCATTTTATAAGGATTTAACCAATATTTAAAGGTTCATTGCTTGAAAAGAGTCCAAAAACCCAACAGGTTCCATGGCTCTGTTTTCTCCAGTCCTATTTATGTGCACACCCGGCAGCACCCAGCCCTGTGTCCCACATAGAGCCACAAAGAGCTGGGCCTTTTCCTGCTGTACTTTTGGGGGGAAATGAGGCTTTCCTCCTGTAAACTGTTACCTTGAAGCAGTTGGATTTGATTTCCCCATGGCAAGGACTGGCCTTTAGCTGGGAGCAGCCGCAGTCACGCCCAGACCTGGAGCCACGAGCCCTGAGGGATGGATGGACAGAGGTCCCCAGAGCAGGGGCTGGGCAGGGCTCTTGTGCTTGCCAAGGGCTTGTGAGCACTGCACTCAACTCCAGCACATCTCTGCTTCTCAGCCTCGACAACACTGCAGAACATTTCCTCTCTTCAGGTAAAACACACAATGTCTCGGCTTTTAACCTTGCTGCTGGGTTCTAAAGTAAATTCCTCTGGAATTGAGTTTAGTCTCTGTTTTAAGGAAGGGTGAAAGACAGCAACAACAGAAAAAAACCCTAGACAAACATCATTTTCATTTCAATCTGACAAAAAAATAATCCTGTTTGATCCCACATGGGAGCTGTTGGCTGTTTATTTTCCTATTTTTCCATTTATCAGCCCCACGTTAACTCATAGAAATGTTTTATTATTCTCCATTTAACCATTAAACTGGAAGATCGGTTTGATTTAGATCCTAACATGATCTAGATGGAAATACAGATGGAAATACATTCTTCAGTGCACAGAACATAGCACTGGATTTCTCACAGTGTGTCAGCTCACAGAAGGCAGATCCTGCCCTCACTTTTTGACCAGCCTACATGGTTTTGAAGGGGTAAAGCCCACAGGGGTGTGAGGTACTCTGTGCTGTGGCTTCTTCTGCCTTTCTGGAGCAGAAATAGCTGACTGTAACATTTGCTGATTATTTTCCCCTTCAGATTGTTCACATCAGAGACATCAGGAATGAATTAGGCCCTCATTTGTTTCCAAGCACTGCAGCTGCAGCTTGTCCACTCAGTATCAGAATGCTTTGCCGGGGACATTCCCAAAGCTAAGACTCAGCCTCAGCATTTGATCAACACTGCACTGTCCATTGCTTTTCCCAAATAATCCCTATTTACAACCAAAAAGCTGGCCCCCACTTCTTTAAACAACACCATCTGTAATGCTCTAAGTCTTTTATTTTCTTCTATGTAATTGGAAATAAGGAGAGAGGGACAGAAGTGTAACCAAATGCAGACCTTCTCAGCATGAGAGCCTGGACCCCAACTCCAGTGGGCTCAGAATCAAGCCTTATATATCTCAGCAATTTATAACCTCATTTACTGGTGCTGTACAGTTCTCCTCATGAGGGGGAAAGTATATATCGTTTACAATGCAATAATGGCCCTGCCTGATAAAGCAATTCAAAATGGGATATTTAACAATATGTGCTCTTTCAGTGTGCCCTGCAGGTTTAGACTTTGATGCAAATATTTATGCACTTAATTTATTGCCTTCATTTTCTGCCATTTTGGGGAACTCCCACCACAGGAGGATTAATTTTCTTTACATAATGTTCTGCCCATCTGCTGTCCTTGTGGCAAGTGGCATCACTTCCAGGCACGCAGCAGAGTGCAGCGATGCAATATGAGCACATATTCTTAATAATCATCAACCTGTAGAAAGCCCACAAATGGCTAAATGCCAAGAGAGGGACAGGGGAGTTGCACTGAACACGGGATCTAAGCAGGGAGAAGGAAGCACATTATGTCCATTTTCAAGAGCTGGAGGTTTGGTTAGCAATTCTGAGCAGTGTGTATTGATTTCCAGGATGGGGAAAAGTCCCCAGGGGAGGAAGGGCAGCAGGGAGGAGCAGCACTGCCATTCCCATTGCACAGGCAGCAGTGGCCATGCTGGGGACAGCCAGCCCAGTGCCAGAGAGGAGGGGTCAGCTGGATGATCCAAACACTCATTGCAGTGCACTTTGTTCAGAGGGAGATGGCTTTGCTGTAAGGCCTTGGTAAGCCAAACAAGCACAACAACCTTAAAGGCTGGCAGGAAAGAAGACAAGGGCAGAAGTCACAAGCTAAACACAAACTGATGCACGGCAGCAATGGGAACAGGACAAGGGATTTGAGTGATGTCCCCGTGGCTCAGCTCCTGCAGCCCCATGAGCTTCTCCCAGCAAAAGCAGCAAACCTGGGGCTCCATCCCAGGGCTGTGTGCCCTCAGGAGCTTCAGGCAAGCCCTGTGTGCTGCTGTGCTGCCTCCTCCACAGACACACTGACACCAAGGGCAGCAGCCTCTCAACAGCTGAATCCCCCCACCAAGAGGTTAACTCTGTATGTTTATATACAGAACTTCACGTATTTATATATAGATGTATTCTTTGTCTCCAGACTCCAGATACATACGCATGCACGTATACACTTTATTCTACACTCTGTATTTAATGCAGAATTTATATATATGGGTATATCTAGACAGTGAAATGAAGCCCTAGGCAAAAACAGGGGGCAAAGCAGCTTGTTTTGTGTGCCTTGAAGGAATGGGACCCCAAAAGGTAAGAGTCATTTATTCCCCTATGCAAAAGCAAATCTGACTGCTTGCAGGCCATTTTATTAAAAGCAGACACTGGAGCTTCATGAAAAACCCAAATATTAAACTGTTCCATGTGGAGCACAAACACAAACAGGATTGTTTCTAAAGCCACCCCAACCTCTGGGCATGTGATAACTTCCTGAGCTCAACACAGATACAACCAAGATTCCAGCAAAAGGACAACCTAGAGCAGCTCTGGCTTCTGGGGAAGCTACTCTTTCCATTAACCTTAGAGATGAAATTTTCTTGCCCTTCTTCAGCACAGGGTTGTCCCAATGGCTCTGAGTGCTTTACCTACTCAGCTGTCTTTATCTCAGCCCATGAGTTTCTCACTTTTACCCTTTTGATTGCCCTCCAGCCCACCGTGGGAGAGTGAGTGGCTTTGTGGGGCTGAGTTCCCCTGGAGCTAACCCATGGCACATGGCCAGATGGGGGACATCCAGGGGCACTGGTGGGTGCAAATGGCAGCTCTGCTGCTGAGCCATGTGCCCAGCTACAACACGCAATTGCAAACAGGCATTACCCAGGTTTCTGTGCCTCTGGGCAGCTAAATGCCTCTGGACAAACCTGTGTGACTGAATAGGTGAGTAGCTCCACTGAGACCCAAGTCTGCCTGTGTTTAGTGGCTTCAGGATTTGTGGAGCTTCATGCAAGAAACCCAGAGAAGATAAGGGTTTATCTTTAACTTCAGTATGAGCTACAGGGATATTATTGTACAGAACCACACCAGGTACCCATTTCCTTTATGATGCAGAGGACCTAAAAACAGGTGTAATGAAAAAAGAAAGCAGCACAGCACTTCCATGGGAGGTTATGGCAAAGCTAAGGCTGTCCTTACAGCCCTGTGAAAACTCTGCCAGCCCCAGAATGTTATGCACTGTATTTTCCTCTAGCTGCACATTTTTCACACAATTCCAGTGCAGTCCTACAATATGAGCAGCTGGAGCCTGCTGTACTGAGCTGTGCACTGAGATTCTGAGTGCTTGGAATAACAGGGTTGTGTTAATGTCAGTCAGGAATTTCAGAGAGGGAGTATTTTTCTGGCATGATTCTGCTACAGTAAGACCTTGATAGCTGTGTGTGTGTCCCTCCCTGCAGAAGAAAGCCACAAATGGCAGGGGGATCCCTCTGTCACCATAGCCTGACACTTATGGGGGGCACACTCAGAGCAAACACACAGCCCGTGGTGTATGAACACCCCCCATCCATCCCCAGGAAAGTGCTGCTGCTTTTACTTTGCTCCTCCTGAATTTCCTGTCTGGAGAAGCCTGTGCCAATGTTCTTTAATCTCTAATTGTTATTGTGGCTGCAAAGCAAGCTGTGTATTCCCAATATTGTCCTACCCCTCAAAAATAACATAACATGAGGTTGTTCCCACGGCATAGCAGAAAAGGACCTTAGAGTGCTCACAGGTGTGCTCAGTGGGAAAAAACAGAGGGACCATTCAGCCCTTCCTCTGCCTGCCTGCATCCTGGTGGGACACAGGTGGCTCTGAGCTGATGGATCTGACAGACCCACAAGGCACCACAGCAGGTCAGGCCATGCCTTGGGCAGTGAAGATGAAAACGTGTCGTGAACCTTTTCCCTCCTAAAGGCCAACGGGGTAATGGGCATCGAGGCTGGGCACAGGAACACCCCTTTGCCTCACCTGCAAGCCCCTGCTTTGTGCTCTCCTACTCTGATGGGAGATGCATGAAATTTACCCCCAACACACTTACAGAAACCACCCACCTGCAGTTACCAGGAAATTTCATGTGACTGCCTCTGGTGACAACGTCCTAGGCAATATGATGTGGAAAATACACAGAGATGCTCCCAAAGCATATTTTTTCCCTGCCCTGTGGGTAGCTTCTTTTGTTAATAATTTTATTGTGATAACTGGGACATCAAATTATTTTGGAGTTGTTCTCAAAGGTGCATAGATACTTCATTTTTGTGCTGACAGCTTTAATTATTCAGCACACCGTAGCAGCAGATGAAATATAATCGCAACAAAGGGCTCCTAACACCACAAGTAATAGCCAATTGTGAGGATGGCATGTTAAAATCAGCAGTGAAAAACAGCTTATACTCCCTGACCTCTACCCAGTCAAATCCTCCTGTTGCTATAGCTGCTGCTCTAGAAAGAGTGTTATTTCTCTCAGCTGAGAGTCACTTGTGAGACAAAAGGAAAACACTGCCTTTCCTTGAATCTTTTCTGTGGTCCCAAGAAATTATATCTTATCAGTGGACTGATTATTCATTTAAAATGCAAACCTATTAAAAAATGTAATTTTCTAATTTTCTGTTGCACCTCACTTGACATTCATTTCCCATTTACTCCTGTGGAGATACAGTGACTCTTTAACATCTTGAAAATTCACATGGAGTAGACAGAAGCTCAGTCTGGAGTGTGATGTGGGCAATGGACACTGCTCAGAACTGAACTCTCCCAGCCCTCGGTGGGCAGCCCCACAGTGCAAATGTTGAGCTCACCAGCAGGAAAAGGAGTGCCCCAGGGGATCCTAACCCCTCTGAAACCAGCCCGAAGTTCACAAGTGTCCCACACTGAGGAAGTACATGAAAGCTCAAACGTGAGTGGGAAAATGTTGTGAAGTGCTCTAAAAGCTTGTAGAAATTGGGTGCCGCAGAACCAGTGGCAGGAGCTTTGTCTGCAGCCATGGGGATGAGATGAGGGCAAGGAACAGCAAAGGACGTCCTGTCTGACAGAGGAGCAGGGCCTTACAGCATCTGAGCCCTCCCTGTGCTGCTCATAAATACCTTTTAAAGTGATTTTCAGCATGGGAGCAGGTAGGCCAGGCTGGAAAATAATTAAATCTAAGGAAAAACAGAAAGAAGAACGTGCTGAGGAAGAGGACCTTGCCAAGGCCCTTGGTTGAAATGTGCAGTTGGGTTCCTGTCTGGCAAAACTCAAAAATACTGTCTGGGAAATTGACTTAGTTAAGAAGAGAAGGAAGAGTAAGAGTAAGAGTAAGTAATTAAGGTCTATATTATCCTTTGAGCCTGGCATCTGCTTAAATTAGCTCATTTGATCTCCACTTTCTCCTTTAATCTGAGTAGTTCTGAAAGAGTTATTACAGGACACGTGTCTCTGTTCTGGTTTGCCTCTTTTTGTCCTACTATTTATCCAATTAATTTATTTGTTCTGCATTTTAGATTCCTTTGTCTGCTTTTACCAATGTTCCCTCCATGCATTTTCTCATCTTTCTGCCCTTGCTCTCACTTCCTTCCCAAATGGACTGGTTTGGAATCTATTTATGTTTTTAGTAATAGAATTTCCAAAGTTTTTCTGAAGACTGAAATGCCTATATCATGGCCAGGGGACAAGGCCAGCCCAGATTCCCTGCAGAGTTGAAGCCCAGGGTGTTGCAGGGCAGGCATCAGCTATTTGCTCTCCCCAGGTCCCACCCTGCTCTGACCCCAGTCTGCTCACCCCCAGCTCACCCAGATGTCTGAGTCCTCCTACAGCTCTGCAGATTCATGGGAGCCTGGATAATTTTAGAGCTGCCTAAGGCAATACACAGAAGTAAACAAAATGTGCCCTAAAGCCAAATTTTCCACCCATTCTTGTAGCCACTGTATCACCAGAGAGCCCCAAGGCTCGGGGAGGCTCGGGTAGGTTCTTGCTCACCTTGGTTTCCACACAGGTAACACATCCAGACAGGGCTCAACTCTTCCTGGATTATTTGAAAACCTGGAAATGTTCACTTCCCAGGTGCCAGGGGTCACTTTGCAGCAGGAAAAGCAGCGTAAGGATTCAGAAGTGTGGCAGCCTTGGGCTCTGCACTGAAAATCCTCCTCTTTCACCATCCCACTGCTGGCTCTGTGGAAAAGGGCTCTCAAGGCTAGATACATTATCAAAGTTTAAATTAGGTCCATTGAATTTTATTAGCAAATTTCTACTTTGTTAGCAATTTCATACTGCCTGTTAACATTTGTTTTTAATATATTGTTATCACTCATCACAAAAGGCTAATCCTGTTAGCAGTTTCCGTATTGTATTACAGAAAACAAACCAGAAGGCTGTGGTTCCTCACCCTGCCATTTTCATATATTTATAGACACATATCTCTCCCTGAGCACTCCCAGCCAGCTCTGCCCAGGAGGCCAAGTCCAAGGCAGGGCTGGTGGGAAGGAGCCACACAAAACAGGTTCAAGTGTGTGAAAATGAGAGATGAGCTCTTTGTAGGTGAAGGCATGAGATGCTCTTTTATGGGCAGGAGCAGCCTATAAAATCTGATCAAAAGTGATGCATTTCCTGCTAGGATTTAAAAGAAAAAAAAGGCAAATGTTTCCAACAGCCAATACTATCATACTTAAGTTTGATTCTTAAATTAAAATACAAATAGATTCATTTTAGTGAAATTATCAATGAAATATCCATGGATGTCTGAATGATTCATTCACTGCTAAGTACTACAAGACATTTCCTATAAGAGACATTCATGGCCATGGATGCATTTATAAAATACATTGAATACAGTATTTAAGATGGAAGCATAATACTCCGGCTCCTCACGAGCAGAGAATGTAGGTCAGACTTTGGGATACATATCAATGATCCCTGAACTCATCTTTTCCTCTCTTTTCTCTTCTGCACCCTGGAATTCATTATGGGGTATAAAACAGTAACATCAGGAGATGGCAATCCCTGATAACCTCTGCAAGAGGTGGACTGTGCTCTTGGGATGGGAACTGGCACCTCCTTGTGCTACATGGACTGAGCTGAGCCCTGAGTAGGCAAGCATAGCACTAAAATATGGGAAGAAATAACTGTGATATACTGCAGTATCTTACCAAAAAAAGGACCACCTGTTTGTCCTGTACAGCAGAGTCAGTTTGTACCTTGGTGATGTATTTGCCTTCAGAACTTTCAGTTTTCATGATGTTGTTTTCTCTGTCACATCTGGGACCACACTGACATGGCTCCTATTTAATCCAGGGACTATCAAGAGAAGAAGGAGGAGGTATATCTTCTGCACAGTGCCTGTGAAACTACCCTTATCCATTGATATATTAAAATTGAAGTGCTATAGATTTCTGTTGTCATGGAGATATTTTCCATGCCACTTCATGATTGGCCATCAGAATTCACTTTCCTTTGGGTTTTCCAGCCTAATTAACTGTTATATTTTTGCTGGCAGAGAGGAAAACCCACATGAACAGCTTTTGGATGGTGACTTCCTCTCTTACGGAACAAATTTCATTTTTGTATACTATTAAGGTAAACTGCAGAAGCGTGGCTCACATTCCTAGGGCAGAAAGGCAGCAGAGCTCTGGCAGGAGTGGGTTTGAGCATGCAGATGTTATTTGGATCTCCTGGGCAGGAAGCAGTGCAGCCTTGGTAGGGCTGCCCATTCCCAGGGCAGGGAGAGGGGATGGAGCAGGGCACACAAACCTGGCCACAATCACTGCAGCCACTGCCATGGGTGACCTCAAACCCCACCAGAACAACAGCAGCACTCCTGACACGTACAGACAAACCTGGGATTCTGGGCAGGGTCCAAAGCAGACTTCTGCCAATTTTAACAATGTTGTGTTTACTCCTGTCCTTGTTTTCTTTGCCCTTGTGTTGCTGGCTTCTCCTAAATTTATTTTGGAGTTCAAGGATGATTGATCAAGTCTGTCAGATTTGGAGAGCAGGCAGGAAAAATCTCCCTCATTTAAATTGATATCTCCACAAAATTTCAGGTTACCTGTACCCTTCCAAAACCTGCATGGTCAGGTGCTATTTCAAGAAAATAACTGGTGGTAGAGGTTCATCCTACCCACTCCCTAGTGATGTGGTTGATTATAAATTCAAAGTTAATTTATGTGTTGCTGTACTGTCTGTAACATGGACAGGCCTGGAGATCAGCTCCCCCTATGCTTTTCAAATTAAAGTGTCTTTGATGTACTTCTCTTCCTGCCTTTGAACACTTAGAGTCCATTGGCAACGAACTGAATGATTTGGTACTAAATAGACACCCTTCTCTTTCCCCCCAAGAGAATTAGCATCAGGTCTTAATTTACTAATGGACTATAGACATCCATTAATGTAGTAATTAATTCAGTGCTAAAGTGCCTGTAAGACAGAACCACGCTGAGTGCACAGGGAAAAAAATGACAAGTGACATCTTCCCAGTGAGCATCACAGGGTTTTGGTGGAAAAGTTAATTTAACAAAGATATAATGGTGCACTTTATTCCTTGTCTACAGCTCTGTGTCTAATTGCAGCATTTCACAACAATCCCATGCTCAATTCTCAGTTTTTGGACAGAGGTCCAGTTTTTTCCATCTTCCAGAAATCAAACATGGAGGTGGTTCAGGCCAGCCTAAACAACTCCCTCAGAGTTTGGCAGCTCCCCCTTGGCAGTGTGGCAGGGTGCTGGCTCCTGGCCCAGATAATGAACCAGAGACAGCACAGGCAGCCACTGCATCTCAGCCATGGCAGTAACAGGGAGGGTACTGCATGCACATCCCCCTGTCTGTGCCTTACATCTTCCAAAATCATCCCATCCTGCAGCCTCTGGACTGGCAGCACCTTCCGTGGCTCCCTCTGGATCTGCTGCTGAAGGAGGGGTGTTCCAGTGCCTGGGAAGTGTCCTCAGCTCCTCCAAACCTCACCCACAAAGCACTGCCCAGTATTTGTCACTCTGCTGTGCAGCTCCTTTTATTGGTACTTCAGAAAGACAAGGACACGTGCTCCTCACCTTCCAGATTCCCTCTGCTGATTGAAATTAGCTGCCTTCCTGGAAATAATTACTGCCAGCGGCAATTATTACAATTAAAGTGTTTACTAATGGTTTGCAATGCCCAGGCTAAGCTAGGCATCACATGCCAGGTCATGAATGAATTTAATTAGGCATTATTTAGAACTACATCTTGGTTCATAAATTAAACACCTTTCCAGTCCTGTTCATTTGTGAGCTATCCATTGCATTCCAATGAGAAAGACAAATGAGCATCAGAGCAGTTTTCACTTAGAGCCATTCAAAGCTCTGTGAAGCAATCAGTTGTTTGTTGTTTTTTTAATGCTAGATTACGTCTTTTAGGAACACACCAGCCAATTCAAATAAACACACCAAATTAATGAGGCATAACAATTATGTGTGTTCAGGGTTGACATGAGCTTTCCAATGGATTTCATGTGGTCGAATTTTGTTTGGATGAAGAAGCTGGGCTACAGAGGATAGCACAATCTTGAAAAAACTGCACCAGGTTATTACTGCTGCCTTTATGGGTGCTGTTTATATGGCTTCTATCACCACTTGCTCTTCACTCAGAACACAAGCATGCTCTTGTGCTGCACAAGATTAACACAGAACTGATTGCTCTCAACTGCTGCAGCCCTGCGGGCAGTGACTCTGTGCCATGGCCTGATTGCATCAACAGAGCAATGATTTCATTAAACCTCATGCTGCACTGTCAATATGAAGGGATGATGTGGGTTCTTCAGCCTCTGGGTTACCTGTGGTGCTTATTAGGGACTGCTTGGGCAGGATTCTGGAATTGCACACAGAAAGGATACCAGCAACCCACCATCTGTTGATGGTTTATTGTGTGCACAAAGCAAGCAGCATCAGTTGTGCTGTGCCCTGTTCAGCCTCAGTACTGAGCACAAAATAGCCCTCTGGATGTGTAAATATGTGCAGCACAGGAAAGGCTCATGAATTGAGAAGTTTCTGACCATCCAGCACCAGTTGAATGGTCTGTCTGCCTCTGAGCCACACCCTGAGCATGTCCTGGTTCATTCTCAGCATGAATTCTTTATGAACACCTTTGCTTTCAAGAGTATGTTTTCTTTTAAAAACAGGCAAAGGAGCTGCACGTGGTGTGGCTGCACAGAACAGGTGTGAAGGCTCCATTTGGATGGGCTGGAGAGCCTTGGTTGCTGTGTGCCTTGGCATGCTGAGCTCCACGTGCTCAGGAAACTCCATTGCAGCCTTACTCAGGGTCTGTGCTCCCCCAGGCTTCAGCCAAGGTCCTTCAGAGGGGGCCATGCTATTTTCTTCTCCAAACACCTCTCTTGCACCAGCCTCTCCTGCTCCTAGCACAGCTTCCTCTTCCAGACAGCAGCAGCAATTCCAGCGACAGGGAGGTGCCTTTGTCTGCAGTTTGTGAATCTGAGTGCCACCCAGCCTCGGCAGACTTTGTACCACTCTCTTTGTGCTGTGCTGTAACAAAAGCAGGAATTTCAGCTCCCAGGAACGCATTTCCCTCCAAAGTTCCTGTGATCCATGTGTGACACACATACATTTGGTTAGAGATCCATGTGTGACATACATACATTAGATTAGAGATCCATGTGTGACACACATGCACTAGATTAGAGATCCATGTGTGACACACATGCACTAGATTAGAGATCCATGTGTGACACACATACATTAGATTAGAGATCCATGTGTGACACACATATATCAGATTAGAGATCCATGTGTGACACACATGCACTAGATTAGAGATCCATTTGTCAGCCAGGGCTGATAATGGTGCTCACTGCTCAGAGCATCATGGCACCTCATGAATATTCATGGCAGGGGGAGCAGGCTTGGTACAAATGTATTTACATCAGATGGCTCCAGCAGGGACTTCATGTTCTAGGTGGGAGTATGTGTGATAACCTCCGAGCCTGGCGCTACACAGACATGTTAGCCAAAAACTCATGTGCAGTAAGATCTGCTGCTGCTTTCCTCACCCATGTCTGCTGCTGGATCAGGCCCTCAGATATTTTTTAGGCATTAAAATAAACATTAAAGGCATCAGAAGCATTTTGAAAGTTGGTGTCATGGCATTTTTCTCTAATTCCACCACTGAAAGGAGGAATACGGTGGTTTTTTTTCAAAGCACAGCTTCTTCAAATGGATAGAATGGATCAAAAGAGATCAGAGATGCCTATAAATATCACACTTAAAATTGCTGCAAACAGAAAGCAACTGTGTGTCGATTGGAGCTGTGTTTACTCCTAATGCTACCAACAGCCACAGCTGGGCTGGCACAGAGTGGAGCAGGGAAATCTCCCCCGAGGCTCTTGCCTCTGCAATTTTAAAGGCTGTTCTGGTAAACTTTATTGAGTATCTAGTAAATAATTTTTAAGAGATTATATTCAGGCTTCAGCCAGCTATGCTCAGCAATCTGGTTTTTTCTCCCAATCAATTGTCCATAAAGTTGTAAGCTGATTTTTATCTTCCTAGCACACTTATCTAGCGTTAATGGGACAGGGGCAGAGGAAATTAAAAACCCAGAGGAGATGATGACAGTGTGATAGCAAAAAAGGAGCCTCTTCCTACTTGGTAAAGTTCATTCTGGGCTGAGAAAGGAGTAGCCTAGCGAGAAGTGAGGCCCTCCCTGCACTTGGCTGGTGTAATATTCCCACAGTTTTTCAGTCATGGTCACTCCTGACCCACGAGCCCTCCAGCCCAGCTGCAGCCAGCCCTGCTCCTGCCCTGCTTGTCTGAGGGGCCCACCCCCACATCAGCTCCAGTCCTGAGCAGAAATGCCCCAAAATGCCCACGAACCAGCCTGAGAGCTGTGTCCCAGAACCAGCCTGAGAGCTGGGTGCTGAAAGCACAGCTCTTCCTAAGAGAGCTTCCCCACACCAGTGAAAGCCTGTTCTGCACCCACAGTGCCCCAGCCAGAGCCATGCCCCTCTCACCACAGCAAAGGGGGCTCACCCTGCGGCAGCTGGTCACTCCACAGCCTGCAGAACTGGTGAAGTTGCTTTCCTTTGGCCTCTGATTCCTGTTTTCAACAGGGATCAAACATATTGCTGTTAAATCTCAGGCCTTGAAAGCCAACATTAACCCAAAGAATGCCCTGAATCACAAAACTCCAGTGACTGCCTTAGACCACCAGAGTGTTACCAGAGGAAGGCAGGGACCCTCCTCAGCCCCCTGCCCTGGTGCTTGGTGACAGAGCAGTGCAAGGGGCCACGGTCCCAGTGAAGTGCCAAGGGGAGCAGGACACGTCTTCTCAGGGCTCCTAAACCACTCAGACACGTCTCACAGCCTGCTCCCCGCGACCTGTGCACAGCCATCAAACACAAGCCAGAAGCAAAAGATCTGTGAAGTTTAAAAATCTCCAACGAAACTTTCCCCCCACTTCAAGGCCAAGGAAACAAGCCAGTCTTGCAGCATGAGCAGAGAGGAGAACAGAGAGGAAAAAAAAGACCTCCTAATTAGAGCGAGATTCAATAAGCCCTAGGCTTGTTTTAAAATGAAAATGCTACCACTTCTTCTACAGCAGTGACCTTACTTTTGCCTTGAGGATTAATACAAAGCACAGAGGCATTTGCAGTCAATGTTTTCAGTGGAATTGCCTGAGAGCATGTGAAGTTTGGAGGATACTGTCTTTCTGGGTCAGGGTGGAGTTGTCTCACAGAGATTTCAATTCATTTTCTTCCATTTTCTTTAACTGTCTATCAGCTTTGCATCACTCACGGCTCGTTTCAGTACCCAGCCTTTGTGGCTCCCAAATATCTTATTAACATCCATTAAATCCCACAGCTCCCTATGGGGACAGAGGAAACATCACTCCCTTCCAGGTGCAATGTGAAGCTGCAAGCTGCAGCTGTGCCAGATTTATCAGATTTTACTCAGATTTGGACCAGACATTTGTGTCTCTTCAGACCTGGTTGCTGTGTATGACAGCAACTAATTTATACCCACCTGACCCAGGTATAATTAGCTGAGAGTATGAGATATTGTTCAATATATTATTAAGTGAATGAGATAATAATTTTCCTATGGGTTTGCATAACATAGCAGGATGAGGAGGAACTAATCTCTACATCCAGCTCTCGCCTGCCAGCTCAATATTAATATAATTACTTAATATATTTTATGTTATATCAATGATATATTAATACATATATTAACGCAATAAAAATACCCATAATATTTGCAATTACAAACCCTCAGGACTCACATAACCACACACCTATCTCCTTCCTGAAGAGCCATTCACCCACCATGGAGTGACCAAGGGCACAATCTGATACACCATAATTCCACCTTCTTCTCCGTAGCCCCTTACTGCTCCAATTCCCAGAGTTTTCCAAAGATCCCCCTCAGTCCCTTCTGCCAGGCTGTGCTTTCATGATCACACCCTGATGACAGAGGTGTTGCTGCCCAGGGTTGCAGGGTGGGCAGGGGGTCCCTGCCCTGCCCTGCCCTGCAGTGTGTGTGCAGGGTGCGGGCAGCACCCTGAGCAGGGAAGGGTTTGTTCACAGCACTCTTCTGTTATTTCACAAGCACACTGACCCCGTGTCCCTCGCCCAGAGCCAGCAGCACAGACAGTGCATGCCCTGCCTGACCCTGCCCAGGTGTGCTGTGTTCCCTCTGATCCCAGCGCCCAGCGTGCTGCAGCTCTCAGCCCTGGCCCAAAGGCATCAGCAGAGCCAGCTGTGGCTGCCACAGCACCGGGACATGGCACGTCCCTGGCACTGTCCCTGGCACTGCCCCAGCCCTGTGCTTGCTGTGGGTGGTGGGTGAGCTGTTCCCTGGTTTCCTTGGAGCTCAGCACATGAAGTGTCACCCAGCACTGGCATGTGAGGCTGTGTCTGTGTCTCAGCGCCTTGAAGCAGCACTACCACCCTGGGCATCACCAGAAAGTCACGCAAGGACCTGCTTGTGGGTGACAGAAGGATAAAATATTGAAGCAAGGAAAAAACAAGCTCAAAATCTATGCCAATATTATACATATATATAATATACAGATGCAGCTGAGCAGACCAGAAGCTTGTTACTGGGTATTGCCCTTTTTTCAGCTGTGAAACTCCATTTGAAGGGGCAGTCAGAGGCCCTTTTTCCCTCCTCACTTTTCTATTATGTGTTATTCACATTTTCATGTGGTAGTCTCCATGAGAAATGCACACCTTCCAGCAACTAATAGACAATTCAGATAATGAAGACTCCAGCTCCTGATAAAAAATCTCCAGGAATGAATTAGCCCCTAGATGGTTTTACTCTCTGCTTTTAAATCCATGTTTATAATGAATGAAGAACGCTAGCTGATTTGAGAAATCAAAACCCCACTACTAATTACAAGCCAGGAAATACTTTACCTTGAAGGTGAAAGTTGGACTATTTAACACCAAAGATAAAGATGCCACATGTCTTTGTTTTACCTGCCCAGGCATGTTTTTGTAATAGAGCAGACTGGTGTAATGACATTTTTTATTTCAACTGTCCATTTGTCACAGTGGGTTTTCTTCCTGGTATAATAGCACAGAAAAAGACCAGAACTGGGAACTTAATGTCTTTGTTCTTTGTTCCTGTCTGTAATTCTCAGATTCTCGTGTTTCTTGATACTGCATGAATGCCAGCAAACAGATTTTTGCCTTTCAGGCTGTGCAGTCCATTTCTCCAGATGAAGAGCAGAAGTCTCTGTGTCTGGCAGATGCCTGGAAGCTGTTCTGGCATCTTGGGCCAGACACAAGAGACAGTCTGATGGGCAGCTGGGAGGGGCTGGAAGGGGCTGGAGGGGCTGGAAGGGGCTGGAAGGAGCACTCCTCAGTTCCACTCCCAGCCTGTGGGCTCAGCCTGCACTGCAGCCATGGCATGAGAGAAGGCAGGGAGGGAAAGCTTTTTGCTATGAATTTTTGTAAGCACATCAGGGAAAGGTGCAAGCATCTCATTTGTACTGTGTGGGATGTCATCTCTGCTGGCTCCCAAGGCAAAACTTTTCTGAGCTGCTGGCAGTCATGCACACATGTAGAGACAAGACACCCTCATCAATGAAAAACTCTCTTAGATGCCTGAAACAAAAGCTCAGGTTCAGGCTGTTCAGACGTATTCTGATTTGCCTCTGTGACTTTGCAGAAAAAGGGTCTGGAACGTATGATTTTCTTTCTCCCATCTTATCATACTTCTTTTCAGAGTGTCCATATCTGTTCACCCAGCCTGGCTGCTGCAGTCTTTGGGCAGCTTGGCTGAAGAGCAGGGTGAGGTCTGCAGGTGGTGAGGAAACAGGGGCCCTGCATCCATTGTAGTCCCCTAAAACTTATCTCTCCACAGGGTTGTGTGACTGTCTTTCACCTACTTAAAAAGCTGGAGCAGTAAAATGCTCTCCACTGAGTTTTACAGAGGGACGAGGTTGGCATAAACAGATGTCTCTGGAAATCCAACCTTAATACTCACTGGTTCATAGCCCCCAAGCAATCCCCACATTTCTGTGGTGCCATTTGTTGCAGGCTTTTCCCTGAATAAAACACTTCAAAACTCTCTGGGGACAAGCAGAAGCCCAACTTCTATTTCAACCCCTCTGCCAGAGTTCATTCGGTCACTGTCATTCCTCACTAACCTAATAAATTGTCCAGGCTGATTAATTCAGGCTTCTGGTAACAAGGGGCTGTGCTGGGAGGCTGGGATGCAGCACCGGCTCCCCCTGCACAGCTGCCCCAGCTGGCAGCAGCACAGGGCTGCAGGCAGGGGAGGTGCTGCAAGCTCTGACAAAATGCTGCTGCTCCCCAGCACTACAAAGCAGCCTCTGAGAGTGTGCTGTCCCTCCGAGGTACAGAGATGAAAACACCAAGATGTGAAGAACTTAAATATTTCATCACAGACTTTTCTCCATTTTGTTCTCCATTTACACTGGTAAGTTACACTTTTAAACTAAAAAAAAAAAAATATATATAAAAAAAATTTAAAATATTCTTTGTTGGGATGTCAGAGTGCACCTACTTCCACTCCCTACCTCCCAGGAGTGATGAATAAGCATCACCTAAACGGGTCTCCACTGGGAGTGAATGTCTGTGTCCACAGAGCTCCTCCATGAGCCACAGGCCGCCTGCAGGAAGATTTCTCTGAGATTCAAAGCCAGGCTTCTCTGTAAACAAAAAGCACTGCAGCCACCTCCTGAACGAGTAGCTCGGTGTGCTGAAGGAGCAGATGCTCTTTCAGAGCCATCTGAAACCAGTGCAGGACAGGGACACCTGAAGCACATGTCTGAGCA
Source organism: Onychostruthus taczanowskii (assembly GCF_017590055.1). NCBI lineage: Eukaryota > Metazoa > Chordata > Aves > Passeriformes > Passeridae > Onychostruthus > Onychostruthus taczanowskii. The sequence continues at coordinate 5,666,687 of NW_024499128.1, forward strand.
CTGCCATGCAGACCTTCAGCCCACACATGCCAGGGCATGGCAGGGCTCTTGGCTTGGCATCCCCAGGGGAAGGAGAGGGGCTGTGGGCAGAAAAACCATAGTTAATCATGGTAACTGCTTTATAGAGGAGTTTTTTTTTCTTTTACAGGGGAAGTTTGGGAACAAATTAGAGATGGGGAAGAAAGGTCAAGCTAATAATGGAGCAGGGAAATAACAGTGGAATATAAAGAAATTGCTTATGTCATAAAAAAAATCCATCCTTCCTTTGGAATCAGTGCTTGAAGTAGGAGTTTTCCAGTGTGTTTACACCACTTTTCTAAGTGATCCTGGGGTTCAAGAAGAAGATACTGTCCCCAAACAACTTTCCAAAGGGCTGTTGCACACCTGCAGCTTCAAAGTGTAACCAGCAGCAGTCAACAGAACACTTCATCTGTACAAACTCCAACACCATTCTGGTGAGCACAGAAAACACCAAAACCCCCTTTATACAATGGAAGAGCCTGGAGAGGGGCTCAGTAGCTTGGACCAGGGAGGACCATTCAAAAGTTAGTATCAGTTAGTTATTTATGATCCTTTTCAATGGTCACTGAAATCTCTGCTGGTGTTTTCAAGGCTTCTTGGCTCTCTCCCACTTCAGCTCTGTGTCAAGAGCAGAGTTTGACACTTTACCTGCCTTGATCAAGGGGTTGAAAACAGTGACCTCCAGAGCTCCCTTTTAGCCTTAATTTTTAATCATCTAGGAAAAATCCATTTGCTTTCAGTGAAATCTAACATGGAGATTTTTAAAGGGATTTAGGTTGCCATATCACAAAGAACTTAGAAGAGCATTTGGTTCCTAAATCCCATGCACTCTAACAATTTCCTGGCCATTTCTTAAAGGTCAGTGTAATTTTTCTTTAGCGCTAATGATCACAAGTGAAAGTTAGGAACCCTGCTGCTCGGTGCCCAGGAGCCAGCCCGAATGCTCTTAGTGGTCTCTTTCAGTGCTATAAACACGTTGCTAATTGCAGCAGTAACACAACTGGAAGTGCTAAGGGGAGATTATTGTAGCTGCAAAATGCCACTGTGCTGGCTGAAGCACTCTGCAGGAGCTAATGCCTCGGTTAAGCTTTCCAACATCTGCTCAGAGTGCAGCACAAGGGGGCTGGAGCCCGGCACTGCTGCTGGGAAATCTCGGCAGCACTGGGGAATTCCACAGCTGTAACCACTGCAGTGAAGGGCCCGTGGCTCCACAGCAGTGGGAGAACGTGGGCCACAAGCAGGAGTCACTGTCTCTGCTGGGAGATGTCCTGGGCTTGTGCCTGAGGCTCTGCACACCAGGGCAGCCTGTGTGCTGCACGCCCCCGAATCAGAGCGGGCTGGGCTGCTCCAGCTGCAACTCGCTCAGCTGGAACATCAAATGCCAGTGGCCACGGATCACAAAATGGTACAAACTCCTGCTTCCCCCTTCTTCTGACACCACGGATCACAAAATGGTACAAACTCCTGCTTCCCCCTTCTTCTGACACCACACTGTTTGGGGAAATGGTCTGCAGAAAGAGGCCTGTGGCTGGCAGATGACCTGAACATCTGGCCAGAGATGTTCAGGTACCAGGCAAGGCACATGTAGCTACTGGAACTGAATGCAGAGTCACTCAGTGCATTAGAGAGTAAAGATCTGAAGGCAAAACAAAATGCTTTTCCCAATACTGATTTTACCCCAAGAGGGTAAGGTGCTCCAGGTGACTCATGACTCACCTTGTGTGATTAGGTGGTGCATGACCCAGACAACAGAGACAAATAATCCAGGATCCAGAAAAGGAAATTACCATTTTCAAAGCAATTTTAAATTATTTTATACATGTGTTTGAGCTTTCAGACCCTGGGAACATAGACTAAAACCCACAACTTCTTATCATTGCCACTTTCTGCATTTAACCCTCATGGAGGGAAAAAGAATACCCACAGTAATCCCATCAAGAAGTTGCTCTTACCCAATGAAGGGAAAACTGCATGATTACAAAGCTAGAAAAGGTAAAAAATAGTACAGAATTACAAACACTTAAAATGCCTGCAAGAAAGCAGCTGGTCTTAATGTTGAAAATTACCAGCCAAGTGTATTTCCAGTGAAAAGCCTTCATATTCTGCAAGATTACAAGCCCAAAAGCTCAGTACTTAGATTTTGCCTGGATACTCTACAAACACACATGTAACCATACAATTAATTCCTTTTTAAGACCGCTGCACAAGAATTTCTAGGGTGAGCTACCAATTTCCATAATCCTAAATCAGTTCTTCCAGTGGGATTTTCAGGATGGAAAGCCGCCCATCACCAGCAGTCAGGGGGTGCCTGACCCCTCAGAAACAGTGTCAGCAGAAAGACCACAAACTGATAGATGAATCCATCTGAACATCATGAGAACTGGCACGAACCCTTCTGCAGCCTGCTGCTGTGCAAGCCAGAGCCCAGCCTCGCCCGTGCCCCAGGCTCTGGTTTCGTGTTCCCAGGCTGTCCCAGCAGCTGCCCCGAGCACAGCCAAGCCTCCCCCGCGTTTGGAGCCAGAGGCAGATGTGCTGAATTACTGTGAGAGCCTGCTCTGGAGGGCTTTCCAGGGCGGCTGGAAGCTGAAAGCAATGGACATTTAAAGAGAGTTTCTGCCTGCTTGAGACTTTCACCCTCCTCCTTGAAAAGTGAATGAGGTGAAATCACTTGGAAAAAAAATAATATATGTGACACTTCTGCTTTCTTCACATGACTCCCGCAGCTTTCCTCATTCCAAAACCACCTTTTCTTCCATTTTCTCACAGACACTCCTGGCTTCACTGTGCCCTTTCCATAGACTGTCTGAGCCCACCACCTCTTCTTTTCTCCTTACCCATTTCAATCTGGTTAAATTTGCTTTTTCCTCACAGACCATTTCCAAGCAGTCCTTCCTCACCTTTCCATATTCTACCACTCCAGTTATTTTCAAAACTCAATCAAAACCCAAAGCTTTTTTTCTAGGATTTGAACTATTTTGTTTTCCCCATTTCTCTGGGTTTTTTCCCCCTGTTAAGTGCTTCTCAGTGTTATTTGCATTACTAACACCAGACACAGAGCTGAGCTCTGTTAAGCAATAGTGTCCAGCCTGAGAGTCACCCAGGTGTAAAGAATAATCTTCGACATACTGGTCTGGGCTCCAGCTCCCACCTGCACTCACGCACCCAGAAGGCAGCAGGAAAGCAGCATCCAGCCCATTTTGGCTTTTCTTGACATTTTTGCCCCCGTTAACTGATTCCAGTAATTTATGTAGGCACTGGCCCCACTTAATCCACAGCCTCTTCTATCCATTGGACTGAACAAGAATTTATTTCCCATAAAAGTTATCTTAATTCTTTTGAAGGTTGCCACCTTTAAGAACCACTGACATCCCTCACTATGTGTTACTGAGTTATTTCTTATCCTGCCAATCATTTGCTCAAAAACTGAAACCAAATTATACCCCAAAGGTGTAACTAAAACATGAAAGAAATGCACACAGAAGGAGCACACCTCCCAGAAATGGAATTTCAGGATGGTCCAAATAACCATCCTGAAAAAAGATGGAAAAATAAGAGAGACCATAGGACTACAGAGAAGAAAGGAAACCCTGGACTTAATTTTCTAATATTATAAGGTTATGAGGGAGTCAGATTGGCCCAGCTTTCCAGAATGAGCAATGGGACAAGCTGAAAAAGACTTTGCTGTGGTCTCGCTGGCACAAACACTAAAATTTCCACAGATGAATGAAGAAATAGAAGGTGGGAGGTGGTGGGTCATAGAGGATGAAGAAAAATATCTGACCACTTCTTAATCATATCCAACACCATGCAGACAAGGCCTGCCCCACAGACTCCCATGAGACACTGGTACACCCTCCTGAACCCCCTGGAGTGGCACCAGGAGCTGGCTCAGCCTTCTTTCCTCACTCTGGAAAGAGGAGGCTGAGCACAGCTCCCCAGCCCAGCTGTGTCCTCAGCACTGACAGAAATGCAGACACGCAGGGTGAGTCATCTGCCAGCTGATGTAAGAGCCTGGAGAGACTCCAGTGCTCCTGATGGAGACCAGGAATACCCACAGCAGGGAGAACTTCCGTGGGATCCTTCCTGAGCTCTTCCTGGAGTGACAGAAAGTTCAAACTGGACAGGAAAGGGTGCTAAAATTATTCATGTATTTGATGCATTCAGGGACTTCTGGGGTTTGGATGGGCACATCATCACAGGCTCACTTCTTAATGGGGTGAGGGGCACGAGGAGGAGGGAACAGGAGGGAATAGCTGTGTGGGCTATTCACTGCCCCAGCATCTCCTGAAAGTGAGCTGGTGGCCTCCCAGGGCACACATTCTCACAAGCTGTGCTTCTCAGGAGCAGTGTCATGGCTGGTGCACACACAGATCCATCAGGCAGCTCAGCCAGAGGGGTCACTGCCCAGAGAGAAGAGATGAGAAAAGACAAGGGTAGGGCCAGGTAGATGGGAGACTGCAAAGAACTGACAAGGTGATGCACTAATTAACATGCCATCAAGCATTTCCATCACAGGAGCAGCTGAGGCACTGTCAGGTTGGTGGGGGGGATGTGGAGAACAAGCTGAGAGCTTGAACAGACTTCAGAGAACAATTGCTTGCAGCAGGAACATCAGGTTTGGAGAAACACATGCCAGCAGTCCCTGGAGGTCCAGGCAACACCCAGGCATTACTGCTGGATTAAAAATTTTATGTTGAAACACAGGAGTTCAGCCCTGGGGAAAAAAAAAAAAAAGTTGCAAATGCCTGTCTTAGCTCTCATTTTAAAAGCCCTTGAGGAAGAGGGAAGAAAAAACATATGATATTTGTGACTGAACCAAAATGGGACAAGTGCACTCCTCCCGCACAGGGCACACACGCTGGTTGTCAGGCTGTCCTGCAGCTACAGCCACAGTGAATATAAATGCCATGAGCTGAGGTGATTTATAGCAAAGCTTTCAAAGCCCACCAACTACTGTAGTTAACATACAGACTGCTGTTAATGCGACTGTGTAATTTAAACCTCAAACTTTTCCTTAGCCAGGGAATTCAAATAAATTTTTAAAACCCCCACACCTAAACTCTGCCAAAATTAAAACTTACAAATAAAAGTTATCAGATGTTCAAGCCAAATTCGCACGCGCAGTAAGCAGACACCTTGAAGTCAAGGTGCTGTATGAAGCCAGGAGAACACAAAGCAATGGTGGGGCTGTGGGAAGGTTTGCCTGGGCCATTTCATCGGGGTGTGTTTGGTTTGGTCCCCTCAGTGCCTGCCCAGCAGCGCCAGCTGGCACAGAACACAGCAGCCCTGCAGCCCCTGCGCTGCTCCCAGCCCTGCAGCGCTGCCAGACACGCAGCCCGGCCCCATCGCCCTGCCAAGAGCTCCAGGCAGGGCCTCCGGGGGTCTGCAGGGCCGGCAGCACAGAGAAGGGCCAGCGTGGCAGGGACACAGCCCCTGCTCCAGAGGGGACGTGTCCTGGGGGTGTCTGCCAGCACTGGCTGCTCCCGTCCCGCGCAGCGCCGGGGACTGCGCATCACTGCCCGGCCTGAGCCTTCAGGCCTGGGACAAACCTGGGCACAGCCACAGGGAGAGGCCAGGGAGCAGCCCCCCGCTCAGGAGGAGCAAAGCGACCACAGATTCATATTTATGGCACTTTGGATAGAGTGAGAAAATCTGAGAGCATCCCAGTGAAGCCGGGCTGTGAGAAGATTGCTCCACTTAGGAAGGTGGGGAGAGTTTTGCAGTGGGGAGTTTAAAATATTCAGAAAGGCAGCTGCCAGGGCTATCTGGCTCGCTTGGGTTGCTGTAGATTTTTTCTGATCTGCCAATGAAATTTCCCAGTGCCTTTAGCTAAATTACAAACAAGAAGCCAAAGAAGCAAACACCCTGCCCATCTGTGCCTCTCATCACGCCCTTCACAGAAACACAGCAATTAGTATTTTCCCTTTCAAACATCCTCAAAGGTCAGACCCCTTCTCCCTTAGTCACCACCAAGCTAGGCAGAGCCCTCTGCTCATTTCCCAATTCTGAGACCAACATTTGGCATCTGAATTGCTTTCAAGAGGACATCAAGACTTTCAGAACCTGCCACTTCCCTTAAGGCTATTTCAAGGGGATCCCAGAATGTTTAGAAATTGAAACTATGCCATGAAGTGGCAATTCATGAAAGAATCACTGCAGGAAGCACCTTCAAAACTAGAGCAGTGAGCCTATCACTAGGCATAGATGAAGCTTCAAGTGCTATAAAATGCCCTTTGAGTAATTTCCCCACAGGTCAGCAGGCTTCAGCCTGCAGAATTGCTGTGAAATGATAAGTAGCTCCCACCTGGCAAACGTGAATGAGCAGACGGCACCTCGACAGGAGAGCAGCGAGGCTGGCTGAGGTTCCTTCTTGCTTGGCAGGTTTCCAGGTGTGAAATTCAGGAGTGCAGTTTTCCTCCCTGCCATGCTTTAGTCAGCAGTGCCATTCTGTACCCTCTCAGCACCAGTGGCCCTTTCCATGTGTCTTTCCTGGGAGCCTAAGGAAGGGTTAAATATCTGTGAGTGAGGGTGCTGCTGGCAAGGGGTGACACCTGCCCTTCAACATGCACACCCCGCTCCCACTGTCAAGGTGGATCAGTGCTTAATGCAGCAGCCTTGACAGGGTGCTGCTAATAAAGATGCAGAGAGCAAACAACAAAACCATCTGAAACAGCAAGGCCACGTCACAGGTTGCTCTTCAGAGATCTGAGCCACTCTGCACTGAATTCATGGGAGGCATCTTGAAAATGTATGAATAAACCTGGATCTGTACCTCAGGTAATGTTCCCCACCTTCAACCACAGCTCAGGGCAGTGTGGAATGCAGGAGAACGTGGCCACCCACTTGTCCTGACCCCTGGTGCATGAGGAAAAGGGGACAGTGGCACTGGTGTCCCTGCACTGCTCCTGACACTGACAGAGGACATTCCCTGGCCAGTGTGGGAGAGGTGAGAAAAACCATACACACACCCCTCTCTCTTTTGCACAGGTTACCTTCTTGAATAAGTTGCCTTTCACAATTTGCTTTCCTATTAGAATATTTGTTTGTCCAGGCCAAACAAGCCCTCAGGCCCATCAGCTTATCAACACAAACAACACAGCTAATTCTTTGCCTCTGCCTTTAAGGCACCCTGCTCTTTGAGCAGTTTACTAATATTGATAAATAAGGTTTTATTCTCTGTATTAAGAACAAAAAAACACTTCCAATGATTTTTTTTTTTTTTAATTCCAGGGGTTTATCCAGACATCTGGATGCTTTTGTTGCAATTTCTCCAGATTTTCTTGGCCAGTACATTTTGCTGGAAATCATGAGATTTCCAATGGATTTTTGGTTTTCATCCAACTGGAAATACAGCAAGAGGAGTTTTTCCCTCCCAGTCTTCCAATACTTCTCTTCATGTGCTGGCTGGAATCAGCATATATAGAGGGGCATAAAAAGAAAGCCTTGATTAAGAAAATCTGAGGAAATATTTGTACTTCAAAGGTATCTTTCCAGCTTGGGGTGATGGTTCTAATTAGTTTCTAATGAAGCAACGCCGATGAAGCCTTGCTTTGTGGGACTGTTTAGATGACCGTTCAGTGCAGACTAGGACACTGAGGAGGGGAGCTCCAGGCCTGTGCCAAGCTCATGCTTATGACCAGATAGTGTGTCTGATGGGTATCTGAACTACCCAGTTCTTAATTAGAGATGGTTATTAGCTCAGTATCTGAGCCTCTCCAGCCTCCAGGTCTCTCTCAAGGACACCTGCTGGGGCTGCTTTGTCACCTATTTTGCAGCGTGGATGGAGGGCAAGGAGATGACTGCTCTGAGCTCAGTGGTGTTTTCTCTCATGCCATCCTCCCACAAAAGGGTGGAGGAAAGTGGAACAATGGAAAGGGAGTAAACTGTGGTGATGGGGGGGCAAGGCAGATCAGAAACATTCATGTGGCAAAAAAGGAAAGAGCAAAAGGAGGAGGAGATGGAGGAGACAATGGAATAATCTCCAAACACATGGCCTCCATCCACCTTTCTCCAAAATCAGCCTAAATCTGGAAAGATACAGTAAACGATAAAGGACCAAATCCAAACAGGACAGAATAGGGAAAAAAAAATCAAGGTCAAACTGCAGGAGCAAGTGAAGCACCATGCCAAAGTGGGAAAAGCATGGGCCATTTGGTGAGAAGCTGTCTCCTCCTACAGGGGCAGCACTGTTGGCTTGGTAGCACCCTGATGTCCCCAGCAGCCATCAGCAGGTCAGCTTCAGCACAGCCACAGCCATCCCACAGCACAACCCTGCTGGAAACTGCTTCTCTGTGCACCAGTCCCACTTCCAGGAACTCTGCTTCTAGTGCACTGTGTAAGGACAGGATTCCAGGAAAGCAGATGTCATGCACTTGGAAGAATTTTGCATTATATTTAATTTCAGCGGCGTGTGGGAAGCCCACAGCGAGGCTCAAGCAGAGGAGGCTCTGGCAGCAGGGAAGGCACTCGTGGGCAGCCTCAGGACACAAGGGCTGGGCCATGCTCAGGGTCACCAGGGGTGACACAGGGCAGGGGGACACCCTGCGTGGCCTCACAGGGCTCTGGGGACACGGGTCCCTGTGTGGCTCAGCCAGGACAGCACAGGATTGCTGGTCAGAGCAACTGAATGCACTGTGATTTATTTGAGAGCAGTGCCTGTCAGTGCCATCTAGGAAATTCAGGATGCTCATCCATGAAGGGAGGGATTTTCCCCACAGGGAGCAGCAGGTGGGCAGAACTTTTGTTAGTGCTCTGTACGGAATGGTGATCAGAGAGTTTGCAAAAGCCATTTCCTATGGAACATAAAGCCCCTCTGAAACTTTAACTGAGAATTGTTCACAACATGTTTAAGGCTTCCAAAGCCATCAAAGCTAACCAGAATTCATTAAGAGAGAAAATAAGATTGTAATTAATTAACTTATTGAAATTATGAATCAAGGACTACGCAGAAAAGGCTATGCATCACTTTGCAAGTTATTCATTTAATCAAATAACTGGGCTGAAATATTTGCATTAATAATTGCACCAGAAAGTGCTGATCACAATGTTTAATAAATCCAACTTGTTAATTCTACAGACTCTATTTCAAGTCTGAGACATTCGTACACAAAGTTCCACTGGTATAAAGGAAGTTTTGGGGCTGTGTCCTTAGAAATTCAAACAAAAGATTCTTCCAGAGCACTCTGAGGTGTGGTCAGAGGAACAGCTGCAGCCTCACCCACATCATGCCACTCTTTTCTTCTGCAGAAGGCTCAGGACAAGGGGGTTGTTGTGACAACTCCTGAGCACAGCCTACAACCCAACGAGAGGCCCCTGGCACTGCAGTAACCAGCAGCAATTAACCTTCATGGTTCCTGGTTAAAATGAATCCTGGCAGCACCTCCCCACGAAGAGCTGTTTCCAGAGGCACCACCCGGACCCCTCAGCCATGCCCCAGCTCAGGCACTCAGCTTTGGCACAGCTGCCCTGGCAGCCCTGGGCTGTGCCGGCTGCCCCGAGCCCTCTCCTGCCCGTGTCCTCTGCCATCCCTCACTGCCCTCCGCCCAGCCCCTGGCACTGCTGGCAGGGGCAGGCAGGAGCCACCTGGCCCAGAGCAGCCTTTGGGAGCCCCCTCCCAGCCCACTCTGCTGCAGGGACTGCTTTTATTGCCTTGGACCCCAAACCCAGGGACAGCTCTCGTGATTTTTGTTCTATCAAGCTGTTACACATCGCGCTCCAGGCACATGGAAACACACCAGCCAAACTCATTTGCACTTTCTGGCAACCCAAGGTTCCTCTGCTTTGCCTAAAACACCTTAATTTTATTTTGACTCTGCTATTTGCTACTTTTATATCTCTGTTATTTTTGTGTTTCACTGATTTGGGACTTTTTGACTTTGTGGATAAAGCAGCAGAATGACAGTAACACTGAGGCTTGAGGTCTCTCAAACTGCCTCAAATCAGAATAATTTAATTCAGCTATTTGATATGAATGCCAAGTTATTAATATGCCAAGTACAGAGCTTCATTGCTTCAACTTTTCCCCGAGTTGCAGACATACTTTACAAGCAATAGACGTGTAAGGTTTTGTTTGGAGACACTGAGATGTAGTTTTTGCCCTTTTGTCTTTCCTGCTCTTTTTTCCCCATAGATCTATTTGCTAAAATAAATTGAAATTGGGTAAAAGAATATAAGGCACAATTTATACTAGATATATCTGCAATTACTAACTCTGAATTAAACATATTCCTTCATGAATAATGAAGCAGAAATAGGCCAGAGGAAAAATGAGATAAGATCTTCAATCCATGTATTTTTAATTGCTTCATTATCTAAAATTTGGTATGAATAGCAGTGGATACAGTTTGCTGTTAATGCACAAAAAGAAATGAGAATTTTTAACCAAATCACAAAAGGCTATCAAAAATTAATTTTGTGTGCTGTGATCATTGAAAATGTAAGTGATTTTGTGGCAGAGTGACATAAAAAATACCATTTATATGCTAATAATGAACAAGTCATATTTTTTCATTTTGATGCAAAATAAATTTTATTTTCATTTTAATGAACTGTAATGAATTATAAGCTGTTTCTTTTTATCTTCAAGTAAAAGCTGGGGAAAAGATAATGGAAGGTTGACAAGAAGATTGCCCCTGAATGAAAATAGGATGGAGCAGAGCATGACCCTTGCTTTGACCTGTAAAACTCCTCTGCTGACTTGGCAAAGCTGCCTTTTAGGCCCAAGGTGAGCACTGCCCATCACTGGGCAAAAGAGAGAAAATCCTCCACACTGGGTGGAAAAACTCCAGCTTTATTTCACACCAACACCAGCATCCTCAGAAGGGATCTGCCATGCTCTCATCCACAGAGCAGCTCCGAGCTCAGGGATAACTTCTGTATCCACAGATAAAAGCACAAGGTACACTCGTTATACTGGCAGTCCCTAACTCTGAATTAAACATGTTCCTTCATGAATAATGGAACCCTAAAAAGGCCAGAGGTACTAAGGAATCTGATCCAAAGCCTATTAAAGCCAATGAAATGTCTTGCATTGATGCATACCATATTAATAAATAATTATGGGGATTTTTTTGCAGTAATTCCTAGAAGCACCAGGCACAGCCAGGATCTTTATCACTTCAATTGCTGCACACAACACAAGAGCTAGTCCTGTCCTAAGGGCATTGCAGTGCAAGGATAAGGCAAGAGATAGTGAGCTGGGAAAGGGCAGGGAAGCCAAACAAGCCCTGAGATTGTTGTGCTCAGCAATTACGTGCAGCAGGCTGGGCACAGCAGCTGCTCCGACACCTCTGAAACAGTCAAGCATGTAGCAACACCAGCTGAAATCAATAGATATTGCATACATTAAACACCCAAGAAAACCCAGCTCAGTTGTTTAAGTTGAGCCAACCATAATGGAAAGCTGGTTTGAAACTGCTGCTCTTGTATTCCCTGCTCCTGGCTCACACCAGGGACTTTCCTCAGGGCACCTGTGAACAGCCTGCTCCATTTGCAGCCAACTTCTTTGCACCTCTCTCTTGTAGAAATGCCCACACAGAATCAAATTCCAGCTGTTACTTCCTTCTTGGGGCCTTCTGCCTGTTATTTGAAACAACCTGTTGTGCACAGTGCTGCTGTGTTCACCCCTGCTGCACCAGCCTCTCACACACCCGAGAGGCTGCCATGGCTGGGGGGATTTCAGAACACCTGCTCCAGAGGTTACAGTGCTTGTAGGTTCCAATTTGCACTTTTATGCATGATGATACCTTTAAGAAGCTCATTTTAAATAACTCCCTCTCAAGAAGAGCCCTCCTGCTTATTATTTGGACTGGAATAGTAGCTGTAACACACTGATGGTTGTTTATTAAACTTTGCCTTGAAAGAGTTAAATCTTGGCAGAAGGACTCACAGCAATGGACATAAGTTACAGTACAGGGAATGATGATATTGTATATGCATCTCATAGATTCCAGGAGTCTATATTAGGAAAAGTATTTCACCCTGAAGACGCTCATCCACAGCTCCCTGCTGGGCCCATCCTTACTCCATCCTTGGGGTCTGAGCTCTCCTCAAAACATCACAAACATCTGCTCTGTGCTCGTTTGTGCAAATGTTTGCTCACAGGGCTTTGATTGTTGGGGTTTTTGTTGTTGGGTTTTTCCCTACAAGTTTTACCTTTGTCCCTCCTCTATGAATCATACAGGGTACAAAATGCAGTAAGTAGCATTTTATCTTGGCCAACTGCTGGGTGAAGCAGGCAATGATCAAAACCATTGAAACTCTGCTCCTAGGTCTCACCAAAATACTTTTAAAAATAACCTAGGTAAAATTATGAAAGACATGAAGTGTTGCTTAAGAAACAAACTACTGAACCAGTCTCCACACCAAAAACTAAAAGAAGTCAGAGTTATTTGACAGCCCAAGTCAGGATATTTCTGCAGGTGATTCTCCAGGTTGAGTTTGGCCTTCATTTTGCAAGGGATTTCACTTCAAGGAAGAATATTGGATTGGAGAAGGAGACAGCAATTTATTTTTTCAGCACTACCACTCATGCAGCTGCATCATATTTTTATCTTGACAATTTCATTGATTTCAAATTTTAAGAAAATGTAGTAGGTGTTTTCCGAATCTTGATGCTAAAAACAAAAGAGAGGAGGCTGATGCAAAATGGAGTAAAAACATTTAATTTTGCTCTAAAATTAAAATGACCCTAAATATTTCTGGACATCTTGGTCTAACTTAAATATTTAGCCTGTGACATTTTGGATTAAAGGGCATGTAAACTGCAGCTAACAATTTCTGGTATTTAAATTTATTTAGAGAATAGTGGAGAGTAACATAGCACAGAAAAATAAGAAAGATGACAAAACTAAACTTCTACAAGAAACCAGATAATTGATAATTATTACTGGAGAAAAGAAATAGCAGATGTGATAACAAGGCACTGAGTCATTAGTCAGATATGTAAGGCAGAAGATGATAAAATAAAGAAATAGATATGTCCTATTTACATGTAATAGCAGTTTCATTCAGAAAGCAACCTGAGATTTGAGGGGAGTTTATTGCTAGGTGCAATCATGCACTTGCCCATCAAAACCAGAGAAATAACAGTCACAGACATGTCCCAGAGAAAAACTCAGGAGCTGGGCTGGAAGAAGCTCCCTCTGATATGACAAAAGAAATGTCTGTGAGAAGTTGATTTTATTAGCATATTGATAGCAAATCAAATTGACCAACAAAGGCTTTTAGAGAGGCTGATATTGTCCAGAGCCAACAGCAAACAAACCCAAGCACCAGCTCTCCCCTCTGTGACCTGTGCGTGTCTCGGGGGACTGTCTTTTCCTCGTGGCAGTTTCAGGCTGCTAGGTTGGGTGTCACAGAGAAGGATGAACTACAAGGGGTTAAGGAAGAAGGAGAAACTCTTGGCCAACAGTATAAAGTCACCTGAAACAAAGGAACTCATGATCTTCAAACAGGCTGGCAGCAGAGCAGGGCAGATGAACCCCTGTGCTTGCAAACCCAGGATGGTTCCAAGATAAATACAGCAAAAATCAGGTGCAGACATCCATGAGGAAGTAAACAGGATCAAGACTTTTTACAGATGGAGACAACTCCACAGCCTGAGGCTTTGATAGCACACCCTTGTGAGCTCATCCCAAACCAGAAGGGACTGACAGGGACAGTGCCTGAGCCTGGCTTAACCAGCTACAAATCCTCCTCTTGGCATTTCCACTGGCTGTCTATTGCCCAGCACTGTTTATGCCTTCAAAGGCTATTAGCAAACCTACCAAATATTTATGTTTTTCTTTCTTTTACTGTCTTCTTTAATTTTTTTCCTTGAGCTAAATGTTTACATTTCCAGTTGCTGAAGAAGGGAATAGCTTAAGATTCATTTGCAGACTTGGTTTTGTTTTTCTTCTTCTCATCTCTGGGATGTACAGAATACTCACACTGGCATGACAAGATCTCCAGCACAAGGCTTTTTGTAAATCCTATTGGATTATCCTAATTATTTCCCAATTGTTATTGTGAATTTATTTGAAAAGCAATAAAGAAAATTACAAGAAAAAAATTAACTGTGCAGAAGACCCCCTAAATGAAGCTGAAGAGGAATGAACTATGTTTTCACTCTTGGAAATGTGCACAAAAAGACTACGTAAGCAGTAACAGAAAAACAACAGATGTTTACAAGAAAAAAACAAAACTGAAGAAAACATAGAGATATGAATAAAAACAGTTTGACTCCACCAATTAGAAACATTTGTTTGATCCAACAATGAAGCCTTGACAAGTGTCAAAGTTTCTGTTTTAGTTGCTGTCTTGACATAGTTAGTGAAAATTGCCCGGATTTTGCAGGATTTGTCCTAATCACATAAAATTGTACCATCATTTTCTTTGGCTGCTACTCTGCTCAATAGGAAATCTTGCCAACAAGAGACATGTAAGTCTTAATCATGCTTGAACAAGGAAGACTTACAATTCAGTTCTCAATAAGACATAATGAGTCAGATAGAAGGTGATTTGCTTGTTCACATTGTTCAGGCAAATTATAGATTTTCTACAAAATTTCCATAATTTTTCCAAATATAATTCTGTTATTGTGTGCTGTGTCTGTAAATTTTCCCACTTTTTTATCATTCTATTCAGGTTTGTATACCTTGAGAAACAGAGCCATGAAGGAGGCAGGTATCTGCCTGCTTGCCACACTTTTGTCTATTGGCATTTTGAAGAACTAGAAGTGGCCAACTCTGGGCTACACCAGGCCCCCTCCCTGACCCAACAGCACCCACAGAGGAGCTGAAGGCAATTTCTCTAAACAGCCCCTGGTTTTAGACCTCAGAGGAGCTGCTTGCCCCTCACCTCTCTGTGAAACAGGCAGGGGCCAACCTTCGGAGCTGCTCAGGAGCTCCAGGAGCAAGCAGGACTTCAGAATCAGAGGCCACAGCTGCTCTTTTACTCTTGCTAACACTGTGCAGCTTGAGGAAGGGATGGAAATGTTCCAGGTTGGGCATATTTTGGATTGAAAGACCCTTATGGAGACTGAATTCAGCTGAGCCCACCCCAGGGCACATGAAAGTAAAAAACAGTTTGCATAAAGCCTTTCTTACTCACCACTCAGTATATCCTCCTCCCTCAGAACCTCCTGCTTATCTATCAAAGGCTTGCAATGGTTGTTTATCACATCCTGGGCAGCCAAGGATCAAAGCCTAGGAATGAATCTGAAGGAAGAATGGCAGGAGGGAAGAACACCCTTTCCACCCTGCTGCTCTTTCACGCAGTGCATGCCAAAATTAAACAACAGCTCAAAAAAGGCTCCATCTCCAGTCATGTGTCACTGATTGTTGGGTCAATAACCACTCATGTTCCACAAGCCCATGCATACAGAGAACCAAAGAGATTACTAAACACATTTTTTCCCCTTTGAGACGAGTCTGACTGTGATTGTGTGCAGAAAAGTTGGGTGATGGATCTGAGAGGAACAACGACAAAATGACAGGATGGGCACTACTGTGCTGGCCCCAAACCAGGCTCTGCCAATAACCTCCACAATTAGATGGCCCCAGACACTGGGTTCTTACAGTCATTCACTCAGCAGTGTTGGCTGGGATGATACAGGCATGCTAATTCATCAGTGACTTGGCTGAGATCTTGATTTGCTCTCTCTGTTTGCTCAGTATATGATAATGCATGATGGCTTTGTGCCCAGAAGGAAGGTCTAAAACTGTCCCACCTCCAGACATGCTTTGTATTTTCTGGGTATTAGCTCCTGGTTTTCCTCAAGTGCCAGGTGGCCTCTGGACCACCACAGAAGAGCACTTTCCTCTTAGATGAAAAGTTGGGTGTGTAATGAGCAATACAAAGCCCAACAACAAAAATTTCAAAATATACTACTACTTCCTCGAGTCCATAAAGTCAGTTAAGGGAGAACATAAATGTTAAGAGGTGTTAGTGCAAAAGGCAGGAGTTCATTTTACATCATTTGTGTCTGCTGGCTTTCAGAGAACACAGTCTGCAGATTTATGATTCACCAGGTAGCTCTGAGAATGTCTGGGCACTTTGGAAACAGCCCTTAGACTGCTGTAAAGGAGAGTGGAAATGGAAGCTGAAGAGGATGCTGTGAAGTAATTGGGTTATTAACTGCTTCCCTGCTGAATGACATGCATGTGTACCCAGAAAATGTTCTTTATTATTTTTTTAATACCCTGCACCAGGGTGCAGAGCTTTTGCCTCCCTAAAACTCCTGTTTTCTTTCAGATGTCACAATACACTTCAGCTAGGCACGTGGTCACAACGAGGCCATCCCTGGGTATGACCACTTAGGAACTGCTGCTTTTCCAGTGGCTGCAGCAGGAAAACCAAGCTGCTGCATGCACCTCAGGGCTGCTGTGTCCACGGGCATTTGCACAGTCAGCTGTCAGAGCTGTCTTTTAAACAAGCAGAATTTACAGGACTAAGGATTTCATAGCCAAAAATTACATCAAACCTGTGTCAAAGAACTCTGCCTCTTCACTTCTCACTTTTCCCCTGCTTTTAAGGCTTAAGCACGCGTCTCAAAGAAGAATGCAGAGCAGCAGCACATGTAACCACACTAATCAAGGCTGGAGAAAGCTCATTACCAAGAGCCTGGACAGCAGTTGGAGCTCTCTGTGAGGTGTGAGGCAGCCACATCACTTGACAAACACGAGTGCTCCTGCACAACTTAGTGTTTAAAAGCAGCAAAGTGCTGTGAAATGATAAATTAGAATGGTCGTATGGATGCCTTAGTGAAAAGTAGAACTGCAGAAAAATATAGCCATGTCTTCATGAAGAGGAGGGGAAGAACAACCCCAACTGTTGAAAGCAGATGAATTGAAATGTGTTCACAAAAATAACAGAAGACATATCAGTACCTACAGCAACCATCCTCACTGGGCTCCATCTGGAGATCAGAGAGCTGAGAGGGAAGAGAAGAGGCACAAATGTTGAAGTGTCTCAGGGAGGATATTACATCTGGGGGATGTCTTAGCAAGCAGGTTCCAAACACAAAATTGATAGCAATAATTTATTTTATTTTTTTTTAAAAAAATGCTATCCTAGAGGAAATAAAACATCAAAGGGAGTGAGCATGTCATGTATTTCAGATGCATCACTTTACACACAGCACAAATACATTTATCTTATTATTTTTAGGGGAAATAAGCCCTAGGTAGTCTCATAATGTCTTGGTAGAGTGTCAAAAGGAACCTGAACATTTCAGTCAGATCTTGTTTGGAGGGTACTGTAATGCATGTTATTTGGCAAAGAGATTTTCAAAGTGTTGCCAAGCCTCAGACAGTTTATGGATTTAAGACCTCAGTTGTTTAAAGCCCTGTTTACAAAGCAATGCATCATGTCACAGCATGGCACTGAAGTTGCAAATGGCTCCCAAATTTTGAAAAAACTTTACGCTGCAGTGGAATACAGATCACTCTGAGACACAGCCACAGGCTTTGGGAGGAGTGCAAGCACCCACCTACACAAACAGCACACCAGCTCCTGAGCTGGTATAAATCAAAGCAACCTTTTTTCAGATAAAGAGAACAATGATGATTTATATCCACTGAATCATACTGAATATCTCTTGAGCAACACTGACCTAAGGAGCCTCAGGACCAGATCCTCAGGTAGAGCTGGATGCTTAATTCCTGCTGGTGGCACAGAATTAAGTATCCAAACCCTTCCATGGAATTCAGTCTAAGTGAGACAACAACCTACAGGCACATTTACAACATGCAATAAATAGAGTGCACTTCATCCCTGTCCAGAATAGCTCCAGCTTTGGCAGCAGGAGAGCAGTGACAAGCAAGGCTCAGGTTAACCAGCCCTGCTAGAAGGGCTGTGCTGGGCCAGCCCAGCTCCCCAGGGCCTGAGCCTGTGCCTCTGCTGAGCTCTGCCTGATGGAGCTGCTCAGGTGCTGGCTGCTGGCTCATGGCCAGCTAACTCCAGGCTGTCACACTCGTGTTTGCACAAAGGACAGGAACCACTCGTTCAGCACAGTGCTGGAAGAGGGGGGCAGCATGTGGGACATCACAGCTCGGGTGAACCACAGGTTACAGCCCTCTCAAATACACACATGCAGGGGTGACTCTTTCACACAGCTCTGGTCAAAGGGCCTGCTTAAAGAAAAGCAAAACCACTCTACTGATAAGAACATTTTCATTTACCTGCATCTCTCTGGAAAACGGGTAACGTGTAGGTTTAGCCATTCTGCAGAAAGGATCTGGGTACTGGTGGGTGCCAAGCTGAACATGAACAAGCCATGTGCCTAATCCTGTGATGTAAAGAAGGCAAATATTTCCAGCAACTTGCATTGGTAGAAGACCACCACCAGCAGACACAGGAGGTGATTAATGTCCTCTGCTCAGCCCTGGGGAGACAGGGCTGCAGCACTGCTCCTCCAGTTCTGGACAATACTGGAGCCAGTCCACTGAGGGGCTACTAAAATGACTGAGGGCTGGATCATTCACGTGAGGAAAGGCTGGGACAGATGGGTTTGCCCAGGCTGGGAAGAGAAGGCTCAGGAGTGGCAGTGTGTCTTTGATGCATGTAAATATCTGATGGGAAGGAGTAAAAACACTAAGCCAGGCTCTTTTCAGTGACAGGACAAGAGACACTCATTTAAATATTGGAGAATCCATTTAAACCTAAGAAAAGGTTTGGCATTTTTTATCTTATGTTTGATCTCTCTGGCAAGCACTGGAACATGTTTCCTAGGGGGCTGTGGTGTCTCCATCCTTGCAGATATTCAAAACCTGAACATGGCCCCAGGTAACCCTCTCAACCTGACCCTGCTCTGAGCAGGGGTGATGGACCAGGCAGTTTGCAGAGGTGGCTTCCAACGTCAGCCATTCTGAGATTCTGTCACTGCTTCACTGCAAATTATAACCCTGGGGGGAGGGAGAGGACAGCCTTTGGTAGTGACAATCTTGGAAAGCACACAGCTGTGGGCAGGAAACTCTGTCTAAAGGCAGCTCCATGCTCCAGTCTGCACTCCCAGCCAGGCACAGCCCAGATAACCCTCAAAGGCATCCAAGTGATCACTGGTGTAATGGACAGAAACACAAAATAAAGGACGATTTAACCAGCACCTGATGGGGTGCACAAATTGGGACATAATTGGAGGACAGAAGTACTAATGAGTTATTTAGCTTCTAAGTTACTTGCTGTAGAGTTTCATTACATATTTTTCATACTAACTGAGCATGAAAGTTCCTCTTCTGATGGCAAAAAGAGAAGAGATAAAACTCAGAAGTCTACACAGCTTGCTGCCTCTTTCCTCTGCTGGAAAACGATAATTATCTCAGGCCTGCCTAATCCTCTAGGATTTATCCCAGATACTGTTAGTGCTTTCATTGTTCTGCACTGTGCTGGGCTTTTCATCCACAGGGCTCAAAGTGCCTTACTGTGGGGAAGGCAAGCAGACCTCTTCAAAAGACCAGAAACTCTCTCCAAGCCATGCACATTTTATGATGCATTCATCTCTCTTTATACATGATTGCCAGAACTGGGACAAGTGCTTGGCAAGTCCTGTAAGACAGAGGGAAGTTTCTTTGCATAAATTGGGAGGAAAAAGCCAAAACACCTTAGAGGGAACTTGGTGCTTAGTGACTGTGCAGGGAGTCAGGAGGTGCTGCAGGAGGAGCTTCAACCTCCGTACTGCAAGCTCAGGGTGGACTCTCAGTCCTGTCCAAAGCACCATTGTTTGATGGTGAGTTACAGCACTGTGTGGTAGGGTCTAACCCCACCTAACCTAAGGTAGGTTAGAACAAAGCTTCTTTTCCAGCTAGAGGTGATAAAAAGCCTATCAGACACTGACAGCACATATGCCTTGTTTCAGTCACCTATAGGGAAAGTCAGACAGGGAGCAGGGATGTGGTGATATGAAGTAAAGTCATATATTTACTTAATCTTTGAAAATAGATGGTGAATATCACTGGGGAAAAAAAAAAAAAAACAAAGCAAGACTTCTTAACATGACTTCAGCACCTGAAGGGCAAAGGTTTTCTTTTAGGTGAGTCTCAACAAGGAATAGAAGTTATTTTCTTAGATATCTCTGGACCTTGCTTCCCTTTTTGACAGAACAGCAATATCTGCTTTTTGTGGCTGAGTTTTGCAGAAGGTCAAAGAATGGTCTTAGATTTCTGCCCTCTGCCCATTAGGATCAGGAAATCATTATTTACATTCTGTGTCCTGGCCCAAACCCACACAACAGTGCCTCCCTGTCGATGAATTTGAGGCTGGCCTTAGGTTAGCCCCTCTGAGCTTCCTCAGGAAGACAGAGCTGTTAAAAGTGGTCATTAACTAGACAGGAATATCAAGAATGAATGCTTCAGTGTCAATGACACAGAAAAAGAAAAAGGAAGAAGTCTTCTGCCAAAAGGCTGTTGCAGCCCTGAATGGCAGCAATTGTTTACCAGTGCTTCTGGAAGGAGCAAAGGGCTGACCCTGCCTTCAGTTTTCACAGCCCCCAGCCTTCCCACTGACCAAAAGACAGAAGAGTCTGCAGGAAGTCGACATGAATCAGCAGCAAGCCAGGGGTGACTTTCCTGGGCTGACTTTACAGTTTAGGCAGCAATAATGTGAGCACCTAAACTCCAGCTCCGAAGAGAGGCATATGTGATCTATATTACACTATCAACCAATGTATTTATAGCACCAGATCAGCCTTCCTCATCCCAGATTTCTACCTTGCAGAGTTGATAATTACAGATTTACTTAGCTACCGGCAGAAACCTGAAAGCTCTTCATTATATATCTAGCAAAGAACTTCATTACTGTGCAATTTGTGATGTGAAGAGTTTCTTAAACAGTCCTCCCCAACCATTTTAACAGTCTGACTCTTTGAATGGAGCTAAGAGAGGTGAATGATCCAGAGCTCAGTGCTACAAGGGAAGCAGAGGATGCCCTCAGTTTGGGAGAGATGGCAGGGGAGTGGTTCAGCACCAGCTCCAAACCAACAGCTCAGCACAGCAAACTCACCTCCAATTCACCACCTCCTCCAATGAAATTTAGAATTTACTTTCTTTGAGGCCATCAAGAATAGGCAAGTGCAATACTTTTACAGCCTTCTCTCACTCTGAGAATGCTTCATCCATCAAAGTGCATATCTTTGAGATGTGGCACCTCACCTCAATGCTGAGGAGCTTGGAGCAGCTTGAAAACAGATCTCTGGAAGAAGGAACAAAATGACAAAAAGGGACGTTAAATGCAAAGGGTTAAAGCCATGGAGGTGTTTTGTGCTGGCAGAAAACTGCTGCAGCCAGAGCAACCAGAGCCAGGTGGATCAACTTCTACCTCAACTTCTACCAACTTTTGGATGAACTTCTACCCCAGGTTCCCCAGCGCCGCCCCTCAGTGGGGATGCTCCTCTGACCAGGTCACTGCTTGCTGTCAAGGACGTGGCTGCAGAACCTGCCCTGGCACTTCCTGAGTCCCAGGACCCAGGAGCAGCCTCCCAGCCATCACCAGGTGTTTCTGTGGATGGAGGCACTCCTGAGGGACCCAGCGTGCTCATCTTGGCTGGGCAGCCACCGGGAGCTTTGCTTAGATGGTCAGGAAGCATTGACAGCAGTGCCTAAATGTGGATTTAATTAAGGCTGCTACCCCTATTAGCATTTAGCTGGAGCTGGATTTTAACCGTCATTAGAATCAGCGTAATTGCCACATGTCAGAGAGCTGTTTAATAAGCCACGTATCTCCACTATTTGTATTTCGAAAGAAGCTGGAAATAGTATGCATTTTCTCTCCAAGACCCCTTTGAAAATCAGACTATTAAAAAGATCATACAGTGCAATATACAATGTTTACTATTTCAGGTTTATCTTGCAGCACTGCAGTTTACAGCTAGCTACTGACTGGTATCCTAATTTTGTAGATGTGTGAAATGTTGCAATAAAGAGGTTACTATGTATTTCAAACATTACTGGCCTCCAAGATGTGGGAATTTCTCAGTGAACTCACCAACACGTTTTATTGGCAGCATAAAATTTACTGTGCTTACATACCCTTTAAAAATGACAAATACATCAGAGCTATCAAAATGCTGGGGTGAGATTACAGAGAACGAGTCAAAGATTTTAAATTAAATTCTGTGTCCCCCCACACGCCATCTGATACACAGAAAAACCAAATGGAGTCGCAAGAGAAGTGACAGCACTTGCAAAGTAGTTTTCCTTTTCTCCTTCCCAGAAACATTCATGGGGAATTGATAATGAAGCAGCATCCTGACAGCACAGAGACACAACAAAAAGGCCTTGTTGTAGCTGATATTTGAAATATTTCACCATGGCAAACCAACACAAGCCAAGACCTTTACATTTGTAAGACAAAATGAACCACTTAAAGATGCTGTGGGGGAAGTCCTGCTTTACATTAAATGGAATTTATTGCTATATTATTAAACTGACAACTTCTGTAAAGCCCCCGATAAAGACATGCTGGCATGGCACTGCTCTCTTACTATTAATAGGGACTTCCAGCAGGCAAAATGAAAGTAAATAAATGAGAAGACAATTCTCAAAGACAACAGGCATTTGAAATGAAGACTCTCTGTCAGCCAGAGAGCATGTGAGAGAGAAACAAAAATAAATATAGGTACAAACTCACAACCTGCATGTTTAATAAACACACTCCCTGAAGAATGAGGGTCATCAAGAAAGGTAAATACCTTCCAGATCAGTAATACATAAACTTTATCTATGTTTTATCTTTTTTGTCAAATCAAGTTTGATCAGTGTCTATGTATCCCTCTCATTTTAATGAGGACATGCTTTATTTATTCTGGAGGAAGAAATAGTCAAACTGAAAATGTTCTTGCCTGATGGATTAGATTGCCTTTGGTCCTCTGTGGCTGCTTCAACAATGAGTTATTTTAAGCTCCCTCTGGAAGAAGAGGCACCATGGCTCTCACAATGTCCTTCAGCAGGAAAGCAAAAGTAGCCTTTGACCAGGAAAAAATGGACACAGGAATATGCCCATGAATAAACAGACATTATTTACATGTGTCCATGAGCAAAACACCAACAAAAGCAGCATATTCAGTGTCAAAGCTGGATTTTTTAAAAATTGTTCAGAACATGCATTTTGTTTAAAAAAAGTAGCAACAAACTCTAAATCTCAATAATCTTGAAAGTATTAAGTGCTCTCCTCCCTGGGAAAGAGCTTTGGCACCCTTTAAGCCAGATTTGACTCAACGAGGTTTGCTATTCCCATGGCTGGTCAGAAAGTCCACGTGAAATGCATGATCAGTGCTCTGTGTCTGACTGCCCCAGGGCTGCTCCAAAGCTAGGATCAAGAGTTGAAGCAATCCTTCACCCCTCTGTCCCAGAATTCCTGGCCAGCCAGCAGAGCTTTTTCCCTTTCCCAGACATTTTCCAGGGAGCTGTCGCTGACAGAGGCACCAAAACCCTGCAGCACTCCAGGTACAGCCCGGCTCCCCTGCCGTGGCCAGGCAGGAAACCATGGAATGAAAGCACGTGTGTGCAGACACACAGCCATCCCACCCCCAGCCTCCAGACAGAGCTGCCCCTCAAACCTCGGCTGACTGACACTCAGGAGCCCCAGACAGAACCAGTGGCCACCATTCAAGCAGAAAGTTAATATCTTATAGGTGATAGGTGGCACTAGATAAATACAGATGCAAAGCAGAATAGAAGCTTTTTTAAAATAATGGATGTATGAGTAATTTAACTAATCACTCCAGTCAGTCTAGCAGAACACATTCTTCTTGTACATAAGCAAACAGAAAGCTGGGAAGTTATAACTGTGCTGGCAAATTAATCTTAGAATACAAATGTCACTGTGGAAAATTCCTAAATCCTTTCATTCTTCTATTTGAATTGCAGGATCATTTCATTTGTTTTAAAAGTTGGATCCAGACCTGCATCCCAAGAGCTTGAACAGTGAAAATGAATCCAGACCCAGGCTGGACACAGCCCCTCCATATCCCTACTGGCAGGGACCAGGGACAGGCACCTCTGCAGAGATGTGGCTGTGCAAATCTCCATGGATCAGGCTGGGAGGAGCCACAGCACTTGCTGTGGGCTCCAGTACTCAATTTTGCCTCCTTCAGCTTTGGCTTGGGCCACGTGCTCATCTCAGCTTCTCTGGAGTCCACATTAAATCATCGGAAAACCCAAGATAGCTGAATTTTGAGGCACACTGGGACAATACCCATGGCTTCAAGTGGCAGAATCACACCTTCATTAATTAATTCTTGCAAGGTTTCTAATGAGCAGCGATGGTTTGTATTCACATGAAGCATTTGCTGCTGTTTTATAATATATGCAGTAATTATGCAGCTGATGGAGCCTTATGTAGCTGCTAGTTCTTTCCTACACATAAATTAACAGCAGGATTTGTGTAATGATGGGATAATGAAGGCCTGGGTCATTGGTATTCATCTGTAGAAAGCCTTGAGAGGCTGGGTCAAAGACAGAAATGTTATTTAGCTAACACAGATAGAGACCATTGTTAAAGGATTTGTAATCTTATTGCATTCAAGACCCACATTAACTGTCTCCATGGTAAGTAAAACAACTCCTGGGAGGGCTTTTTGTGGGTTTGGGGTTCTTTGGTAGGTTTTCTGGGTGTTGGCTGGTTGTTTGGCTGGTTTTTTTTTAAGGGATCTTTTTTCAGATGAGGGAGAAAAATCCCTTCCTTGTAAATCCTTGTGGATTTGCCCTCGGTGTGCCATGGCAGGAGGGGCAGGCTGCCCCCAGCTGTCCCACCTCTGGATCCCAGCACACAGGAGCACTCAGAGGGATGGGAAAAAGGCTTTCAGGTGTCCCAGTCCCCTTCTCACTTTTGTGTCTTCTATTCCCCATTTGTGCTCACTTCCCACAGCTGCAGGGCTCTGGCTTTCCGCAGTAGGACAGGTTCCTTGGCTGCAGCAGAGGCTAGCAGCAGTGTTTTTATTAGGTCATGTGATGCTGCAGGGCTCTGGCTTTCCCCAGAGCCGTAGGACAAGTTCCTTGGCTGCAGCAGAGGCTAGCAGCAGTGTTTTTATTAGTCATGTGAAAACTTCTTGGTGCCTTCCTACCCAGCCTGTTGGGTTTTGCAGAGCACATCCTTGTGCTGAGACAATGCCTCATTCCCCCTCTCCATCCCGAGCCCCTCAGTGCCCTGACACCCAGGCAGGCAGAGGGTGAGCCCCAGCCAGGGCACAGGCGCTGGCCAGCCCCACAAGCCTCCTCCTGAAATGCTCAGGAGTAAAATACATTCATTCAAATGTGCAAGGAGCAGCACTGTGACTGGGCAAACAGATGTCAGGGAATACTTTTAGGAAGAGAAAAGCCCCAGTTGCAATGCAATGTGCAGCCAGCCACGCTGCTGGGCAGGACAGCTGGGCAGCACCAGCTGCCTCCTGGCAGGTAAGCCATGGGAAAACTGAGCAGCCCTGGATGCCATCAGCACCATCCCAGTAGATCCTCATCTGTACAGAGACAAAATTTCAAATTTTCACTCCTGTTCTTGCAGGTGGCAGAAATCGTCCTGTCTTCCCAGATGCTTCCCCCTGGATCCATCCCTGCTCTCCACTCCCATTCCCCTCACATTGATATTCTTCCTCTAGAGCCACGTTTTGCCAGGATGTGACTCTAGAGAAGCAGACATGGATATTCCTCCTCATCAGTGCATCCCTCGTGCCCCTGTGCCACCATCACCAGCTGGCACTCACAGGGGGAATGACATTGGTGATTATGAGCTGCCACACCAAGGTGTGGGCCCCAGCTAGCACAGGACAGCTGGTGGGAGTGTGGAACAGTACTGCACCCTCTGTTTGCACCCAGCCTGAGCTTCCCTGTCACCTGTGCCCAGCTGACAGGGTGAGAGCTAAAAGTGACTCTTGGTGGTGTCAGGTTTGCTGTGTGTGAATGGAACCATCCCTTGCTGTGTTCCATCTTTAGTTCCCACTAAAGCAATAAAAGGCCCTCCTGTGCCTCATTATCCACACAGCCTCTGCCTGCCTCCAAATGCTCTCTAGCTCAATGAACCATGGCTGCCCCCCTGCAGAGGAGAGGGACCATGGACGGAATCCCTGGAGGAGCTATGGGACAGCCATGCATGGATAATGGCAATCTAAAAAAGATACTCCAGAACATCAGAGCAGATGATTGTCACTGGTTTACACACAAGCCAGAGAGGTTTACGTTCCTTTTATCCATTGTATTTGCCAATTTTAACTTTAAAAAATATTTGGATGGTAGAGACCTCTTCCTGATGTATCCAACTTATAAAGCACTTGGACATCCCAGGGAGACAAGGAATGATGCATAACTTAGGAAGTGTTTGAACAGTCCTTTTCAGTAGTTCTGAGTGGAACAGTGATGCCTGCACTGACTCTTACAGCCCAAGTGCCTCAGGGGAGAGCCTGAGTTCAATCCTCCTAATCCTGGGATCCCCTCCCCTTTGATCTGTCCCTTCCCTGAGATTTACACTGTGTAAAACCACCAGTTCCTCTAATACCTCTGGCTTTGAATCACATCTTTCCTTTGTTCTTAGCTGATAGGTGTTCAGACATTTACACCTGCCTGTAAAGCCCTCTCCTTCCTCTGCTGTGCCACATCCCCTGCAGCACCCAGCCCCAGCCCAGCACACCTTTTGCAGCCTTCCTCACATTTCCAGCCCAGCCTCGTCTTTGCTGCCATAAGTTTTGCTGATTACATCCTTCAGTTTCTCTTGTTCCCTCTGTTTCACAGCACTGAGGTTGTCCTTGAGGAGCTCCCCAGCTTTCTCTACCACTTCTGTTCACTCCCACCTCTTTGTGTTAACACTTCTACTTAACACTACACCAACTCCAAAGTTACAACAACAGTGCCATGCTAAAGTTATCTGAATTTTGTAATCCTTGCTCCAAACCTCTGAGAAATTGCTCACTGACAGAAACCAGGAAAAGTCCCAGCCCCTGCAGCTGCTAAACCCAAAAGCAAAATGAATTACTCTTAAATCTCTTTCACTGCCTATCTTATTCTTCTTGGAGCCAGACTGGAATGTGGAACTCAGAACATTTTCCCTCAAGAAAGTCACCAGAAAAACTTAAGGAATAATCTCTGCCCACTGGGCAGAGATCAGATCTAGTTCTGACCCTGTAGGGTCTTTGAGCTGGGCTTTGTGCTTTGTATGCCTGAGAGGAACAATGTGAGTGAACACTGCTCTCCAGATAACAAACTGAACAACTAACAACTCGTAACAAGGATAATTACTACATTAACAGCAGAGTTAGAATGGAATTAATAATTGTCAATATCAATCACCCCATCATAAATTTATATATTTCACTTAGCTTAACAGAAGTCTTAGGGCTGTGATCTCAGTAACTGCACATGTCCAAAATTCCCACTTACCAAGAGCTGTGGACAGCATTTGGACATGGCAAGATAGCTGCTGGCACTACAGCTCCAGTGACTCAGTGGAGAGGAAGACTCCCTTGTCATTATTAGCTTAATGAGAATATCTTATTGAGTTTTGTTTCCCCCAGGACAATTTATAGAGGTGTGTTTGCAATGGTCAAACCTCTGAGAAATGGCTTGTTGCACCCAAATGTGGTAGACAAGCAGCTCTCTAATGACTGCATGTTGCTAAAGAAATTGGTTTCTGTAAAATGGAGAACTACTGGGAAAAGAAACAAGGAAATAGGGTTTGAAAATAGCAGGACATTTAGCAGGACGTGTAAAATATAAAACTGCAAAATACTTGTGTCTATCCCTGCACAGTAATCTACATGTAATTTTTTTTTCTTCTGTCCAGAAACTGCATTATAAATTTAGTGAAAGTGGTGAATTTTAGGGACAGTTACCATCACTGAACCAATGTGTCTCATACCTTGGTAACAGATTCAGGACAGAAATAGAGAAGGTTTCCCATCCCATCCCATTCTCATTATCAGCTCTGCCCTTCCTCCTGCAATCAACATATGCCCACGTGCTTGCAGAAGAGCTTTCAGCCCATTGCAATTTCCAGACCAGTTCCCTGGGCTGCTAGAGAAGCCATTATGGATTAAGTGTCTGAAGAGATTCCCAAATAGCTTTAGAAACTTTAAAGTCTTAATATTTTGTGCTATATTGACTGTTACTTGAACAAAGTTATAAGAATGAGATGGTTTGGTCCAATTGTTTTTCTTTGCCAAGCCAGGTTAAAAGCCCAGTATTGACCAGTGTCACAGAAGCTCAGTAACAAACTCCCAGCCTCCAGTCCTGATCCCATGGTGTGACCAGCCCATCCAGACCTCCACAGGCTCCCCCTGAGCCCTGTAAGGCTCATGAAGCCATGTGGGCTTTGTCATGCAGAGCAGATTATGAGCTCAGAGCCCTGTAATATCCTCACTTAAATCAGCCATAATATGCTCTGTTATCTACTATGAAGAGAGCAGCAGAAATAATGGTTTATAGTCTCCACTTAACATACAAATTCAGCTGTACATCTGTCCAATGCTCTCTTAAAGTACTTCCAAAGAGCTCCAGTAAAATACGTTATTCTAATTGTTAATCATCCAAACATCATATTTGAAATGAGAAAAGCATTGAGAAGTGCCTTAAAATACTCATTACAGTGGGAAATGTCTATTTCTGACATGCTTTTGTTTCCAGGATATCCCTCATACTCTCATTGGCCAAACACCCTGTTCAGTGTCAGTTCCACAATCACAGAGACCATCCCTGAGCACCATTCCAGTGATGTGCCATCCAAAGCCCCTGCTTGCTTCCACCTTGGCTTCTTCTGCAGGGAGAAAGCAACTCAAGTTCTTCCCAAGGAAAATAATCCCATTTCACTACATGTGTCCCTGTTTTGTACCACAGTGGAGGAGCTCAGAGGCAAAACTGTCGCATTCCTTGAAAATTAATGTTCATAGAAGTTGCACATGTAGGTTTATAAAGAAAGGAAGGTGTGACCTAACCAGTGCCTGTCACATGAAAGAGCCAGCAGCAGGGCTTCCCTGGATACACTCCCCCAGGACACAGGTGTTGGGAAGCAGCCCTTGGGTGTGTGATTAGCAGTATCAGCACAATCCCTGCAACCCAAACCATGAGCACAAAGGGGTTAGAAAGCATTTAAGCCTTTAAGCCCCTCGATCTCCCTCTGAAGGTGTCCTGCTCTTCGTTTCTAATTCATTAGAGAATAAGTCTGTGATAAGCAAAGTAAATTAGATTCAGTGACATTCTGCTAATTGAGTCATCTTCCTCTGCCTGGCTTGGCTGGGTTTTTAATTAGCAGCTAATCTCATCAATATGGTGGATGACTGGCAGTGTGCAGATCATGGGCGTACAACCACAGCGAAATAGAAATAGAAGTTCATGGCTCATTGGCTGACCCAGGTCTCTTTTGTCATACACAGGAATAAATTGGGCAGGTCTGCAGGTCATCTACTGACCTCAAAGTATGGGGAACAAGGAGGATAATGGAAGGTAAATAAACAAACAAATCCAGCAGAGCTGCTGGGAAGACCTGCAGCAGTTTCAGGGATGATGGAACGGGAGGGAAAAGGGCTCTGTGAACCTGTCCTGCATCCTGATGAAGTTCTACTGCAGTGAGGGACTGGAAATGGCAGGAATTGTGAAAGGGGTATTTTTATAATTGCAATTCTGTTCGTTTTGCTCTGTTGTAGAGAGTAACACTGCAGATTCCCCCAGATGTTGCAGCAAGCTCTGCTCTTTGCAACATGGAAACCTCCCAGGATTTGCAAAGCATCAGCCAGTGTCTGGCACACACCTCCAGGAGCTACAGCTGGACAGAGTAACAGAAATCAAGACTAAATTCTCCCCTACAAGTCTCTCCTATAAATATATTCACAGCTTAACTACAAAGGTTCTTCTCAAACTCAAAGTAACACACCTGCCTGGACAGAGCCGTGAGCTGCCATCCTGGGCACCACGGCTCCTGCTAAACTCTCTCAGAGGAGATTTGCAGCACTACTGAAACGTGACCCAGTCAGTTTCTGTTGGGTTTGACAGCAAAACTGATTCTGCTGAGAGATTTACACAGGTGGATCCCAGTGTGCAGGCCCAGGGATCCCAGCCTGGTTGCTGAGACTCGCAGCAGGATCAGGCTCACGCGTGTCTACATCTGTTTCTCCTTTATGTTTCTTTTTAGACTTAGCTCTATGACATAACTTATTGCCTCAAATAAGAAATTTAAACCAGGGATTTATAAAGTACATTTATAGATTTAAATCAAACATTTGATTCATAAAGCAAAGAACAAGAATATTTCTCATATTGTAACTCTTCCCAAACCTCACACCAGCACTGCTGACATCAGTGAAGTTTTACATCAACTTTAGAGGATGCAAGACCTTATATTTCATTTTTCTAAGTTATTTTTCATTTTTCTAAGGTATCTTTGAAGCAGACAAAGCCTGAAGCTCAAACTCTTTGTCGATTTTTATCTAGCAATAGTAGATTCATTAGGGTAACAGCCCAAAGCAGCACTTCTTGAGCACAAGTTCAGTCCTTTTTTTCTCTCTAATGTAACTGTTAGTGGCTCAGCCTCTGGAAATAACCAAACAAATTGTTGTCCTGCATAAATACATTCTGACTGTATAAAGTATTTATAAATCATCCATGTCATCTAGGAGCCTGCTCTCTTACAACGTGCTGTTTCAGTGAACAGCACTGACAATAAGCACTAAACAAGTCACCAAAAATTAACATGGAAGGGTTGTGAACATCACCACACTAAAACCATTAAATGTTGAAATTAATGTCTCTATTTTAATCCCATAAAATAAAAAAAAAAAGAGATTTTCTTTTATAGTATTCAGTTATATATAATTTAAAATGCAGCTCTTGGGAGCATGTTTTGGCACATACATGCTTTCAGAGAAGCAGAAAAACTAATACCACTGCAAGAAATAGAATTATTCCCTTTTTTCCTCACCACAAACAGCATCAGAGCTGGTACAGCCCTGAATGAAGGGGAAATGAAGGAGAAAAACTGCAGAAGTGAGGGTCCTGTGTGCTGCCCCAGTTCCTGTGTCACAGAGCAGAGAATGGCGCCAGGATGAAGAACATTTCACTGCAGAGCACGCTGTGGGAGGTGTGGGCACTAACCCTGCAGCAGTGTGGGCTGGCTCCGTGCCTTGCTCAGGGTGTCCAGGCTCTGAGGGTGGGGCTGGGGCACCACAGAGGTGAGCCATGGGCAGCAGCCATAGGGAGGAGAAGGAAAAGGCACAGCAGTGACAGCTGTGCTGGAACTCTGCAAGGCAAAGCTCTGTGCCCAGAGAGGGCTCAGCCCGTGGCTGCTCCTTCAGCAAAAAGGGGCTTTGTCTTCTGCCCACAAACATCTCCCACAGCATTCCCAGCACCCAGCCAGCCCTTCCCACGCAAACCTAAAACCATCCTGAGCACCTGCACAGGGAACTCTCCCCACTTCCTTTAGGGCAGAGCTTTAAAGTAACTACTTATACTGCTGTTCACGCTTCTCTAAAAGTGCCCAGCCAGGTCTGCAGGCAGAGATGGATTCCCATCTGTCCTGCCTGAGATGGATTGGAGATTATCATCCTTTGATAGCAAACCCAAGAGACACAGCAACTTCTCAAAGCTGAAAACAGTGCAGGGGGAGCCAAAAGTAAATTAATCAATGGCTCAGGCTTATTCTACCTGCCCACCAAAAAACAGCCAACCAAACAAAAACCCTCAAAGCTGTGTGAATGCCGGCTGGGCAGCCACGTCCCAGAGCTGATACTTGGAGTACGAGAGTTGGGGATGGTCCTCATGGCATGAGTGAGGTTGTTGGCTTCGGCAGAAAGTGACTCCTCTAGGAGTACTCAAGGTGAGAAATCCCGTCTGGCCATTCCTAGGCACTTGAACAACTCATCTTAAGGGTGTTCAGATATTCTCAATGTGTTTTTCTTCCTCCTGAGGGAAGGTGGAAGTGCTACAGCCACCTCCAGGCATGCATGTGCCATTTTCTTCTCCTGTTCTCCTGTGAAAGCAAGTTGACCTCAGCTGCTTGCTGCAATAAATCTCTCATTTTCTCCTTCCCCTATTCTTTCCTGTTTAAAGTTGGTTGCACGTTAGACTTAAATACATTATGCTCATTTCTCTAGGAGCCCTGACACATTGTTAAATGACCATGAATCTATTTTAGTTGCACCTTAATTTATTAACTCTCCTGCCTGCCTCCAGTGTTGGTGCCTCTATTGTAGGATCACAGGAGGTTTGGGTTGATTATCCTCCTAACTCTATTTCATATGCAGAGCCATTCTTTCACTCTGCTCCATGTTATTACAATAAAGCAAAAAGCTCTCTCATTTTTTCATTTTCCGTTCACATTGGGATACTACATACCTTATTCGTTTCTTCTAAGTTCTTATATTCTTTTTGTTGTGTAATGCAGTCATAGAGCATAGATATATTCTGTCTCTAAAAGCTGCTTTGCTGAACTTAGGGATGGAGATAATCCTATTTTCATCAGGTGAACTGCTGAATCTTCACTCCTGAGAGCTCTTTTCCACATCACTGCCAGAAACTGGCCACACCCTTGGGGGTACACAATTCCCAGTCTGTAACTGAGATATTTCTTTCCACCTCTGGGATACTGACGTCAGTCTCCAGCTGCCCCTGGAGCTCCAGTCTCATAGGGCCTCTTGGTTTCTCTTGGTCAAAAAGCCAGTGAGACCGGAACACCAGCACTGCTGGTCATCCCCAGCCCACCAACCACAACTGCAGTCCTGCAGCCAGCCTCCCCCCATCACCCCACGAATGAAAGGGCAGCTGCACCTTCTCCAAAGGAAATACTCAGGTTTTGAGAGCTCCATTGCATGTTGCTTTTCTCTGCCTTGACTGCATGGTTTTATTCAAGCTGCTTTAAAGTCTTTGACTCCTCTACAGTTTGCAGCTCCAGAGCAGCTCTGCAGGTTTAATAAATGGTCTAAAGTGGCCACAAAAGGCTGATTAGTGCTTGGTGGCCCTTCAGCAGCCTCGAGCCACTCGAGGGGAGTCAGCTCAGCCAAGGGGCTGGGAGCCCAGGGCAAGGCTGCAAACACAGCCTCTCCTGCCTGCCACAGCAGATATTGATTTTTCCAGCTGTTCTTAGGGGAACTCACAAGAAGAAAATTATTTTCTTTTAAGTTCAAGTGCAGGAGTCTGCCTTGCTAAAGGGCTTATCTTTGCCTATAAGTTTTACCAATAGAGTCTGAGTTGTATAATTAAAGTCCCACAACCCCCCATAGTGTGGAAAATCCTATAAAAATGCTTTATATGGAGATAACTGTATGAATTTAAAACAGCTTTCTATCAGTATAAATGCACCCCCATGAGAGCCTCTACAAATATAGTTACTGTCCAAGAGCATACATCAAGGGATTTTATAACTCTTCAGTGATTTATGTCATTCTATAGCACTGAATAGTGTCTAGTTCCAGCCTTCCAAACACAGGGAACAGATGAATCTTTAAAATCTCATGAGGTAAAAAAAATAAAAAATCTATATTTTATGTCATATATTTATATTTTATGGCGAGTGCTAATTTAAGTGCCACACAGTTATTTCTCCTTGGATTTCTAGCTCCAGTTCAAACTGGCTGTAGTATTTTCATTACAATTCAGTGTGTTTATTTAGCATAGAGCTGGCTGAACTATTCATTACTAATTTAGCCTACTTATTTATTTTTATTTATTTATGGTAAGTGAATCTTCACCGAATAAATCCTAGTTCTCCTCCCACAATGTTCAGACTCTAACAGCATTCCCTGGAGAAAATTTGGGAGGACAATTATTCAGACCTACAGTCTGTTCACAACTATCAATTCCCCATTGATTCTTTGTGGGGTGTGCCTGAATGTCTGAGTGTTTGCAATGCTTCCCAGGAGTTCCTGCAAACACATGTCTGGAAATAAATTCCCATTCACTTGTGCTAAAAAAAATAAATAATTAAAACAACAACAACAAATATATATATATATATAAAGAAAATGTAATCCTCCCTCTCACGCCCTGTCTGAGCACTCAGATGAGCAGTGTGAGAGGAAATCACACCTTTTCTGGGACAAACCATGAATAGCTCCTGTCCACAGCAAGCCTGGTTAATTCACCTGTCACTGAATTCCATCCTCATTTGCATAGGTGAGCTCACTCTGTCCCTGCTTCCTTCAAAGATGGAAAGAGTAGAACATTTTACTGGGATTTCAGATCTCTGAGAACCTCCCTGCCCTCACAGTGACTGCTGTCCAGTGTGTACCAGCAAGGCCATAAATAGCTGAACTCTGGTCCCCATTCCTGCAGGGAAACAAAGCCCAAGAACATGGTGTGCTGCAGCCTCGCTCTCTCTGGGGCTGCTGCTCCCTCTTGCAGACTCTGATCCCATCTGCTCTGTCTGGATGGCTGCTGCAGCCTTGCTTGTGTCCCTTCTGAACACACCCAGCCCTGGGACATGGGAGGGCACCCAGGCACAGCTGCCACCCATTCCTCTGACAAACCCTCAGCCTGCACATGCTGCTCATTCTGCAGGAGCCTGGGGCTCCCCTTGCTTTTAAAAGCACTGCACACATCCAGGTTTGGGGGCCTTTAAACAGCAAGAACAGCCAATTCTGCTGACCTGACTCTCAGAGCTCCCTGCCAGCCCTTGCAGATCCCCTCCTGTGAAGTGTGTACCCCAGAGAACTACGGGATTCACACCAAGCAGCAGCCTCAGTGACCCTGGTGCTCTGCTGCAGCTATGGCAGTGCTGAATACACTGTTTGGTGCAAGGGAGATAAAGCAACACTGCCCACAGCAGCCCTTTCTGCTTTGCTTCCTCTCAAGCCAGCAAATCAGGTTTTGCAGCAGCAGTAGAGAGTTTTCACTTTTAATTTACCATCTTCAGTACTAGCTAAATATTCTATTTTTCTCCCCTGCTATAACCAATAAAAGCCAAAGTGAACACACTTATTTCCAGTATCTGACACCAACAGTAGAAATTCAGCTCCTCTTTTCCTTCCTGCCACAGCAGAAGGGAAAGGTTGTTGCGACATGGCTTTAGGCAGCAGGGCTTTCTCAGCTCTAGGCGTGTTCTGTTGAGAACTTCTCATTCCCTGGAGACATCCTTAAATTCCCTCTCACCAACTCAGTTGCTGACCTTTCCGTGAACTATCTCCCAGATTTAAAAACACCAAGGACTTGAATATAACCAAACACAATAATAAGTACTTTTCCCAGACGTTATCACGGCAAAATCTTTTCAGTTATTTACCCTTGCCTCCTTTGGCTCACATTCCTTTAGCTGATCCCCAAAAATCAAAGAGTTTTACCTGCTCACCTTCCACCCCATATGACTCCCTTTCCAGTAGTACAATTTTTGTCTCTGATAATACAAGGGACTGACAATTTTCAGTTTAAACTCAGTACATGTCCCTTTCCTTTTCAGGTTCCCAGCCCATTCATCTTCAGCTACAGTGATAATATTTATCTGATGGATAATCTTGTGCAGCTCGGGCTGTCATCTCCCATGCAACACCACCATGGTGCTTGAGATGCCTCTGTTGCAGCCAGAGGCAGCAGTTTCTGCAGGCTGTGGCCCTGAGCCCTGCAGGATGCTCCTCAGCACCTCCTCTCTGCCCCTGAGCTGTGCTGACACCCCGAGAGTGTGCTGGGTCACCTGCCCAGTGGAGAGGCCACTTGTGCTCCACAGCAAGCTGAATGTCACACCACACGTTAATTGTTAATTCAAGATCTTCCAACAGATCATCTCAGGCTGGTTTGTTCCACATCCCAGTCCTAATCCAGTCTTTCATCACAAACTCCATGAGTCCTGCCAAATTTTCCAGATGAATGCTTCAACCTCAGTCACTCATCGGTTCTGCTGCAGCTCCACTCATCTTCCACATCCTTCAGTTAAAAATCATCCTCTCTGAGATGTGCCCCATGCTAGGATGGCATCCCCAAAACCTCTGCCCCAGACCAGGTTCTGTTCCACTCCAGCATTATTCAAACATGTGAAGTGCACCAGGGCTATCACTCCAAGAAACATTCCCTCTGGCCATCTTCCTCTGTGGCAGAGCTCAGCTCATACAAACACAGAGGAAAATGCTGCTTAATCTTTTTCAAACTTCCAGATGTGTCAGAGCCTTTCAAAACTCTGCTGTCCCATTCTGACCTCTATCTTTTTCTTTTTTATTTTTTACAGCACCATGCACTTACTCAGAATTTACTCATGGCCCAATGTATCTGAAGGATCATCTTCACTCCATCGCAGTAAGGTTTCTAATGCCCCCTATGTCTGACAAGCTACCCACAGTGGTACCCTTGCTGGTACCACAGGGGGGCTCAGCAGCAGCTCAGAGCAGCCCCTGTGCCCATAACACCTGCCCTGATCTGCTGGTGACCAGCGTCCCTCTAGCACAGCATTCGTGTTCTGATGGAGAGTTAACAGCTCATTAAAAATAAAAATATTGGGTACTGTCATAGTTTGAAATTGTAAAATCATATTAGATTTGTTTCTATTCAAATTCTTTTTCTTTCTTTTCTCCAAAATAACAGGAGACAGAGTTTGTCATGTTGACAGACTACACAGCTCTACAAGCGCCTGGCAATTTTCACCCACAGTAAAAGCCTGATGCTCCGTGGCCAATACCTTCACTCTCTCTCTCTTGCCCCATCACATGGTTTTGCTCACAGGCTGCAGAGCAAAGGCAGAGCTGTGACTCATCTCCAGAAGCCTTTCAAGAAGCAGTTGATCATCTTGAGCTTCGAGTCACTGCTGTGAGGCCAGCATTCCCTTCTCCTGACCAGTGTGGCTGGGAGGCTGTGACTCACGCTCAGGTCAAGAGGGTTCAGTGCACAACTTTCCTTTCTGTAGGAAATGATTCAGTGCAAGATCCCTGTTCCCTTATGTGTGTTTTTTAAAGCATCTCTTTTACCACTACTCCACAGTGTTGTTTCTGATCCTCTTCACCTCACAGAGGGTTTCAGATCACAGATATTCAGGGCTAAGGACCAAGCAAAGCAATCCCAGACAGCAAAGGGCAGTGTGAGAATGTGCTCTGCCAGAGAGCAGCAATGCTCAGAAACAATGCTCAGCAAGGGTCTTGTGGCTTTCAAGAACTGCTCAGTTCCCCTGCTTCAGTCTCCCTTTCTGCCCGTGGTGTCCAGGGATGGACACCTGGGCTTTAGGGGAGGGAAAGGCTAAGCGCACTCTTTTCATTTCCTTCAGGTATCATTTCCTTCAGTGCATGTTTCATGTGACCTTTACATCCATGACAGCATTAAAGAAACCCCATCATTAAAACCAACATCCTTATGCTGTCTGCCTAACAAACACGAGTACCCAAAGCTTTTTGTCCTAATGACACTGTCAAGAACAGAAATATTCCAGCCTGGTAACTGACTCTGGTGCACTTCTCACTGTTCTGTACCATCCATGGGACATAGAACCTCCCCTCTTCAAAAGAACAAGAAGTCTCAGAGAAATTCTTGCTTTCTTTAACTACCAGTTAGAAAATAGTTTCAAACGTCCTTCTGGGACAATAAATGGAGATTAATGTCTGTATAAACCACTCAGTCTGCACAGTGTAACAGAAACTTCATTCTTCTAACACTAACAAAGCACCCCAAGATGAGTGACTTCTCCAGGAAAAGCACAATGCTTCTTGCAGGTAACTTTTTCCTGAGCAGAAAGAAGAAAAATAAATAAAAAACACTGCCTTGGTCTAACTTCATATTGCATTTTCCAGACGAAACTTTGGTATAAATTTGGATCCAGCTTCATCTAAAACAAAAAGCTTTTGATACTCCTGCAGACATCTGCAACCCCACAAGGCAGTGGTAAAACTCTGGGGCAAATCTGCCCCGTCCCCAACGTCAGGAGTCGTCAGTGCCAAGGTCTCTTTCTGCTTTTTGGGTTTGCTCTGCGGGCTGGAAGGACGGAAGCTCCCCCGGCCCTCCGCAGTGGCCGGCAGCCAGGGCACAGATGGGCCTTTGTGCGCAGGAGGAAGCCGGAGGGACTCTGCAAAAGGCCTCAAGTCTTGAATAATGCAGAGGGTGAGAAATGCTTTAAACAAAAATAGTTTCTGACTAAGACTTCTGATGGAGCCTGGAGCACAAACCTGCCAGCCCCAATCTGTGTCTGAGTCCCCTCGCAGCAGTTCCAGTCCCGGCCGCTTCCTGCGGCCTTGATCCGGAGAAGCGCCCGGCAGAAAACAGCAGCCTTTGATCTCCCTCTCCCCACCTCAATATCCCCCACCCCAGCACACAAAGAAGCTTTTATTTGCTAATGAAAGGCAGGAAGCAGACTTAAGTTAATCAAGTGAAGTCTCTCTCCCTTTCATATAAAGAAACTAATTCTAGTTAAACAGAGGTTTTGCCGTTCTTCTCATTTCGAGATCCAACTGTACAATTAAAGCGCATACCAATGAGTGGCATTATCCCTTCCTTCCCCAGGACAGCTGTAATCCCAATCCTATGAGCCTCACGACAGGCACACTCCCAGAGGAGAGCGGTGCAATGGCACTAGGTGGCTGCAATTAATGAATTGGCAGTAGGGCCAGCAGGGTTTGGGTCTCGCTGAATCAAAGTCCTGTTAGATTTGTTTTGACCTGGAGACATTCCTAAGTATTTCCTCCACCCCAGATCAAACTCCAAAGGATTTATTACACTTTCGGATGCCATACTCTTTCTTTCCTCTCTCTAAATAATTTGTTTCCAAATTGTTTGCAATCCCAGCCTGGGAGCTTTGAAGGACAACTGCAGTGAACCGCTTACAAACTGATTGCAGACATGCACTGAGGCATATTAGGGATCTGGGTGCTTTTCTTTGCATGTTTTAAAGGCTCAAGAATTTTTTCTTCTCTGTTTATTACATATATATCTGTCTCCCCTTAAAGGAACCAAAAATCTTAGAGTAACTTTCTTTGTGTAACCCTGATATCTCTAACAACAATAATAAATTGCTTACATCTATTTTCCCTTCAGACCTCTTCTAGCTCACCAGTGCATACTGGAATTGTAATCCCAAATACAACTACAGTCTTAGACTTCAGTGAAAGTGGAAATTCTTGACATATTCCTGAGCTGGTCATTGAAAGAGACAGCAGTTTGCAATTAAATGAAATGCTAATATCTTTATGATATCTGGCTCCAGCTCCCAGCTGTCTGGCTCCTGAACAGACTGGTACTTTCAAAGTCCTTGTTCCAGGTGCATTCTCCTTGCACAAGCAGCAGACACTGGCAATGTCAATACAGTTCCTGCAGCAAGAAACTTCTTGGATAGCAAAGCACATCAATTCCAACTCTTCTAAATGGAGATCTTAGGGGCTTTATTACAGTCTTAAACTGCTTCTGCTCTCCTTAGCATCTTCTAGTTGTGAGGGAGGCTGACCTCTTTATTGATTCAGGGGTCATTGGGAAATTTAATTTTGACATTTCCAAAATAGGCCAAGGAAGTTGTGGCACAGAAGGTCAAGGCACCCCAGCTCCTGGGTAGATCTGATAAGCAAGGACAATTCTGATTAGCATCGTGACCAAAATACTGCCCACTGCCCTTTCCTTTGGATCTACTCCCTGTACCATCACCTTCAAGCTCCACTGGGAGGGCTGTGCTTGCCTGTACAGCCCCTACACTTCTCAGAGATTTCTCACTCCTTGCAGGGTAGAAAATACGTTCTTGTTTGTGTTGGCACCTTTTTTCTCTCACTGTCTGTGTCTCACCCTTCCTACTGTTGTGCCTCTGTTAAAATACATTTGCTCACACCCAGCAGTCTCTTCTGGGAGCTGCTGTGGCCCTGGGGAGGCCCAGCTGGTGCCTCAGTCCTGCCTCACTGATTGCCCAGCTCAGAAAAGCAGAGTTCCAGGACACTGTGAGCAGCTCCTGCTGACTGGCACTCATGGGGCCCAGACCTCCCTCCCCATGAGGCCACCACAAGCCACCATGTCCTCATGTTCATTCCAAATGATGGGAATTAACAAAATCCACCCCTGGGAAATTCTCAGGCTCCAAAATCTGGCTGTGACTTGAAACACAAAAAGTGCTGATGAAATAAAGGTCAAGGAGATGAAAATGTTTTGACAAGGTCAAATTCATGGGGAATTTTAATCCACTCATTTTGACTTTTGTCTGACAGATGGGCTGAACTCTTAAAACATTGGTAATATAATCTAAAGCTCAGCAACCCATTCCTGTTTCCTGTGCAGGACTCAGCTGACTGTCCTGTAGCCCTTCTCCAGGTGATAGAAACACCTGACTGGCCATGGGTGAGGGACATTTCCCAACTCCTGGCTGCTCTATAGCAAATAAGTGTCCGGTTATGAAGGGAAAAAGGCTTGTTTACAGATCTCACACACTCAAGAACGGGCAGCCCAGACTGCACTTGGCTCCTGTTCTCTGCAGCAGGTGAGCTAGTGCAGGCAAGAATTAACCTGAAGAAGTTTTTGGGTTTCTGTTTCCCAGTCTGAATTAGGTGAGGACAGTGGTGCCACTTCCAGGGCCAGGCAAGCTTGACTTTCTGCAGGCTCCTGGAGAGTAGGTGACCTGAGGAACCCCAATGTGATAGCAACAACCAGGATGGCAAAACTTCACTAGAGTTCTTCCTCACTTAATCTAACACAGGGCAGAGGTGTCAAAACCTCCCAAAGAGAGACATTTTTCAAATCTTTAGGTAATATCTAGA
Organism: Onychostruthus taczanowskii; assembly: GCF_017590055.1. Lineage (NCBI taxonomy): Eukaryota > Metazoa > Chordata > Aves > Passeriformes > Passeridae > Onychostruthus > Onychostruthus taczanowskii. Next base: position 5,707,278 of record NW_024499128.1, read on the forward strand.
GTCCAGCACACGAGTTTGTAGTTGTCTCAGACCATGATGTGCAGCCATGAGGCTCTTGAACTGTCTGAGACACACAGTACTCTAAGGTGTTGGGGGTTAATATTGTGCAGAGTGGAGGCAGTATTTGATAAACACCATCTCTGACAGACAATCCCATCACAACTGGGGCTTAGAGGTTTGTTTTGAAATGAGACTCAGAGCCACAACATAAAGAAAACACAAGCTCTGAGCAATAGCACTTTGCAAGGTGATAGGAGGAAAAATGGCTTTATTAGCAAATAAAGAACAGCACACTCAGCCAGATGTTATTTAGGAGACCTGACCTGACAATTGATATATTGATACCTAGTTATTGCCAAAGCAGGAGAATTCGGTGAGATATCTCTCTTTTGCATGCAAAATAAATCAACTGATCCCCACAGAGACATCAGGCATGGTGGTTTGCACACAAGCAGCAAAGGCAGAGGGCTCAGGAAAGAAGTGAGCTCTGCAACAGATACACTGCCCAGCAGGAGCAAACACTCCAGCAGCACACATGGGAACTGGTGATGATGGAGAATAGGCACTGAGACAGAGAATGGGCCCTTTAGGTGCTCCAGAGTAACACAGTGTCCCCCAGGCACGAAGGACAAGTGAATAATGTGACAATATAAAAAGGAAATGCATGTCCTTATGTTGATGATATGCTTATGTGCGTGGGATGACCCCAATGAATATTGCTAATGAGCCAGCAATACAGCAATGTTAATTAATTTGGGATCTAACAGTAAAGTAAAATAATTAGATCATAAATCTGACATATTAGAGCAGTCAGATGGTGACAATAACAAATCAAATCTACACAAGGAAACTTCGGCATTCTATAATAGTGTTCCACAAAAAGATCAGATTAAATGTGGTTTTAGCTGAGAGGCAGAAATGTACTCTTCTAGGAGATTACCATGTGTTCCCTTGGTGAACTGATGATAGCTGGAGAGACCTACAGGGTGTGAGCAGAGCTCCTACCCTGTATTCTTGAGTATTCCAGTGTTATTCTATCAATCTCCTCACAACAGTAACAGAGTTAGTGCCAGGGTACAACTGCAGTTAAAAAGTGAAGCCAGAGTTGCTCAGAAATACCTTCTGCTGGTCCTACTGCTCAAAGCACCACCTCAAAAACCAACCCAGCTGCCTTCATCCAGCAGCTCACTTGTAGGAAAGTGCATTAAGCAACGCAAAAACTTGCAGTGATGCTTTAGAGTCAGCCAATACAGATTATCCTGGCTCCAGCAGCTGCAGTTAGGCTCTGCCTCTCTGTTGAGATAACAAGCTGCATAGTGCTTATCTGCCATTAGACATATGGCAGCAAGAGACCTGAGGAGAATTCATCCAGACTGCACAGCACATCATGAACATCCTGTGTAATGAGAACAAAATGGGGTGCCAAGGATAGGAGGGTGATGGCAACCAACACAGCAAGGTTTGCTCTAAACCAGAAGCCAAAGTACCACCGAGCAATGCAGGAGCCACTGGCAGCAAACACTTTCTCCCAGACATTCTGAGGCTCATAAAAGCAAACTAAGGATGCCCTGGGAAAGAGCTATCATAAATTGAATGCTCAACTCTAGGCTAAATCCTTTTCAGCCCATGTGTTGCACTGCCCAGTGATTTGGCTGTATCGTGTATTTATGGAATATTACCATGGATGGATATTTGTGCTCATTTGACAAAAGCTGCACCCACTAGAAAACATCATTACAAGTGCACCATACACAGATTTGCTGACACCCTGCCTGCCAGAATGTCTCCACATTACAGATGTCCATTTTCAATTGACAGAGAAAAGGGTTCAACAGAACACAGAGCAGAGAGAGAGGAGCAAGACTCACTGAGAGTCCTTTCATGGCAAGGGGGAGCCAGTGGGGAAAACTTCAACAGGCTCTCATCCAACTCTTATTTACACCTCAGTTTCTATTAGAGGATAGATGTATTCACAGTCCTTCAAACCTCTCTCCTCTCTCAGAATTCCAGCAGCATATATAAATACTATTTACCTTTCTCATTCAACTAACTGGACATGAAGTTTGAAGGGTATTTTTCCCCTTGCAGCATCCATCACTGCAGCCACAGAAAAACCTACAGCTGAATAATGTCTCAAGCAAGATCTACTCAAGGTTCCAAGCTGGTGTCTCAGTAATATTCATGGCATGGTCTCTTGTGTCTTTCTGGCTGAAGACATCTAAAGCATATTGTTTCTGTATAACTCTACCACTACAGAAGTGCAGTTTCCTCCAGGACAGAAGGTTGCAAACAACCAGATCAAAGATGTCCACAACACACTGCACATCATACAGGAGCATGTGCAAGCTGGCTGGGAAAATCCCCTGTGGGAAAATCCCTCACCTTAAGCAATGAGAAGTTAATCATCCCCTCTAGGGCAATGCACAGGGCATATTTCAATGGCTCCATGGAACAATAACATCAGGAAAGTTCTCTCCTTGGTGAAAAGCACTAGTACCAGCTCTCTGGATTTTAGATTAAAATACTCAGTTGAAAATATGCAGAAAAAAAAAGGTACAAGAAACCCTCTCAAGAATGGCACCTCAGCTCTGTTCTCTAGCCCAGGAAATACTCATTTTCACAGAAAGCAGACTACTTGGCAAAACCAAAATTGCTTGGGAAGTATTGAGTTTCTTCACCTCCCTTAGTGTCATACGGCTGAGCTGCTTGCTTCAGGCTTTTTTTAGGAGCAATAGAGGAAAACCAGCTTTGTCTGAGCCAGGCTGATGGACATTCATCTGCTGGGGCCTCCACATACCTCAGGGAAGTGCAGCTCCCCCCACTTATTGGTTCTGCAAGCTGCCCCAGCCCCCCAGTCCATAAACACATGGCCAGGGGCTGTCTGAGGTTGAGTTTTGGTGATTTGGGTCAAATATCTGGCCAAGATCAGTATCTCCTACACACTACCTCAACTGCAAAATCAAATTCAAAGGTGTCAGGACACAAAATTTAACTGAAGGTCCAGATTTGTTGCTATGTACTGGAAGGTACCTCCAGAGACAGCAGGAGGACACAAGGGGGATGCAGCTGTTAATGCACACCAAGGGGTCTGGGACAGATGGGCTGTGGCAGAGAGGAGGGTGAAGTGCACCTGAGCAGCAGCACAGGAAAGAAACAGCCAGAGGGATGGAGCTGCCTCTCAGAGCTGGGCTGGAGCACTGCCAGCAGCCTCACACCCCAGGGAAAGGCTGGACCTGCAGTACCTGGGCTCACTGTGTTTGGCAGACATGTGGGAAGCTGCAGAAACTGCTTAAGGCTATGTCTATAAACCTCTGGCTTTGTGAATGCATGAGAGATGAACTAAAAAGGGAAATTTCTAATAAAAGCAAAATTTGTCAGAGCTTTTGGCAAAGCTTGGAATTAACGTGTGAATCATAAAATATCAAGAGAGCAAACAAAACCCATCCTCAGACATTCCCCTAGCAGAGCTAAAGAAGATATATGTGTTTGGGATTCTCTTGCACATACCATGAGCACTTTATCTAGAAAAATTGTGTTTAGGGTCTCCTTGATTTTGCCATCACTCAGGGATACCATCAGCAGGCTCTTCACAGCTCCAGAGCTCCTGCAGCTTCCCCACAGCACCTCCCACCTCTCTCCATGTGGCAGTCACACCACATCAGCCTCTTCATCTCTGATGGGACTCTGCAAATCTGGTTACATCCAACTGTAAATACAATTACCACCTTGTGCACTAGGGAATGGGTTGACACCTTGAGATACTCCCTCAGATCTTAATGTTCTATATGGCTGTGGTGAGAAATAGCCTCTTCTCCACCCTCCCCAAGGGCTCCTTCTGCTTTTCCAGGACCCTGTCAGCCCTATGGGATCACCAAAGCCTCCTGTAACCCTTCAGGCATGGAAGAAAAGCATTCAGATTTATCAAAAACAAAATATCTGCTGGAAATTTTGGTACTGGAGCTGGCAACTGTTCCTGATCTGAAAGGCCACGTGAACTTGAATAACACATACAACATTTCCCAATATATCCTCTGTAGCCTTCTGTTTCTGTTGCCAAAGAGATAAGGATTTAATTTTAGCAAATGTTATTACCTCTCCCAAAATACCAATTAATAATTCCCTGCTTATTGTAGCAGAAATCCTAGACTGAAGACAGTTTCTTTCTACCATCTTCCTTTGAGCATTTGTTCCCTTTTTTCCCTTGTAAGTCAAGAGTTTTATTAAATATTTTTATGCCTACATAGGTAAGGACCCAGTGGGGAGCCTGCTTATCTGCATCTTCTCTTCAGTCACTGGAGGAGCAGAGCAGCACCCCTCAAGTTAAGCACTTGTGCTCCTGATTTTGGCCACTGATGCAGTAAAGGATGCACCTGGATTCAGTCCAGCTCTCAGCACAGCCTTTCTTGGACGTGTCACCTGTTTTGGTCCCTCTTCTCTCCACAAAAATCATCATGCACACAGTAATGAAGAATATAAATCATGGCCATTCATCCTTGTCTTTGGATTTATGTAGTGTGTTGAGCAGCAGATCCTCTAACCTGGCACAGGTTAGATGAGGCATTTTCTTCACTAGGCAGCACCACGACCCTGGCAGTGCCCCTCTGCCACAGGCACATTGTCCCCTCTGCCACAGGGACAGTCTCTGTGCCCTCTGCCAGGTCAGGCTGAAGTGTCACTGAGCTGAGCACAGCCACTCAGCAGCCCCAGGGTCTGCAGATGGAGAAGACAAGAAAGAGAAAGGTGCCTGCAGAGCCATCACTGAGCTCTCACACTCTGTCTGCTCATCTGCAGAGCCAAAGCCAGCCCCGTGTGCTGCCTGGGTGCCCTGAGATGGGAGGAAGGCAATCGCACCCATGCAGAGAACCCCCCTAAAATCACAGACACCACCTGTGTCCCCTGAGGTTTCCCACTCCGGTTTTGCCATAAGCAGGAATAAACTGCAGCTGCAGCCCTGCAGGGAGCAGCCTACACAGCTCTGTCCATGACACCCACAGCACACACACCAGGGTACAAAAAGCCAGGCTTGTGCTGCTCCCAATTTTCCTCCACCTCAGCCTCCCTGCTGGTTCCTTCTGGAATAACCTCAGCAGCAATGAAAACCAAATGCCACCAAGTGTGCTTAAAAGTCTCACATAAAAGAGACATTAGATGACATTCTGTTTAATAAGATATATGGAAAGGAGCAACGCTGATTCATTCCTCAGGCAAGGAAATTTCCCTTTAGGAGTTTTATATTTTGTTGATTTGGACCATAAAAGTTTTTAGTGCAGCAATGGACAGGTAAAAACAAAGCTAAGATCTGCATCTGATCCAAATAATATTTTTCACATTATTTCCTCTGCAATTTTTTTAACTCCATCATATTTTAGGGCTTTCCATTACTGAAAGCCATCACATTGAGTTATAGCAATTGGGGGAATAGCAAAGTGCTCACTTGCAAGTAGCTCTGTAGAAGATTATGACAAAAGGCAGAAGAATATGCTCAGGACATTTGATGAATTAAAATGGCTAGGAAATTTTCACCAGTTTCATCTCAATAATGGTACTAATAACTAAGTGTCTATTAGAATAACAAAAATAATCAAATTAGGGAACTTGAATGGCATAGTTCCAAGGGATAATCAGTATTTTGACTAAAAACTGCCTTATTAAGTGGCTATCAGGTCATTTCTTTTTACTCCTCTTTCAGAAATTATTAGATACTGTTATAAGTTGCACAAGTACTGCTCTGCTCTTCTGTACAATAAGCAAAGCTGATTATGAGGAGTCAGCTACCCTCAGTTACTCCAGAGTTAACACTGTTGCTGTTAGAGAAACCAGATTTATCCTTATGCACAATTAATTTGTACTTATTCATGAATCTCACTTTCATTTCCTGACAGCAAAATCAACACAAACTTCCTAAAATATTATGACAATCTGTTGGAAAAAAACCACCCTAATAACGTGATGTACTGCAGATCAGACATATTTTCCTACAAAAGCTCCAAGAAATACACTGCCAGGGGGACAAAAATATAGGGTGGGAGGGCATCAGCTCAATCTGCCATTTACCAACACACATGTCCAAAGCCAATTTTAATTTGGAATTCCCTAGCTTCTTAGGCTGAGGATTATAAACAATTTCTGTGCATTTTGCAAAACATTTTTAATTTGCTTCAGTGAAAAATGTGACTAATGCCACCATAATGGCATTCCTGACATTCCCTCATATTGGAAGGCTGCAGCTAAGGTGTTGCCTGGGGAGCTCTTTTAGGGAGAACCAACCCAGCAGGGAGGGCCATAATCCACAAAAGCAAAAGCAAAACACACACAGGAGTGCCTGTAAAAGCAACAAGAGACAACAATTATTGGAAAAGATACAGCAGCTTGTTGGTTTTGTCCATCTCACATTTTCTGTTTAGATCTATTTATTCCACTGGAAAAACTTTGGGAGGAAGTTTTGTCCAGCCTTTCATATAAAAATTATCCAGAGCTGTGATATATCCCTGAGGTTGGGGGTGTTTTTTAATCAAATACATATTTTAGAAAGTTGTTGGGATCCTTTTCACAGCAACTATTTGCAGTGTCTGAGCAGTAAGAATATAATGTATTCATATGCTGAACACATACAGACAACACTTAATATGAAGTTTCTTTGCATAATACAAAGCAGTTCTGCTGTCTTTAATGAATATTTTAGCCCTGATTGAGGTAAACAAAGCCAGCTTCTGAAGGACAACAGATTTCACCCTGTGTTAAAAATCTCTCTTCAATGTAGAACTGTACCCAAACTATGGTGGGTTTTTTATTATTAGTTTTAAGGACAAAGTTTTTCCATATTTTTCTGTGCCTGAAGTGCAGGAGCCCAGTGTGTGTGGTGTCTCCCAGGGCACTGTGCTCACAGCTAGAGGGGCACACTCAGGTTTTTAAAAGCAACAGTTGAGGCAGGAATTATTTACATAAGCCACTAAACCCTCTGTCTACCCCGTGGAAGTTAAACTGAGACAAAAGCTTCAGGCAGCTCTGCCTGGCAATGCCATCCTGCTCTTCACCTGCTCCACCCATGCTGCAGAACATGCAACCAAGTACTGCCCACCCAGACTCTTCACCAGCTGCCAAACTCCAGTTTTGGAGGGTGTTTTACAGCAAGCTGTGAAAAGCAACTTGGAGAGCTGTAATTAATGGCCAGGGTGACAGTTTGAAGGCTGCCTCCTGGTGACATGTATGAATCAGCTCCATGGTGCTGCTTTCCTTGGGAAAACAATTTGGCCTTGATGTCATTGCTAGTGACCACAGAGAGGAGTTTATGGGGCTTGGTGCATCCTTTTATTTAGTCAGGGAAAGCTCACTGGCCTCAGTGTGTATCATTTTATGCACAAATTCCTCTCCTACCGACAAGCCTTAAGCACACACTCTGGTTTAAGTGCATAATCCTCATTTCTGCTCTTTGGGGAGGGAGAGGAAAGCAAATGCATTAACGACCCAAAAAGCAAAGTGACAGAATATGTTACTACATGGTTCTTAGCAAAAGAATTTGTACATGGCATGAAACCAAATCTGTTATTAGTAATGAGTGTACATGCAGCTACATTGTAAATCACAGCACTTGGGTGGAAGCAAGGAGCACAGGGCAAGCACTGCATTTCAAGAAAGAAACTCTAAATCCACGTCCAGGAGGAATTAGATGAAATAATAAAGGGAACTGTTACAGGAGCTGTTTTCAATGTCTTGTAACAGTGCTGGGGCTGTTCTTATACCTTGATATAATTATTTAATACCAGTACCTTGCTCAATACCATTACACTGGTGTAAAATGTTCAGAGCCACCAGAGCTTGCCAGGGCTGGGGCAGCAGCCCCCAGCACAGCCCTGCCCTGCAGCACAGCAGTGAGAGGCTCCCTCTGCAGAGGGACAAGCCCCTGGCACAGCTCAGCTCCTGTGTTTCTGCTGCCAGAGATCTTCCCTGTGCTCTCTGCCCAGCAGCCAGCTTGGCTCTGCTGCTGTTTTCAGCTCTGCAGGCCTCCCTGCACCGTGGGGCTGTGTCCTGCCGCTCTCCCCAGGCCCCTGAGCTCCCTGTCCCTTCCCCAGCATCAGCCCCACCATCAGCTGCCTGGCTCTAAAGCCACTCATCAAAGCTCCCAGGAAGGTGAGGTGCCTCATCTTCCCCACCTCCACCACTTTTCCAAGCACTCTTGGAGTTTCTAAGAAGTCAGCTTTTCCACCACTTACTGCCTTATTTGGCTGTACCAAAATGTGGGGTTTAGATATTGCTGAGCCTTTCACTTCTCAAAACCCACCTGTGACTATCCCACAGAGGCAGCTGCTCTGATGAGCAGCCCTGCCACACTCACTCCTGTCCATAGCTCACAGCTTCTCCATGGATGAAGATCAGCCAGGATCAGGCCTTTGGAAAGGTGTCCTGCTGGATGAGATTGGAATCATGACTTTGGTAGGACAAGGCTCCCACCACAACTTTTAGGTGCTCTGATGGATGTGGTCAGTGCTTCCCACACCAGGGAGATGCTGAAAATGGAAAAAGATATTTTCATTCAGAAATAAACCAAAACATGATCTGAATGTTGGGGATAATATCAGACCCTGTGAACCATTCATTTCACAGTTTGGAGATTCAGCATCTGTGTTTTGCAATATGTCAGTGCTAAATTCATCACTGAATATTTACATTATTTTCCCATCTCCCAGTAAGCCAGTAGTACAGATACAGGACAGGAACAGACTGCTGTTGGCAAGTCATGGCATGAAGGCACCTTTGATGAAATGCAGCTGCTCAGAGTCAAGCTGTCTGATCACAGTGAAGACAGACATTTCCATTGCAATCTTTCACAAAAGATTATTTAATTCAGGAGGACCTCCCTATAAATTATTCTTTAAACTGAGACAGGAATTACTTAATTGGTGCACTGGCATGTATTTCAAGAAAAACAAAAATTATAAAAACCATGTGAAGCATACACTATTTTCCTTTTTTCAGCTGATAGAAAAAGAGGTTAGACAGTTTTAGGTATGAATTTCATAGCTGCAAGTACCTATCCTAAGTCCATTCTTGGACATAACACCTGCCAAAGGGCTGGAAGTAGGAATGCATTTGTTTTCTGCAGCTAATGCAGAATTTGCTTTCCACTTGAAATTATAAACAAAACTAATTTTATTATCAAGTTCAAGCTACAGAGTGTTTGCCTACTTTCATATTGAGTCCAATACCTTAAAAAACTTGCTGCTAAAGACCATGACAGCAGCAGGAATTTAATGTGAGAGAGGTCCAGACTGTACTCTGGCTTTTTACACTTTCTGCAGAAAGGATGAGAGAGCAGGACTCAGACCTACTCTCCATGGCACTGTAACTTGCAGATGGGCAAAGCAGATTTGGTTCATTTCACAAAGTGGGGTCAAATCTCTGAAGGGCTCCTGCTACATCACATCAGCTGATGGATGAGCAAGGAGCCAGGAGAAGGAAAAAATTAAAGGTCCATGGTGTGAGGCAGCATTTACACAGGCCTTTCTGAAGTACATGCCTTTTTCATAGAAGATGAAATGGGTTAATGAGTTTTTCTTATTACAGTATTGATTAGCAGTAATCAGATTTCTATTCTATGGTTCATTTATAGTGAATTTGATGAACCATTTCCACAGCACTCCCCTGCTTTCCCAGGTTGTGCAGGACATTGTCATCAGTGAGCTGTCCCCTCAGCCCTGTCTGAGCACTCCTGTAAGCACTGAAGGGTGGCTGGGCCATCTCTGGCCTCCTCATGCACGCTCACAGGCACTCTGCTCTTGGGTTTTGCTGGCTCTGTGTGCATGCCAGCAGAAATGACACCTCGTGCCATATGGAAATTCACCTTGCAGCTGAAACATGAGCTGTGTGTTTGGTTTGGATGAGCTGCCACCACAGTAACTGGGAAGAAAAAGATATTTTATATATACAAGCTTGTTTTAATGAGCTTGTTTGTAAGTAGTAACTGTTTTATTGGCTCTTATATGTATTGCTAACCTTTTAATTGATGTTTTTGGATTGCTGTAGACTGCTACTGAAGGTAAAACATAGTTTTAAGAATTTTAATATTGTAATTGTGGAAAAGATTGCCATGCTATCATATGAGAAAAACTGCATAATGCAGGTGATGATTCTGCTGTGGTCTGCTTTCAGCAGCAAACATTCAGTGTCTGTTCATCCTGAACCAAAATTAGCATTTTCTACAGACTCAGCTATAGATACTTCTGGTGTTTACAGTAAACACTTAACATAAAACTGGCAAAAAAATGGAGGACTTTAGACAAATTTCTGAAAGGCAAAACTTGCTCCATAACTTTTTCTTTCAGTCATACAAATCTGTGACTTAAAGGTAAGAAATAGAAATAAACATTGTGCCCATGTATACTTGGGCATTCAGTTCTGCCCTGGTTTGGCTCCAGATTCCCAGACTTGCAGCTCACTAAGCTGTAATTTACTTGTTCCCTTCCATGCAGGATTTGGGATGTTTTGAAGACCTCCCAGTTCAGGAGTTTCACAGCTCCCTGGGAAGCTCAGATGACCACTTCTGATTAAAGCTGGCATTAATAAGCAATCTGCTGTAGGATTTCCTCAGGGTCAGGTGCTCTCCTTCCCTTTGCATCCCCTCTACTCCTCAGATGCCAGTCATGGCTATTTCCCAAAAAAGGGAAACACTCAGCTTACATGGCAGTAATGGAACAGTTTTCAATCTCAGTTAACCTTTGCAGCAGTAACACTAATTTGCAGTCTGTTCATTCTGAATGCTAAAGTGTCTCTGTTTCCTGCTCTGAATTTCATTCTGTGTCAATTAGTGCTATGAAGTCAGTCTAATAATGATGTATGGTTAGCACAGGGCTCGTGTCTGAGAGCTGAGAGGAATGCACAGAGGACAGATAATTGAGATGGCGCCATCAAAGCTGTTCAATGCTTTGTTGAAGTTAAAGGGTCTAGAAACATGCTATCAAAATATGTTTTGACATGGGTACTGATAGCATTTAGATGTTTCCAGCAACTCTGTTGAAAATAAATAAAAAAGGCCAGCTGCTTTAAATTCATGCATGAAGGTGAAAGGACATAGACCTGTTCAAGCCATTACTGTACTTGCTTTACTGAAGAATGATGTGCAAAAAAAATCTCAACCAATAATTTCCAAGATTGCTACCAGGCTTATTTACACTAACATGCTGAAAGCAGCACACAAATGAGCACAAGGTGATGCCTACCAGGTCCTCTGGCTTTTTCCATACTGCATCCATAAGCTCCTGCTGGAGACTGAAAGAAACTCTAATGAGCAAACCTGTCAAATGTGAGCTCAGTGGATGTTTGGCCACGTGAGGTGCTCCAAAGGCAGTGGGAGGCAGGGCAGTGAGTTCCCTCTCCCAGCACAAGGGATGCCTGGAGCTTTGGACAGGATTCAGCACAGCTGACTCCAGCCATGAGCAGAGCAGAGCACATCTGGAGGAGGAGCTGTTGTTCCACATCAGCAAGGACAAGAATACACATGGCTTGTTCTGGGTGAGTGACATCTCTTGGGGCACAACCAGCCCATGGTGGAGAGAAGACTCATGGGAACCACCTTTGTGTCATCCTGGCACCACTGCCTAGGGTCAAACGCTGCAGCCAGCCCAGACTGACCATCACAGCATTGGCTCTGGTGGGTCCTGCTGTCCCTGGGATCACACCCACTGGTAGGTGACAGCAGAGCAGGTCAAGAGGGTGATCTTCACTCATACGGTGGAAGCTACGCAGGAGAAGCATAGGAAATACAAAAGGTCCAGCCCTTTACTTTCCCAGTCTTTTCCCTTTCAGAGCAGCCCTGGATCTGTTCCCAGATGACTCCTGCAATAAGGATCCCCAGTCTCCCCAGGAGCTGGGTGATGGTTTGCTCACAGTGAGCCCTGTGCTCCCATGGCTCACACCTGCCTGGACACAGAGCTCGGTGCTGTCACTGCTCCAGGCTCCCACTGCCTTTGATAGCACCCACTGACATATCCACGGGCTTGATGGCACATCAGTCTCCATCTTTTTTGGCAATGGCACACTGTATCTTCCAGAAAGAAAAAAAAAAGAAAGAATAAAATTGCCTCTATTCCTCTCCATTTCTCCCTGCATTTTGGGCTGTAAAAAAAGAGGTGGAAGTCAGCAATGACCTCATGAGGCTCCAAACTGCAGCTTTAGGCTTTCCACATCAGGAAAACTGTAAATGCCTGTCTGTAGATGCACACAGAGCTTAAGGAAACAATGGGGAGAAATTAGACGTTAATTAGTTTCAGAAGTAAAAGAGAGGAATGCAGCTGAATGGCAGCGATGCTGCATCACTGAGATACATTAAAAACCCAAATGAATCTCAATGTCAGCCAACGCACTGCCATAACAAATGAACGTGGTGGCAAAGGGTAGGCTTTGTTGCTAAGCTGACAAAAATAAATTAGTCACCTGTCAGTACTTGCTTAGAATTTACAGACACATCAGTTTTTGAGGGAAGAACAGAAAATAGTCAGCATATTTTTCCATTAGAGCACTGTGCAGAGAGAACTGCACACTTTGTTTTCATTTATGGTGTAACTTATCCCCTGCTGCACAGTAGAAGCCTCCTGGGAGTAAGGCACTCGTCACCTGGAGGGCACAGAGCTGCCCCAGCTGAGGAAGACACCAGAGGAAGACACAAGTGCTGGAAGTGACCCAGAACTGGGAGTGACCCTGAGCCACAGAGCCCCAGTGTCCCTTCAGTGTGCAGCGCCCAGCTGCAAAACTCATCTGCTCCGAGCCTGCTCACACCCAGGCAAATCCAAGAGGAGTAACTGCTCTTTGTGGGCAAATAACAGCATCTGCTGCAGAATAAAGACAGAGGGTTTAGCTTGAGCCACAGGTTTCCCCTGCTACACCAATACCTGTGTGTCAACTCTGCTCCCCCATGTTTTGGGTGCAGGATGTCTCTCCAAGTTAGAAAAAACCAGTTTTTTTTATGGGGTGGTGGGATACTAGCAACTAGAACCAAGGGAATACTGAAAAAAAAAAAAAGTGTATCATAAAATAGCCAGGGTTAAAACAAACATTTTCTGTAATTAATTATTTCTATATTTTTGTCTTCAACTTCTGCATGCAACAAAGCAAGTATTTAGTAAAGCTGAAAGATTGAATAAAATATCCAGAATATCTAAGAAAATTTGGAATTTACATTAAGCATTAATGTGGTTAGACTGATTCAATCAACAATTTGTAACCAAAACATTGTCTACAAATTACAGGTCCAGCTGGAGCAGCTTGAACCACAAATGCCAAGTCACAGGGAGCCAGGGGTGAAAAACCCCAGCCCAAAAATTAGTCCCAGGAGTTAGCTGGGAAATCATTATGAGAAACAAGAACAACAATCTGCCATAGACAAATCCTAACCCAAAACAGGAGGTGATGTTCAGTCAGTCAAGTGATTTGCTACAAATTATTTGCCCAGGGCCAATCTTGCTGCTGAAGCCATCAGTGAAGATTCACTTCCTGGCGAGATGCAGGAACGTAGTTAAGTCTAACAAGCTGCTGTACACAGCACTTTAATTAGGCCAAATGAGGAAAAGATAATAAACCAGCAGGTCAAACGAAGGAAGAAAATCTGTAAATGAACAGAATCAAAATATTGCTTTTTATGGTGACAAGATAAAAGCTCTGAAATGAGATTTCTGAATTGCAGTGATACCCAAACTCACACCAAATGAGGGCTCAGGAGACAGTGAGCAGCCCATTCAGCCATCAGCACAGCAGCCAGGCTGAGCTCTGACCCCTCCAAACACAGGAATTTATCCAGGTTTTATTTCAGCAGCAACAAATGGCTGGCTGGGCAGAGCTGTTGCAAACTGCAAAGTAGGAGGCAAGGACAGGTGTGTAATTTCTTGAAATGTCCTTTTAGGGCTTGTGGCACAGAGACTCTTTTCAGACACAAGCCATAAGGCTGAGAAATATCTATCATGCTTAGCTGTGGAAACAGGGATTTTATGAAAGTGCCATCACGAGGTGATAATAAGAATGTGATTGGAAGTTGATGTGTTATTGCTTAATTTAGACAGAGGAAGGCTCTTTTTTTGTCCATACCATCTGCCAGCCTAGAAACCCAAGGAATAAAGGCACAAGCTGCAGATGGCTTTTATAATGGCTGTACTCAAGCAGCAGAGGAGCAAGAAGGAGAGAGGCCATATAAATCAGGCAGCAATATCACCATGGCTGAGCAATAACCAGCTGAGAGCAGCAGTCAGCAGGAGCAGGGCAAGCAGGAGACACTTTCCCAACTGGCTGCATTAGGATTCAGGTGCAGGACAGGATATTCAGGTGCAGGACAGGATGCAGAGCTGGACTTTCACAAGACTGTTGCCAGCGCTGACATGGGAGCCTGGTGGGAGCAGGGAAAACAGCACAGCTGCACACACTAACTGCAGCCTCCAAGAAAAACAGATGAACTCTAAAATTGCATTCACATATGCAACAGTTCCCAAGCTAGCTCTTATCCTTTCTTTCCTCTCTTTTTTTTTATTTTTGGGAGGGAAGAGAGAAAGAGAGCAGAAGCTAATTTACTTCAAGTCAGTAGAGAGAAAAACAAGCTTGGAGGCAAGACACAGGGCTCAGCAAGAGAAGCAGGAATTTCTGCTGGCAAAGCAGTCCCCTGAGATGACCATCTGAGCTCTGCTGGGGAGCTTGAAAGGGCTGCTCTGCTTATCTTGCTACAGCAGAGCCCAGGTGTGCTGGACACACAGCAGGGTGGTGCAGCACAGGGGCCACTTCAGTGTTTTCTTCTGAAACAACCAGATCAAACAAGCTTACACAAGTATGTATAAAAAACAGGCAGCACAGCATTAGTGGAATTGGGTCTCCAAGTGGGACTGGTGGCACAGATTGGCAGGAGAAACAGCAAAAGGCAGAGGAGAAAATAGGGTTTAATTCTATTTGTTAAAGAGACACGCACATGAATTTCTGTGCATTTTTATCAATACAGTGAATATCCGCTGCTTTGCTGCCTCCCTGCAAAGCAGTCTACAGGTAACCAGCTCAGCCCTGCATGCAGAGCTAGAGCCAGGGAAAGGAACACCATCTTTGCCTTCAGGACAGGCACAAATCAGAGTTACTGAGCTTGGGTGACAGAGGGAAAGTTTCTGCCGCTGAGTTGGTGCATGCCAGAGGCTCCTGAGAAGCTGGGATAAGGACACAAGAACACATCCAACAGGTACCAGGCTTGAAGTCAATGTCATTCTTTCAGCACTGGCACATCCCCAAAAACCAACAGCCCCAAGAGGTGAACCAGGGCCTCTGAATCCCAGATCTGTTTGTACCCCACATGCAGACAAAAAGGGCCATTTCAGATAATGGGATAATTATGTTCCTGTGCCAGTGATACCTGTTGCATCCATCACTGGAAGATTAACCTGAACATCACGACTGGCCCAAGGTACAGCTGCTCAAAACCAGTCCCCAAAGCAGCACTGGAAGATTCAGGGCTCACTTGATTCAGTATAAACTCCCCTAAGGCTCAGCAGGACTCAGCTGTTCCCTCCACAGAAGTCAGGTGTGCCATGACCTCACATGACATTAAAAGAAGACACAGCTCAAGTCCCATACTGTGTACCTGGCACCATCCTTTATCCCTGTGCAAAGCAAATGTAAAATGTTACTGTGCCAAAACAGCAGGACTCTACAATTATTGTGGGTATTATCTAAATCCATCATTTACAAATATGCACAAAGAGTTCCAGTAGACTCTTTGAGCAGAACCAGCTGTTGAGCAGACAGGGCAGACTCCAGAGAATGATCAGTGATGAATCTGTCAAAAAAATACTAAAACTGAACCATTTTCTTGCTAAATACTTGGCAATATACCAGAAATTTTGTCAGAACATCACAGAGAAGGAGGAGGGAGAAGTGAAAGGAATGAGGAGGAAAAAAAAGCATTATTGCAAAAAATTATCTTTTTTTTTTTTCCTAATGTTACTTTTCACTTGGAATCCCTTTTTATCTTGGCATGGGAACATGGCTTATGATAACAGATCAGAATTAAAATCACTGTTTTGACTGATCCCACACAAGCATTCTTCTTCTCACCCACCCCAGATCTTTCTCCCAGGGAAAATTGTGCGAGTCAGAGGGTTCCTTGCCAAAGTTTCAGGCAGTTCACACCAGGCAGTCCTAGAGAACTAGGGATGCTAGAAGACAGGGTGAGAGAGCACCTTAGTACAGTGCTGTATTTTAGCAATATACATATGCCCTTAGGAGTGAACTGGTTTTAGAACACTCCAGAAACATGCACCCATTCTAAGACAGGAGCCCCACAGACACAATTCCTAGCTATGTTCAATAATCTTCTGCAGTTACACAGAACAGATTTACTTTAGAACAGCTCCAGAGCACTTGCAATCTACAGTTTTTCTCTTTTACAGGCAATCACATGTTTCTGGGCTATTTTGATACACAACATTACTCCAGGAAATAACACACTATCAAAGAGCACCGATAAACAGGCTGTTATTTAGGACCACGCCAGCAAGTGCAGCATCCCTTCCCCTTCCTGCTGGAGCAGGACTTCCCTTCCATCGAGGATTTGCACCAAGATCAGCGCTGTGGTGCTGGCAGACACTGCCACAAGCAGCAGCCATGTCAGAGGGACACATCCTTGCTGAGGTGCTGGGGGAAACCAAGGGCAGTGCTGGCCTGACCATGGGAGGGAAGCGAAGGTTGCTGCCATGGCCAGGCTGCCTCAGGCGAGCATCTGCCTGCAGGGACCTTGTTCTCCTGCCTTCCCACAAGCAAGTTCAAACAGCAGGACAGCAGCTATTGAGACAATAACCTTAACTGTTAATTCAGGACCCCCTGGAGTGGGCTGAGATCAGGAACAAGGACTTTCCTGCAGTAACACCCTTAACTGAGGGAAGGGAACAGGAAAAAGCAAATCAGTGATGCAAGAGATGCCTCAGACTCTATCTGTTGTGACAGTCCAAGTTGTGAGAAAGCCCTGGGGTTGTGTGTGGCATACACACATGCAGACTCCAGAGCAACACTCAGGGGAAGCCTTTTCCTTCCTTCCAAGAGCCTTCAAGCTGTCTGCAGTGGGAGGTGGGTGTGCTTTACCTTGACCTGTCCATCTGGCCTCCATGCCCTACACCCCCAGGCTGGCGTGGGAGCTGCACCTGCACCCCCCGTGCCAGCAGTGCAGGGGTGCCAGTGACACAGGGAACCAAGGGCAGGGGTGACAGTGACACAGACAGCCAAGGGCAGGGGGGCCAGTGGCACAGGTAGCCAAGAGCAGGGGTGCCAGTGGCACAGGCAGCCAAGGGCAGGGGTGACAGTGGCACAGACAGCCAAGGGCAGGGGTGTCAGTGACACAGGCAACCAAGGGCAGGGGTGCCAGTGCCAGTGGCAGCCAAGGGCAGGGGTGCCAGTGGCACAGGGAACCAAGGGCAGGGGTGCCAATGGCACAGGTAGCCAAGCCCTCCTGCAGCTGGGAGCACCGAGTTCATCCTGCATGGCTGGGAAAGAAATTAAAACATGACTAATGTTTTAATGACGGGAGATTAGTGGTCCCCTGCCTCTTAAACCCCAAACCACAGCAGAGGCTGCACACTGACACTCCTCTGCTGCACCTGCCCTAACACAATAGCTCTAGGACAGGAATTGTGAGCATTTTCCTTTGGCCTCGTGCTGCTCCACCACTCCTCAACTGATCTGCCCTGGGGAGGATCTTTCAGAGGAGTTTCAGCATCCCCTGGCTCTAGGACAGTGTTCCCATGGCCCACTGCATCCCCAGCCCCAGAAGGCACAGGATCAGGAGTCAAGGATCACTGAGCCTGGCTGCAGTTGGCTGGGAGAGGCTCTTCTCCACTGTTCCAGGGGATCTGATGCAAAGACCCCCTTTGGAGAAAGAAGCTCAAACTTTCACTGGGGGAGATCTAGGGTTCTGCAAATCCCAGAGGATTCAACCCACTGTTTTAAAGCAGCCCTGGCTGCTTTAGGTAATCCTCTGGACATTGTTACCCACCAGCATGTGGAGGGTAGCCACTGCTTTGGTGGCACCAGTTGAATAGCTGATTCACACAGGCAGGAACAGGCACTTCAGCAGCTGAGGTTAATGGTTTGGCAATCAGCTGGGGCTCACTTATTGCTCTCTAGTGATGTTTCTTAGAGTGCAAGGGGCTTTCACAGGAGTAATTCAAACAATTATTAACCATGTATTACTTTGGTAAGAAGGGTTTCAAAGAGTCAGGTTTTTTTCTTCCTGAGTCTGTTCTTCACTATGACTGCAGGGTTTCAGCTCAGAGACCACTTGCAGAGCTGTTAAACGTTCATCCCCATCAAAATTCAACCTTGAGTGCAGAGGATCTGGCAAAGTATCTCTAGGCCAAATCCTCCCTGGAACTGTCTTCTGATCAGCCTCTCTTTTAGGAGTTTAATGAGTAAAAATATATCTGGAAATAGAACAGAGTGGTGCCTGGAGAGGGAAAAGAGCAGCACAATTGAGCCACAGATCAGAGCAACACAGTGCAGGGCTGACTGGTGGAGCTGAGGCTGTTGGGCACAGGCCCACCAACAACAGCTCAAAAGGTGTGTGATAGCACAGACAGCTCCCTGAAACACTTGTGAGGAGCTCTGAAAAATGGCCAAGCTGGCCAAATCAAGAAATAAGCATAAGGAGTTCCTGGCTTCACATGGCACTACTGAGATCAGGTTAGAAAAAAGCACATTCAACTCAAGAGCCAGAGTAAATTCAAATATTAAAACAAGACCCTTTGAGAATGGTAGAGAAAAAGGATACAGGAAGGGAATAAAAATAGATTCAGTATAGAGTTGAGAGGACAAACAAATATACAAGGGGAAGGAAAGCACTTATCTGATGAGAAAGCAAACATGGATGCAGCCCTTGATGTCTCATCTGTACAAATGTGCAGTACAAATCTGTGCTCACCCACGGGTTATTGCACAAATGCTCAAAGTGGCTTCATACAAACACCTACCATTGCATGAGGGCAGAGACTGGAGCATCAGCAAAACCAGTCACCATTCATTAATGTTAATTCTCTATTTCAAAACACACAGATAACCCACAAAATAACAACAACAAAGGAAAAGCAAATATAGTAAATGCTTTATGCCATCAATTGCATAGGACAAATAGTAAATAATCAGAGAAAAGTCTTGGCAGATTCGTCACAGATTAAAGAAATTCAGGCAAATTATTCCCAGGAAAAGTCTTACAGAGCAAGCCATTAGTGGATTGGCTTACAGAGGATACTCCCAGGAGAGGGCACAGGTAGTTGGATGAGCTGTTTGCAGTGAGCTCTGCCACCTGTAACACTGCAGCACCTCACAGACTCTCAGCAGTGTTTGCCAGGAAGCATCACAGCAAGAACCTTTTGTACCAGTTTGGATTGGCAGCTTTTTCCTACTCCCTTCATATGTAACACGAGTTTTCTTTCAACTGGAAGAAAAAGGACTTCCAGAAACTGAATATCCCAGCAAAGGGGAAAAAAAAATATTCAAATTGTAGGGGAAACAACTGGGGGAGATGACAATAGTTTTCAAAACAAACAGAAATGTTCATAAATGCAGGACAACTCACTCTCTCTTTTGCTATGGTAAGAAGGAAAAGTGACTGAAAATGGAGTGTGCTAGAGGTCCCCAGGACTCAAAACACACTGATTTCTGTATTAAACACATAAATAAACAGAGAGCAGCAGAGGGCAGCTTGCTCCGTACAGGGTTCACAGAGGGGACACATTGCTATTTACTACACAGCACATTAAAATGACAGTGACACACACCACTCAGAGGTGATCATTATTACTGGCTGCTTAAGGGATGATTTGAGAAATGATCTGTAAATTTAATTTTTAATTATACCAGAAGCCCTAAGGGCCTTCTGAGTTCAAGCATTAAGGGGGGAAGAGGGGGAAATCAATTCTTGGTGATGGAGAGGTCTAGTAGAATCTAATAGGCCTGGGTAATATATCAAGAAGCTTTTAAGATCAGTCACAGAGCTCAACAGAAGAAAGCCTAAAACCCAATTTCAGATAAAAAACTATGCTGTAAAGTGGAATGGATGGTCACCATTGTTCAAACCTCTGAAAAGCTACTGTCTTGAGCTCTGACACATGTATTACTCAGAAAAGAGATAAATTATTAACACCAGCATGCAGAACTTCACAGGGAAGCCCTCATGCTTCTCTCCAACCACCTTGGAAAAGCAGTCATGGCCAAATGACCTTGAAATCTCTCTAAAGCTCCAGCATGGCCAGAAAGGGCTGCAGGAGCTGTTGATGATCAGTCATCAGAACACCCTGTAAGGAGGTAAATTTTTGCTGAGAGGCAGGTGTAGCTCCCCTGGGTGCACAGCACAGGTCTGTCAGGTCCAGGGCAGAGCTGTGGCTGGAAGGGACACGGCTCTGAGTGCCCCTGAGCTCCACAGCACCATCTCACCAACAGTTACAAAACCACAAAGTGAAGATTTTCCACCCCATCTCTTGACTCCAGGCTCACAGCACCAGATGAGGTGTACCAAGGGTGCTGTGAGAAAGGTTCAATGTTATGAGAAGGCCACGCCTGTTATCTTTGAGATCTTGTGAGACTGGGGATGTCCACAATGACTGGAGAAAAACAAACTGCACTCATCTGCAAAAAAGGCCAAAAAGATGGTCTGGGGAGCAGTCAACTTTGCTTTGGTTGGTGAGAAAGTTAAAGGCTCCTCTTGGAGTTCTGAGAAGGCAGTAGCTTGGATCAATCCAAATGGACTAAATAATGGTAAACTCTGCCTGATCAAACATGACTGCTGCTATGGAGAACATCTGGAGCTGCAAGTAAGGGGGAGCTGTGGATGCCCTGATCATCGTTTACCCTGACTTTCATAGTACTTTTGACACCACCTCCCAGTCTTTTATACAATTTAATGTGCATCTGCAATGGTGGAGGAGACAACTAGATGGGGAAAGAAATTGGTGGCTGGGCTGTAGAGGGTAGGAGTCTGCACCAAGATCTGTCCTCCTTGGGACTTTTATCAGAGAGCTGCAGTAACTGAGAGCCCTCTTGCCAGCTTTGAAATGGCACCATCCTGGGGGGAAGAGCTGATCCAGGGCAGGGCTGCCACTCAGAGGGAGCCATGGGCTGTGGGAAACACCAAAATCTTCCCTGCAGCTCACATCCAAGTCTGTATGCATACTTTCAAGAAGGAAGCTGGGCAGAGGAAATGAGTGAGAAATGAGATGGATGGTCTTGTTTTCACAAACCTTCTCTTCTGAGAAACAAGTCATTTATCAAAGTGCTGTAATCCTACCAACTGTCATAACACTTGGTCTAATTACATCTGGAGAACAATGAGCTTATGTTCAGGAAGAAAGTGTCTGCAACAAGGTTGGTAGAAAAACTCTGCCATGCATGATCTTAGATCACAGGTCCAAATGCAAGAACAAAACTCCGAGAAGGGGTTGGTGATGTTTGTATAAAGCAAACGCCTAGTATTTAGCAACAAAAAAAAAAAAAGGTTAGTTATTTTTGTGTATTTTCATAAAATGCCATTCCTAGTGCATTAATCTACACCAGAGAAGCTCTGAAGTGGGTTTTCAGATTTCAAGTTTGGGGGGAAGTTGCAAAATCTATCTTTTGGAAGACTACAAAGCACATTCAAGAATAGTTTAAAATGCTGCAAGTTAAAATTGCTGAAAGTGCTTGGGCTGAGACTCCACAGTACAGAGGTGCTGATGTCATGGTGGCTCTCAGCCATGCAAGCACTGCTCACCATTTATCCTGGGAGGGCCTTACACGGCTCTTTGGCACTGGAGCTCCTGATTTGACACCTCAGGCAGGTTTCAGCAGCACCAAGGATGCACACAGATTTCATTAACACTCTCAGAGCAAAGGATGGAGGGAGGAGAGGGAGATCATCTCAGCAGCAGCAAAGCCAGGCTCTTAGGAAAACAGCCATCATTTGGATTCTTGATACAGAGTCTGGGGACCATCTGCAAAGCAAGATAACACTTGCATCCTGGATAAAGGTGCCAGAGTAAGGAGTAAGTAGACAAAGCCAAAATAGACACTAACACAAAGCAATGCAAACAAAATATGAGCACTGGGACCAAAGAAGATTGATTATCATGGACAGCATCTAAAAGGTGACTGAATATAGAGTTCTGCCCATGGTTGGGAGCATTACTTGATATCTCATTGAAAGAAATCTAATTTTCCATCAGTGTCCTGAATATATATATATTTATTTTTATATATATATATATATATATATATATATATATGTATACTACATACCATCTTTTTGCTGCAGGCAGAGCAGCAAGGATGGGATCAAATGAGAATAAAGAGCAGTTTATTAATCACCCATGAGAAAGTATTTCCACACCACCAGTGCATCCCTTGCCTTCTGAATTTTAGCTACATAAGAACTTGGGCCTAGGGCTCCAGAAATCACAATTGTTGAGGGTCTTTCATGAGATGTTGAGGCCACCAGTACACCCTGAGGGACAGATCTTACCAAGTGAAATGGCCACAACTTCATGAGATCAAGGCACCCAAGGCCACTGACATCAGCTGCAGGCTTGAAGCAATGGGATGACCCCTTGTGACACCAGGGAACACAAACACACAGAGCACTCCACAGGCTGACACTCTGAGCTTTACCCTGGAACTTCCCACAGATCACAGGGAAGTTGTTAGAAGGAGGAAGGTGTTTCCAAGGAACAAAAGGCACTTGTAGGTATGTTGTATTCCTTTCAATTTATTCCTGTACATGTCGCACTTGCTAACCTGAAAAAAGAAACAATTTTTCAAACTCTGTTGAAATAAATTAAAGAATTTCTAGTTTGCCACTTCCCTACCAAAAAAAAAAATATCTGGTGAAGGAACTGAAGACTAGACATCAGATGATGGCATTGTTTCAGACTGTCAAACCTGATTTAACTCAGTGCAATTCTGGTGCCAACATGCTGCCTCCCATGGCTTTATTTGTCTGGGCAGGCACCTGACAGCAGCTCAGCCCCCCCAGGATCCAAACGGATCGCAAGCCTCCCCACGGAGACAGATGGGGAGTTTTTCACAAGTCACCCGCAGCTCGAGCAGTGCTAGCCTTTGCAGCCAGGTTAAAGCTGGGTCTGTGCCCATGTGCCAGCACAGACTCCTCAGTAACCTGAGGCAGAGGTGAGGATTACCCAGCTGCCCATGAGGATTACCCTGGGCTGCTCACACCTGCAGGGGTGAGATGGCAGCTGCACATGGCCCCACGGCTTGGGGAGCACAGGGAGGAAGGGCTGCTCCCCTCTGGGGAGGCTGGCAGAGGCTCAGCCCTGCCCTGCACACCCAGGGGCTGCTGCTGCTGCCAGGAAAGTCCAGGCTCCTCCTGAGGTCATGTTTTATGGTCGCTTAAAAATTAATAGGGGGGAACATAATTAGAGCTATGAAATGGGTGTGTGGAGATGTGCCCTTTGCTGCGAATGGAATAATGAAATTAGGTGTGTGTTTGAGGGGAAAACCCTGGGAAATGTGTTTGAGCCTGGAGAAGGAACACACAGTAATCCCAGAGACCCCACTGAGGGGTTTGGCTGAACTCCCACAATGTCACACACCAACCCCTGCTCGGGGGCAGCTGCAACACCTCCTGGACTGAGGGTGCAGGAGATTCTAATCCCACCAGGCACAGAGCTGAGCCATCAAAAACCCTCAACCAGCCACACTGCAGCCTGCCACCAAAACCCCTCAGAACCAGGCACCTGAGCAATGCTGGTGCCTCTGCAGAGCCAGAGCAGCCCCAGAGAGTGGGATGGTGCTCCAGGATCTGCCAGCCCCAGCCCCAGGCCAGGTGCTCTCTCCTCCTGCAGTCACTGAGAGCAGCCCGGGGCTCTGCCAGGAAACATCTATTACCCGATTTGGATGGATTTCCTTTTCCTTGAGGATAAATGAGCTCGTTTTGCAATATTAGAGATTTCTACATCTCCAACAAGAACAAACAAGCAGAAACAAGATAATAATAATCATCATCATAATCCAAATTTTAAAAAAAAAACAAAACTGTCAAAAACATTATTTTGCCAAAGAGAGTAACCATGAGACATCTCAGTGCTCCACTTGAGCATGATGCCAAAGCTGGCTGAACTTGGGGTGAAGGAGGCAGAGGGGGGAAAATCAGTATTTTCAAGGTTAGAAACCTGTCACTCACCATTCTTCTTGGGACAATTCTGAATTATTATTTTCTGGGAAACAGAAGTTTTCATTTTGATTCTTTTTTAAAATACCTTTCATTTTTCATTATTTTCAGTTAAGGTAAAGGAGAAAAACTGATAGAAAATCTGATAAGTGAAACCTTACTTGACCTTTTCTTTCTCCATAATTTTATTAGAAAGAAGCTGAGAATGCCTCCTCCATAAACCCTCACTTTTTACAGCTATTCCAATCTTCCTGTGAAAAGATCAGGGGAGGAAGTGAGAAAACCCAAGTCCTAGATTTGAGGCAAAAATAAGATTTCAACAAAATAAGATTTCAACAAAAATACATTACATAAAAATCCTACAAGTCATTAATTTCTAAAATAACCCTCCTTTACTTGACAACTTCTTTTTATTTATAGGTGCTTGACTACCAGACTGGATTTACTGATGTTATTAAAATATAAATTCATTCAACAGTCTGTAATTCTTGAAATTATGCATTTAGAGCTTCATTTCAGTTACACTTTATTCACCATTTGTTGTTGTCCTGCTACAGAGGCACCCAGCACCCAGCCAGACAGGAAAGCATCAGAGATCCAGGCACTGCAGCTCTGGCAAACCTCGAGCCCCTGGCTCTTCAGAGAGGCAGCATCACTCACATCCCACCTGCCAATAGCTCAGCAGCTTCAGGTGTGTCAGAGAACAGTCAAACTCATGAGCTCTGCCCTGACCAATTTGGTAATAACTTATTATTAGTCCAAGAACTGGGCAAGCCTGCCCTGCAGATGCTGTCCTGCAGATGCAGCCCCTCCTCTGCCTCAGTGCTGGCTGAAGGTTTTCCTCCTCCACCCATTAATTTTGGGTGCTCATACCTACCTGATGAGAGCCATGGCTCATCTAAGAGCACAATGTACTACATGACAGCAGCTGTGTGATTTTTTTTTTTTCAATTTTTTTTAAAGCACCATATTCTGCTTCAGCTGGAAGCAGGACACTGACTATGAAAACTGGCTGATGTGCCAGCATGGAGTCTGAGTAACACAGATTGAATTAACCTCCTGAGGTGTCCCTGTGGGGAAAAAACCATAACCATGGCTTCTGCTTAAAGTCTGTGCTTCCCCAAATACAGCTTTAAATCCAGGGACATTGGAAAGGCACTGCAGGCTGCAGTGCTGAACACACAGGGTACAGCTGCTGTCTGAGGCTCTGCACAACTGCCCAGCTTTCACTCTCTGGTGTAAATGTGAATTCAGCAGGGATCAGGAGCACCACACACACAAGGAGGGTGCCAGGTCTGCCCAGATAATGCAAATTTTCTGTCTGCTCCAGATTAACAGCAAAACTTCTTGACTCTGCTGTAGGAACAACTTGGTCACACAGAAGAAGACCCCAGACCCAGTATTATTTGCCCTCCAACAAATGCATAAATATTTCACTTTAGCAATGATAGAGAGACCATTATTTAGGCTGATACACAAGATGGGAGAATCCTCTGGTTACACAGTGTTAGTGTTGCAGAGCCTGAAATTAAACTTCAATTCCTTTACAACTCAAGACAAGTTCCAGACAGTGGGCTGAAAATACATTTCAAACAGATCTTCAACATTCAGGACCATCTGTTTCCTTTTTGCTTGAAGTATTTTTATTTGCTGCAAGTAATGATCTTAAACAGATTTTGGGAGATTTGTTATTAATAAAGGAATGTGAAAAATTTGCAGGAAGGCAAAAACCACGTTCTGCACCTGGGCCTGCTCGTGAGCCTGGGCGTTGCTCTGAAGACTCTGTGTTCTGTTACATCCTTAAATCCAGATTTAGGCTTCTGAATAAAACAGGTTTCATCTTCAGCACTAAACCACCCTTTGCGTAACATTGTTTAGGAGACTGAGCGAAGAGCAATTTCCTCACCTGAATCTTCCCTGGGAATATACAGCCTGCTGGGCAGAGTGCAATTAGCAGGCTGGAATTTGGCCAGGCCATTAAGGTTAATGGCCCTACTGCTGCCAAGTGCCACGGGATGTTAATGAGGGCAAGCAGCAGAGGAGCCCACAGCAGGGACCAGCCAGAGCCTGGCATCTCCACCTGCCTGCTGTCCTGCCACAGCTCCCCTGGGGACAAGGGGCTGCACCAGGGGCAGGCAGGGCCAGCCTGCTGCTACCCCCAAACCCAGCACCGGTGAATGGGATTTAAGTGGGATAAATGGGATAAATTTCCTAAAAGCATATGCCAAGAGGGTGTATCATCACTGGACAACTTCAGCAAGAGTTTCATACAACAAACACAATCCTCAGTCAGTGCTTTCTCCCCACATCTATTATTAAAGCTCCGTTTTGGCCAAGACGGATGTATGAAACACATCACACCAACTGGAACAAAATGCATTATCTGCCTCATTAAAAAAAAAAAAAAAAAAAAATCCAAAACATCCCCCCCCCCCCCCCCCCAAAAAAAAAACAAAAAAAAAAAAAACAAAAAAAAAACCACCATAGAGCTCTCCTCTGTTTTCTGGGTGCAGCTTTGCTGCTGTGACCCCTGTGAGCAGCCATGTCCAGGGGAACAGTGAAGTTCCTGAAGGTACTGGGAGCACCATGTTTTAAGTAACCCTGCATGGGAAGGGACAGATACCCCATAACTTAAGCAAGAAATTTCCCATGCAGTGTCTGTATTTCTTTACAGATGCTGGAGGAAGACCCCCCTGCTCTGTGCTCACCCCCTCAGGCCCAGGACAAGGGCACTGCTCCACCTCTGCTCTGCTGCTGTCACCCACGTTGGGTCATTGTCTTTGGGTGGGGACTGCTGCTAATACCAGTATCTGAACCAAAATTAGCACACTGGTACAACAGCCGTGAAGTGCCAAAGCTGGGCCATGTCAGCCAGTTATTGACTGTAGTCAATATCTGTTTTGCAGCTGCTGTCTGCATAAATAATGAATAAAGCAATAAATCTGGCAGGGTGACCAAACCCTTTCGTTCAGCATCTCTTGAACCAGTTAAATTCTGCTGCAATTCATCTGCCTGCCAGAGCCCCAGGGAGATGCTTCCTGGGGAGGGGAGGGGAGGAGAGGGGGCTTTATTTCTGTGCCCTGCTGTGGAGCATCCAAAAGCAATTCCCCTTCAGCTGCAATCGTGCTTTCTTTCATTTTTATGGAGGCAGGGAGCAAGACTGAGACACTTTTGAACTACAGTATCTTACCCTCCTCCAGGCACAGGTCACCGATTTCAAGACAGAAATCTCAGATGCTCAGGTTTTCTTTTAAATGAAAATCTCTGCTGCCAGTTTTTTGTCCGAGGTGATGCCACCAGAAGTCACTTGCTGTTGTCCTTTCAGCAAGAACCATTTCTGCCTCCCTGTGCCACAGGAGGATCACACTGGCTTGGTGGTGTGGGGAGATGCCACCACCTGCCACGTGGCAGGGCTGAGTGCAGGCAGGGCCAGTGGCCACAGGAGCTGCTGGGTGGCCACAGCCTGTGAAGAGCTTCTGGCAGCAATGGCAGGGAGAGTCTGACAGGTACAAACCAACAAAGGGTAGGACTTGGTAGATCTAATATGCAAGCAGCCTTCAGATAAATAACAGCCAAAAAAGCTGATATAAATATAAAATATAATAATATATTAATATAAAAGTTGTCTAAGTATAAAGCCAGGTTTGTGTCTGGAAAAATATCTCTTCCAGTTTCAATTAATTGCTGTTTCTTGATTGCATGTACTGCCAAAGGTTTGTGTTTCTACAGCAGCTTTTTCCAGTAGAATGATCTCTTTCCATGACATGGATTTTACTGTTTTCCACAGTCCTTATGCCTTTCTGGATCTCATCATGCTCATGGCATATTACATGAATTTCTGCTTGCCCCAACTGACTTACTTGTTAATAGATCCTCTATCTTTGGCATATTTCTTGCCATTTCTCCACTGTTGAAAGAAATTATCCTACATAGCACTAAAATCACAGTTACACTAATGATCAGCTCTGTAGTGTGATTTTTCTTGTTTTAATCATCAGGAAGAAAAATCAGCATGTTCAACATGCTATTCAGCTACCTTTCTGTCATGTTTCTCTATTTAAAAATAATTTCTGTTCTTTCACCACACGGTCTTCCATTTTGCTCCTTACACATCATCCTGTCATCTTCATCGTGGCTTTGGGGTTTTTTTTGTTTTCACCCTAAATTTTGAGTTGGCAGTCTGGGGAGCATGTTCCTAAAATGTGTGAGAATCAGGACTTGCCTTTTATTCTAAAGCACCAGGAGTTATTTTTTTGCCATCCAACTTTTTTATGCAGGAGCACTTGATATGCAACAGTGCACAGGCTGCCAAGGAGACTCTGACCTGGGACAAATCTCCAATCTGTATTTTCGTTTTGGAGCCATAAACACGACATGCTGGGAGCTCAGTCCTGCTCTGTCCTCCAAACAAGCCTCTGTGTTCTCAACGGCAGATGCAATCTGATCCAGCCCACTGCACTTGTTATTAATGCAGACCTAAGGTGCACTTTATCAATGGGTGTGAGTCATTGTTCACTTTAGGAAAATCCAAAACAGTTTTAACCACTACCCAAGAAAATTCTCAGTTCATTTATCCACAAAGAATAAAAGCTCCTTTTTTCCTTGTTCTTAGAAGGATTTTTAAACTGCCAAAATCTACTTGGGAGCAGGGTAGCAAAGATTTACCCAAAAATCTCAATAAAATTCATTTGGACCTGTTTGCAAGACAGAATCTACTTGTCAGATATTTTTTAAGAACTCACTTAGAAAAGCAGTAAATACACAACGCAAGTTAAAAAAAAAAAAATAGCATGGTACTGTTCTCCACACACCATCCTACCTAACAGTGCTTTAAATTTAGTTGTGAAATTCTCTAAATCAACGTGAGTAAAACTGCACGGTCAGTGCACGGGCTGGAAGAGAGCCAGCAGAGTGCCTCTGAAAAGAGTTGACAGCAATTGCTCCACAGGCCTGAGATGAAACCTGCTGCAGCTCGAGGTGGGATGTCTGCTTTTCCACGTCCCTAACCAGGTTTTCTTCCCACTCTTTTCCCTGTGCCAGTTTCTCCCATGCCTGTGCCCATGCCATACCCGGGCTTGGAGCAGCCGTGGGTTCAGATGTCTGCCCGCCTCAGGCACCCTCAGTGCAGCCACAGGCGCCCCGGCAGGCCAGGGCCCATCTTACCCCCTGCAGTGTGGGCCAGGCGGGCAGACAAGGACTTCTGCAATGTCCCAAGTGCCCTTCTGAGACCAAGCCCTGGAAGGGTTTTCTCTCAGGCCTCAAAAGAGAGCAAATAGCAGGGACAGGTGGCCAAAATGGCCTTGGGCCAGCTGAGCTGAGCTCAGCTCAGCTGACAGAGCCAGGTGTGCAGGGAGGGCAGGGGGCTGCACCTCCTTGCCCGCTCCCTGTGCCTCCAGCCTGGCGCAGCCAGGAGCGGCCTCAGCCCCTGGCCTGGCCAGGCCCAGGACAGGCCCCTCTCTTCTGCTTTCATCGAGCAGACAGCAGCAAATTGCAAGCAATCACCAGGAAAACCCCTCAGTCAGTTTAGGGCAATGCTTTCCGTTGTCTCACGATGTCCTACTCCATAAATGATGTTAAACTGCTTCTTCCAGCAAAAGGGGGGTGGATGCTGTGCCTGTGAGCTGCAGCTGTGGCCACATCAGAGGATATCCATGGAAGCCATTAATATCTTTTAAAATAAATACTTTTTTTTCTATTGACGTTTTCGTAAATCTTTTTAGTCTCTAGAAGTAACCTCCTTCCTTCCTTCCTCCTTCAGTACATATTAGCCTTTCCCTGCCAGACCTTCAGCTGGAATAAATTTGGCCTCCCAGCCCTGATTCATTAAATGCTGTGACTATGTGTGTTCAGTTAAACAGGCCATTCACAGCCTTAATGCTTAGAGATGAATTTTGGCTTGCTTGGTTTGAAAGGTTTGGCATGTGTAGGCCTCCAGTTGCCATTCAGATAAGGACATGCCCCAGTCCAGCCTGTTCACCAACACACCTGTGCAACACATTCCCCAAAGAAGTTTTTCCAAAGCAGGAAATACCCAATTTCCCAGGCTCTTGTTCAATTACTGCCAGATATTGTGGAACACAAACATCACTGAATAACATCATTCCTTCAAACACAGAACAGTGATGTTTGAGTAACTGAAGCATAAATATAATTCACCTCAGGCAGGAGATAAATTACATTAATAAAGTGTGGTAGTGTTCTTTAATTAGTTTGATTAGGCATGACAGAAGATGGTATTGTTCAGAAAAGCTTCATTTCCTGAAGTAAGGAATTGTCACTGTAGATCCCAATCTCTGGGGTTTAGGTGTTTTTAGTGCCTTTTTTTTTTCCACAGAGCAAACATTAGCAGAGGTTGATGCTGCTGCACCTGTCCTTTGGTATCCATGACCCATTTCTCCCTCATACCTGGATTCAGATGTGGCCCTCTCCAAATGGATCCTGCAGATCTTCACACTCTGGGGGGGTTCCACAGCTGCCCTCTTCCTCCTATCAACCTTTTCCAGACTCATGGGGAGACAGACAGACTGTAACTTACAGTTCCTCTTTTACAAGTCCATTTGTAATATACAAAGAGAGAAAATTTTAAAAAATATAATTGTTATTCATCAAGGTAACTGAAAACTTTCCAAAGACCCTGCCAAGTCACCATGCCAATTCTCAGTACGACACAAAGTTCAGACATGGCTCCCATCCTCTCTGCTGTATGTTATTTATTTATTTACTGAGTTTGCTGTGCTATTAGGTTCAGTAAGATCTGCTGTGATGCTCAGGCTTTGCAAATGTTGGAAACTGTGATGTGTCAAGTGTGGAAGATCTATTTAACAGACCTGGCTGCAGAGGATTTGCTCAGGCTCTGAGCCTCTTTCTGTTTGAGTTAGACCCCTGGTTCCATGCTCTCCACTGTAGCCCTGCACCTTCTGTGCAGGTTCCTAATTCACTCATGTTCATGAATAAATTCCAAACCATATCTTTATGTACCTAAATATTGCTGTGCAATCTGCCCAAATTCTTCCTTTTATTTTGCTGCAAAAAAAATCATACATTTTCTAAACTCAGCAGCTGATTTTCTATTGACATACAAGAAATCATGATTGTGGTTAAAATTTAAAAATTATCTATGTATGGTTCCAGAATAGCCTGTGTCCCCAGACAGGAGAGAGTCTGTCCTGCCAGAATGTGGCACCTTGCTGTCACCAAAGCCTGGTGTTGTACATCAGCACTACTGAGGTGGATAAAGTGGTCTTTCTTGCCCATTGATCACACAAATCCAATTTGTAGCCTTGTTTTCTCTACATGACAGTTACAGGAGACAGACCTGATTAAATATTTCTGTTCTGATCAAGGAGCTCTCACAGGCAATCCTGTGACTGCACACCAAATCCCTCCCCAGAGCTCAGCTGCATGCTCTGCCTGATGGGCTGTGCTCAGCTGTGCTTCCTGCAGCCCTGCTTTGACAGCAATGCACAACGAGTTTGGAGTTTTAGGAGCAGAGATGTTCATACTCCTGTCCTTGAGATGCAGCAAAGACTGCTTGAAATCAAAGGACACTCAAGGTTTTCACATCTTTCCTGAAGCACACCCAGACAGGAGCCCAGACACTCCTGAGTCTCTCTGCTCTCTCCAGTGGAACTGCTGCAGGACTCAGTGCTTTATGAGTGCCCAGCCAGGGGTCAAGGCTCCATGTGCTGCCTGTTTATCAGGCAGCACCAAAACTGCACTAAGATGATATTGAACTTGATTTACATTTCAAGTGCAGCCTGTTCCCTACAGGAGTGCTTCATTACAGGTCTTCTCATGGCAGGAGAACCACTGGTGGAACACTCTTCCTGAAGCCATGCCAGTGGCTGTTTGTTGCATTCCTGACTGCTCTGCAGCAGAGATTACAGCCTTGGTGTTGCTCAGTTGAACAATTGGGGATTAACTCCTGTGACACCAGTGCAGCTAGCCCAGCACTGCATTTAAGACCAGAACAGGCACTAGCAGAGCTGAGTAATTACAGACAAGTAAAGGATGGCAAAACTCATTGGCTCTGCTGCTTTCTCCCAAGGGCTGTGTCTGGATCCTTTTGGAGGAGTACAACTCAAAATTCTGTTCCCACTGATGCCAGCTGACACCACTGCCCGTCCTCTGGTGCACAGCCTGGCAGCTCAGGGGGAACCAGAGCACAGTGGACTTCCCAGGGACATCACAGATACTGGAGACTGCTCTTCTTTCTGCCCTCAGACTCTCCATTGTGCTCAGCCCACTGCTGAGCTGCCCCCATAAATCTGGCAGTCTGCAGCTCAAATCAGTCTTCTCATCCTTCAGCTCCTTGTACAATACCCTGACCTCTTTTCATCTCATCTGGAACATCTGAAGTTCTCCCTGACATGGGTTATTAGATGGATTTGAAAGAAAATTCCCCTGAGAAATTTCACCTTTGAAAAAGTTCTTATTGGAAAATTCTGGAGTTCCCAATGGAAACAGGAACAGCAGTAGGAAAGTAGATTTCGTTTTGCTAGAAGAGTTAAATAAGCTTTTGATTCCAAGCTAAGTCATGCATTTTCATAAATGGGAACACAATTTAAATTATTTCTTTTTATGCTAAAAAGATTATTATTTTCATGCTAAAATACCTAATTTTAATTGGTTTTTCTAAGATGACACTTTAAGGCACAGGCAAGACTAACAGCCCTCCAAACTCTATTTTCATAAAACCCTTTCATTGCATTTCTTTTAGGTCATCAATACTTATTACTTGTATTGAAAGAATAAGTAATAAAGGCACTTTGTGTCTCTCCCTTGCTACCCCTTAATACAATCTGTTCACCAATGCAATTGTTCCATCTTGAAGCATTTCTTTCTCCAAAATAAAATTGCATTTTACTGCTAGGATATTCTCTACCCAAATCCCAAACAGCTTGTAGCTAAGTATTAATCCATAAAAACAGAAAACAATGTCTTATTAATTCACAAAAATCAATATTCCAGTACACTTTTTGGTGCCAGTTCATTACATGTAAGTCTAGATTTATATGCTGCTCAATGGAAAACTGTCCAAAATGTATCTGTTTACCTATAATGAGATGAACTTACTGCTGAACCTCATTCCACCAAAACCAAGCTTTGTGACAGAGCTCTGGTTCAGGGAAAAAGAAAAAGTGATCTTAGAGTGTGTGTAATCCTGATGCAGTGGTTCTTTCTTCTTTAACAGGGGATAACACAGGTATCCTTGGTTTTCTTGCTCTTCTTCCCCTGTGGCCAGGATATTTTTTTATAAAAGAGCCAGCTCTGTACTTGTCCCAGTGACAGTTAATCATGAAGGCTGTCAATTCAAAAACCCTTGAAAAAGATGTGGCATCAGAACAGGCTTAATTCCAGCAGTCTGGGTATCCCATCACATTCCTTTGAATGCTGTTTCCTATAAAGGCTGCTTTTGCTAAATAAGTCTAATTTCTTCAGAAATACATGGGGGAAAAAGAACAACCAACAAAAAAAAAAAAAACAAAAAACCAACTTCTAAAGCCTATAAGCCTATAGTTCCTAGTATCTATACCAGCAGTCCAAATGCAACAGCCATTGATGCTGATAAGGATATTTCCACTGTGGTTTCAGTATATATACGATCTGAGATCCTAAAAGCAAATGAAGCTTGAAATTCCCAGAAACAGAACTCCACTATTACCAAAAAAAAAAAAAAAGTTCATAGATATGTATGTATGCATATATATGTGTATATGTATGATAAATGATTATATTTCATTTGCCAATAATGGGAAAAATCAATTAATTTTTATTTGTGCATATAAGTTTTTTCATTACTGACTACTGAAGTCTGATCATTTTTCACATGGTGACATCAGGCTCTAAGATGTTCCTTCCCTCTCTCTTTAGTTCCCAGAATGAAAGTGGTTCATGAATCATGAAGGTTAAATACGAATAACTTGCATTACCACTCACAGCAGACATGTGGTTAATTGCTGCCTGCCTTTATTGTTAATTGCTGAACACCAGTGCACTGGCACACCTACCACATGCTTCTGAAGATAAACAAACTCAGCATATGCCCTAATTGTTTGTGTTCTCTTTACAACACTTTTTCTTCCAGAACAACATGGGTAAAATTCACAGATCATGTCCCTTAATGTCCTTTCCTTTTTGCTTCTCACATGGATTTGTCTGGCTGGTAACTCCTGTGTCACACCAAGGCACAGAAGAGCCAGGCCAAACAGAAAGGCTTCAAACAGTTCCAGTAAATTAATCCATCAGCCCAAGATCTCCTCCTCAACCCTTTCCATACACAAGATTTTGGATAAGCTGGGTTAGTTCTGATTCCTTTGAAAATGCTGAGCTGATGTTCCTTCCACCTCAGAGTATGACATGGTCATACCAGGCATATCCAGCTCTGAAAAAAACCCACAGGATGGAGGAAAAAATACTTAACACTCACCATAGAGTGGTTTGAGGAGATGGAGGAGTTCCACCATTTGATCAGACATTTCTTTCCAGTTTAAGTCCCTTGGAAAGAGGAAATTTTCTGCTGAGGAAAGGGGTCCTCAACTGTGCTGGTGTCTGCAGCCCCTACAGGATACCTGGGCCCTTCCCAGCCCTTCCCTGGGTTACCTGAGAGATTTCTCACTGCTGAAAAGTAAAAAGATGGGC
Organism: Onychostruthus taczanowskii; assembly: GCF_017590055.1. Classification (NCBI taxonomy): domain Eukaryota; kingdom Metazoa; phylum Chordata; class Aves; order Passeriformes; family Passeridae; genus Onychostruthus; species Onychostruthus taczanowskii. The sequence continues at coordinate 5,742,073 of NW_024499128.1, forward strand.
TATCCAGGACAAGGGCCCCCACAGGACATCAGTGCTCTGTGAGACTGAGTCTGGCCAGGCAGGAAGGCAGATCTTTCCTGTGGCAGCAAATACTGACCCTGCAGGGAGCTGCCTCTGCCAGCAGCATCCCAGCCCTCCTGCAGCACCCCAGCAGCCCTGGTGATGGAAATGCAATTTGAACCACGAGATGAGAGGCATTGTCAAAGCATCTCTGAAAAAGAGAGCTGCACAGATTAGAGACGGCTCATTCCTCAGATCAAATCAGTGGATTCAGACAGGAAAATAGCCTAAGTATTTGCTGGGATGATATACCATCTGCCTGGTGTTTCTCTTGAGCTCCCATATTGGGTTCTCATTAACTTCCTCACTGTTAACCCTCACAGGCACTTTTTTTTTCCTCCCTTTTTCATGACATTAACTGAGTTCTGCTAGAGAGCAAGTGATTCTTTGCACCGAATTTGATTGCCTCTCTGTAGAAACAGACTAGCAAGAACCATATTTTCCAGTCTATTCTTAGCCATAACATGTTCCTGACAATCAGGCTGAAAAACCTAGAAGGCAACAATCTTGCCAAAAAATTCAGGTTGGGATGCAATGGAGATAAAATCAGCAACAGAAGAGATTAAGGAGTTGTAGGTGCTACTTTTCCAGGAAAGACTGAAATAACTAATCTGTATAACCAGGCTGAATGATAATTAAATTAAATCTGCACCTTTACAGAATATTGGAGCATTAAAGGCAAATCTCCAAAGACACGGAAATCAAGAGGATTTGGGCCCCTGAAATGTTCTGAGAAGTCAGGTGAACGTGCCAGATTAATTTTTTTTCTCCTCAGGCTTTCGAGGAGAATTTTATTTCAACTTCATGTCATTGAAATCATCAGAGTCACTGGAACCTTAAATAGCTCCCTACTTGTTACAGAAAAAGCAACAAAATTACAGCTGAAAAAATTAGAGGAAGTTTAGCAAGATCGATGAAAGTGTTACCAAATAATGGGGTAAAAATGAAAGGGAAAGGTCAAAGTATAAGGTGAAAATCCTGTATTTGCAGACCAGTGACATACTGAAAATTGGAGTGGCCAAAAGATGAGTGAGGAGAGTGTTGTCTTAGCAAGTGAAGAAATCTTTATACCCAATTGAAATTTTGTATTTATTAACTGCTCTATCACTCAGTACCCATTCCTTGAGAGATAGGAAAGAAGGAAAGAGAGGAAAGGATATAAGGAACCCCAAAAAATCAATAGTCAAAAGCACATTTAACAGGTATGGAAAGCCTGGAGCCTTCCTCCCTCGTGGAAGGTATTTGGAGTCTCACCCCTCCTCATTTTCCTGTAGGAAGAGATGGAGCACTGGAGGAGGGTACCCTGGCTGATGGAGGGCACCAGGAGCAGGAACAGCAAGAGGCCCCAGAGCTCCAGGGTCCTCCCCAGAGCCTCCTCCCTCTCCTCACTGGCTGTTTCCATTCCTGCTATCCATCGCTCATTACAGATGTCATTAAATCCAAAGAAAACACAGCAAATACTTATTATTAATTTCCAAAAGAATACAGGCCTATTTTTCCCATTGATTCCTGGCAGATTCTTTCCTGAAATTTGCCAGATTGGTTCGAAAACAAATACATATAAATTAGCAATATACGACATGACATGAATGAGAACATTCACTCTCTCTAATCATTCCCACAAGCATTTTGTCTTTTTTTTCTGTCAGTTCTGTTGATAGGAAAGGAAGCTGCTTTGCAATTTTAATTTCTTTTCCCTGAGCACATTTTGTTCTTAAAGTTCACTGATATAAAGTAAACGTATTGGAAAGGGGGAGGCTGGTGAGAAATATGGAAGAGAGTTTTTTTGTTTCTCCCCATTCCACAGTGAACAAACATCCACTGGCATTTCTTCAGGCATCTCACTCCTGCCCCCATCTCCTCACCTCCTTAAAATATGCAAAGATATATTCTCTTTGAACCTCTCTGAGACGGGAAAGAATAGGTACTTCCTCTTGATTAATCCAAAAATTTGAACAAAGCCACAGCTGACATTGATGTCAGGCTCAGAGCTGCACAACTGTATTTTCACATGTTCAAAACTAGACCACATCAAAGGCATCTACACATTGCCTGCATCTTCATTTTCTGGCACCAGTTAAGTGGAGAGGAGAAAAAAATGGTGAGCTCAAGAGTTGGTGATGAGCACCATGGCCACACCATCCTCCCTGCCCAGCCCTGGGGAAGTTTGTTGCCACATTTGGATTCCTGTTTCTCATGTATTTTCTTGCACACTACAGAGAAAGCCTGGAGCTCTGCACAGCATGTCTAGAGATAACAAAAAACATGACGACTTTATGACACAAGTGATGTAATATGATATGCTGCAATAATATAACTATTACACTGCGCAGAAGGGAACAAGAATGGCTGGGAAAACATAAAATTACAAATGATGTCACTATTTGTTTGGCATGAACTGAGTAAGGTATCAAAAGAAAGGAACTGAGGAACTGCACCTCGTGCCCCAGAAGTCAGAGCAACTCAAAGCAGCTGCAACAGATGCTGAATGGGGCAGCAAATGAACAGTGAAGCGTTGAGAGATTTTGGTTAATTGGGCCCAAAAACCTGGAGTGGTCTGCCAGGGGGAAGTCTAGGTCCATGGGACCATGAGTCTGGGTCCCTGAGATATGAAATTTCCTCTTCAGAAAGGGAAATCCCATGTAACATGTCCAAAACACATTCTATAAACCAGAAAGACAACTAGCTCTTGTGAAAGTAGGTGTTCAACCATTCCCCAAATCAGAGGCATCTAATAAAAATCTGCTCTCCTATCAGTTTAGATCACATTTCTTGGCCAGGACCCATTTTCTATGAATATAAATTACATTTTTCTGCCTATTGCTTTATCTTTTTCATGCCTCTCAGACCCAGCTATTATCCATCTTGCCAATAGTTATTTATTACTTTGTGATTATGGGCAAAGTAGGTAATGACCTATTAAATCACAAACCCACACTTATTATCACCAAACCCAAACTCCAATTGCTAGAAAAGAATTCCTTAATTTCATATGCAGTTAAGAGTTTACTTTCTTTGCAGCCAAGATAATGGATGGCCATTGCAAACATTTTTCCCAGGAAACTGGCAGTTGGAGTAAGTAGTCTACAGGTCATGTTTGAACTGTAAACAGAGGGATTGTTCTTGATACATATTCCAGGAGCAGACCTCTACCCTGGGCAGCAGAAAACAATAGCAAATGTATTTCAGGTATTATATTACAATGTGTTCTGAAAAAGTGCTGGCATTTGTCAACACTTTCTCCCTTGGAACAGCTACTTGTGGGTTGTGCAGACAGGCACAAGGCAAGGTAAGACACATCCTCCTACTCCAGCCATTTCAAATTCTCCCCCAAAAGCAGGCATGACCCCTGAACAAGGACCAGATCCAGCACAGGGGCACATTCCTCCCCTTGAAGCAGAACAAATGCAGAGGGAAAAAGAGCACCAGGCTCAGCATCACCTTCCCAAGGAGATGCTCCTTTTACCAAAGAGAGCCAAGTGTCAGCATCATCACTTGTGCATTGATGTTTTTGTGATCCTTGATGAATTATTAGTACTGGCTCTGAAAAGGACACAAAATCCTATTGTGACAGACACAAGCTCCAACAAAAAATATAGCAAGAAAGAAACATGACAGATATTTAGATCAAGTGCAAACCAACTGTGTGTGTTCTACATGAGAAACTATATTTAACTAGTAATGAAATAATTATCCAGGAGACTTTGTTAGCCAGAGGTTAAAAAAATCTTATTTGGAGAGAATTCAAAATCAAGGCCAAATTTTGAAAAAAGAAAAAAAATGTGTAGTTAAGTTTGACATGCTTACATTAAAATTTTTGTGATAAGTGACTGCAAGTCTCCTGCCAAAACCTGACTGACTGCCAAAAGGTTGTGTTTGTAAAGGTTGTGTTTATAAAGGTTGCAAGCAAACCATTGGCTCATGTTTCTACCCAAAAACCTGTGAAGTTGTAAAAAACTCTCTGCAATGTTCAGTGACTTACTTTCCCCACTCCCAAACAGCAACCCATGTTGAAAAATAGTATTTATTAAGCAAAATAGGAAAATTCCAGTGCAGTAGGTAAACCCATCACATAATATCTGGTTCCTGAGATATAATTAAAACTGTTTCTAGAGTTTCTCCTCCAGCAAGGCAATTCTTACCACAGCTGGTTGTTATCTTCCTTTTGCAACACCCCTGCACCCCCAAGCCAGGTCTCAGTGAGCAGCAAAGCCTGACTGGAGTCACCTCTGGAGGGGCAGGAACTGCACCCCTGCTGCCAGGCAATACTCCCCTCTCCTCTCCACTCATGCCAGCCTTCCCAGCAAAAACACAGAAACCCCTTCAGAGTTAATTTTTGCTTTCCAGGTTCCAAAATCCATCTCAGACTTCTCTTTTTCATGCTCAAACCTTTGCATCCCAATAGTAGAAGCCACTGCCTGGCTGCACTTAGGGAGACACAAAGCACACTTGGGCATAATAAATTGCATGCTAGTACACTGAAGAACCTTTCATTATTTTATGGGCCCTTTCTAACGGAAATTTCTCTCACAGAAAAAAAAAAGAAAAAGAAAAACATTAATGTTTCAGACACTTTGGGCCCTTACATTTATCTTTCTTTCCCTCCATCAGAGTTTTGTCTGTTTTGGGATTCTCTTGCCTCTGAAAATCCAGCTCTAGGGAGAGAGTCAGTGGGGGTTTCTTTAGTGTGAGTCTCCAGTCCCCAGACCGGTGCAGCCTAAGACAAAAAGCAGCAGAGCATTATTCCTGACCAGTTTTGATCCACTTCTGCAGCTGCAGCAGAGTGAGATTTAAAGTAATTTCTTATGCTCACTCTAAAGGCTGAATCCTCAGCTGATTTGAGCGGGCACAGCTCTGCTTTGACTCCTGCACAAGATGTCAGATGAAAATGTGTCTTGGTAGCCCTGGAACCCAAAGTCAGGGGTGACCCCACACCCAGTCCTGCAGACAGAAGGGTGCACAAATATGTTACTTATTTCTCTTCCAAGAATAGCCCTTTTAGACTGTCAATAAAATGGCTTTTTCAGAAGTAGTCCATTGTACAATGGAACAGAGAGATCCAGAGAATCTCCAAGGTGTCAGCAGAAAACAATGATGAGAATCCTCAGCCCAAGAAAGCACATAAAACATATTAGTTGCAGCATGTGGAAAGTCCTGCTGACTTCTTTCTAAAGAGCCCAAAGGGCCTTAGATTCCAGGAAACTGCTTGCTGTTATGGATTTGTTAATACTGATGTGAAATTGGGGTGCTTTGGGCTTTGTCTGTGTGAGATCTAATGGAAAGATTAACTGTCCATTTTTTTATTAGAGCCAAATGCTTGTTTTTCTTCTTGCTGTTCTAGGCACTTTCAAAAGTGAAGACCAAGAAGAAATGTGTCCTGACGGTTCCCAAAATCCTGCAGTAAGAGAGAAGTGAAAGGGAATTATTACTGTGTCTATTTATTTATTTGTCTTGAAATGCTGCCCAGAATGTCACAGGACATGATGGGATGCAGGATCTCTGCAGAGAATAATTCAGTCTAAATAAAAGACCAGCCCCACTGGGTGCTCACACTTTGCCAGCCACTTCTCAGATGTTATCAACCCAGATGCCACACCAAGGCAAGAAACACGACCTTTTCCTTTCCTCTGTGCCCGTGCACAGGAAGAGACAGCAGAGACTGGGAAGAGTCAGACTGTGATGTCTGGAAACACAGGCACACAGCAGAGGCACTCCCTGAGCATTCCTACATTTGCAGGATTGTCCTGGCAGTTCTTTTCTGTCTTCCTTGCCAAGGGGCTGGAGGACCCTTCTTCTCAGCCAAGGCTATGTGGAACCCTTGCTTGCCATACAGCAAAGAAATATAAGTATGATTTCCATTTAAAATAGGCTATGCAATGTTCTCTGCACAAAAATAAATAGTCTTTAGCAGAAAGGAAAAGATCTTTAAAAGTCAGAGATGCTATGGACAACATGCCTTGGTAGATTTTCTCTTCCCACCAAGAGAAGCTCAACAAAAGAACTGGAGAAAGTTCATCTCCACCCTGAAAAGCAATCTCCCTGTTTGCTCATTGTTGGCTGTAAGTGTTGTCAGGTGATTCATTGGGAAATATTTTGATAAGAGTATTTTCCAGGACTCTTTAAAATGTGTTATATTTTAAACAGTACTCACAGAACCCACCCAACTGAGAAACAATACATAGAAACTGTTGTTCTGCTGAGTTCAGATTCAAAGCCATGGTATTTATAATCTTACAGCATTACAGATATATTTTAAGTCTTATAATTTCTTAAGGAAAATTGTAGTTTAAAAGAGTGATGCTGGGAAAAAAATCTCTGTGAAGCCACAGGAGCTCACCTCTTTTGAATTCCAACATATATTTACATGTGAGAGACTAAGATGTATCCATTAGCTGCAAATACAGCTCGTAAATTCCTTTAACAGAAAACACAGGCCTGGAAGCTAGTGCATCATGTTAGTGTCTAGTTTTTTTAGTTTCAGAGGGAGTTTCTGTAATTATATCCTCTGCAGCCTAGGGATCTGTACACTACTGTGTAGCAGGTGCTCTTTCATGCCTTGGTGTTCTAAAGAGACCCAACCCTGAGAACCCTCAACCCTGCCTCACCAAAAAAAAAAAAAAACACCAAAAAAAAAAAAAAAAAAAACAAAAAAAAAAAAAAAACACAAAAAAAAAAAAAAAAAAAAAAAAAAACCCAAACAAACAAACAAACCACAGAACAACAACAACAAAAAACCCAAAACAAACACAAAAAAATCCAATTACTTCCATCCTCATCTGGTGAGGATATGGCTGCCCCTGTCTGTAGGTCTGGCACCACCTCTGGGAGGTAGTGCCTGGTGGCAGATCCAGTCCTTCCCCCTCAGCATTCTTTTTGCTTGAAGCTACCCAGTACCTGCAGAATCCAACTTGCAAATCAAGGGCACCAAATTCCCTTTAAAAATACCTTCTTTTTCCTTTTCAGAGCCTTTTTTTTCAGCTGAGGCAATTATTACTTGTCATAAATAAGAACTGCCAGCTGTGAAAAACATTCCATTCACTGTTCTAAAAATGCTTTCTAATTGTTTCTTTCTTCAGCAGAGAATTTTCTAACGGCTCTGTAGTGCATTCAGCCAGTCAGGGGATGCAGTGGGAGGATTACTGATAAGGCTATCCATCACTGTCACTCAAAAGGATTGGACCCCCAGAGTGCACTCACAAGCAGAGAGTGTTTGCAGCACACTGGCAAATCTCTCAGGATTCCACTGCAGATGAGGATGCCCAACAAATATCACCACATGGAATGAGAAATGGTGCCCATCATGTTAAAATCATGCCTGGGGTGTGGCTCTTTGCTTTTAAACTGTCATTCTGAAAAGAGCATGTATGGATTATGTGAAGAAACAAACGAGTGGTGCTGGCAGTTGATGCCTAGGACGGGGCTGAGAATGAAGAGCGAGGCTGAAGGAGACATGAGGCTTGCAGACAGCATTGCCTGCAGGTGCAGGCTCCAAGAAAGAAGCCAGCTGACTAAGAAAATAGCTCTTGCCTTAAGTAACTTTCCTGCAGTGTCTGAAAGAGAGCTGGAGCATGGGAAGATGAGCTGCTCAAACTTTGCTTGTCAAAAAATTCATATGAATTCAGACAGATTTTAGTTTGAGAGAGTTTTACATTTCCAGATTTTCCCTTTTATGTTTATGGGTTCAACAATCCCAAAATGAAAAGAAAAAGAAGTCTTAGTTTAAATGAATGGGGGCTAGTAACCAAGAGAAGTGATGTTTCATTCACCTTTCATCATCGTCTGAGATTTGGGCTTTTTGGGAAAGACCAAAATGGGGAAAGAGTTGGAAAAATCAGCACTGATGAGTTCTGATTCACTTTGCTTGATCTACAAAAAAGAAAACAAATGGGACAGCTTGATAGTCTTTCTATACATTAAACATCATTATTAAAGGATGATGAATTCTAGGTTATATCCTGCCCTAGTGGCCGAGGAAGCAGGAAGAAAGGATAAGAAATAAAAAGGGCTTTATTAGCAGCAAAGGCTCTTTTTGGATACCAAGAAAAATATTTTCTTAAGGTAGTAGGGATTGAGATACACTGCCTTTGGATGTGCAAAAAACCCCCTCACTGCAGCTGTGGAGAGCAGTTAAACTGTGATATGTCATGGGGGCTGTGTGGGCTGACTTGATCCTTCCTCAGAGCAGCACCTTGGGCTAGAAAGTCTCTGGAGGCTCCTTCCAGCCTTTCACTCTCAGCTTCCTATGGGATACCCTGACGCAACATCAAGAGGAAACATTAATTCTGTCTTCCTGTGGCCAGAGTACAGTGGTAAATATCTGACCAGGGAATTGAGAGGAAAACATCTTCATGCCAAATGAGACTGTGGATGACAAAGATGGCCTTTGGGCCAGGGCCTGGAAATGAGGGAACAATCACAGAAATGCTCACAGCAAATCCAGCTGTAACAGGCAGCCCACAGTCTGAGCAGAGGCAATACAGCTGTGAGGGACAGGATTTCAAGGGGAATTAGCACTGCCATGGAGAAAGGCACAGCATCTGCTTCGTGAAATGAAATCATCTCAAATGAGGTCACGGTTTCCACAGCCACATTTTGGTGGTTACACAGATGCTTGCTTCCACTACTAGGAAAATGCTGGCTGAGAGGTAGACTGAGTGTTTCTAAAGCTAGGTCTCACTGTGCTGTCAATAAAATCAAAGTGCTTCCAAGGGAGGAGAGCTAGCCCGGTGCAGCAGAGCAGTTCTGCTGCAAACAGGTTGATTTTGCTCTCCTGAGGCAGCAGGAGTTCCAGGCACTCGCTCCACTGTCCCTGCAGCAGCCCCTTCAGTGTGCCAGAACCTGGAAGCCCGGCGTCTCTCTCAGCACCCTGGTCACCTCACCTTTCCCCCTCTGCTGCAGCTGAGCAGCACAAGGGACACACAGCCCACCCAAGGGGTGTGCTGGTTTGGGAGATAACAATAAAAAAATCCACTCAACCAGAACTGCAGAGGCAAGGTGGGCATACACAATGAGGAAAAGTGCAAAAAAAAATGACAGGAATGTTCAAATACTTCTTTGATGCAAAATGTGTGTGGAAAGGAAAGCATCTAGATTGAGCATTTGTGCATTGAGGAGGTGGTGGCTGTGGTTGAGGGAGGGTTACTTGCTCCAGAGGCCTCTCTATAAGAGTTCCCACAGCTAAGATATAAATTCTCACAGCCTAATTTCCAGCAGTGCTCATCGCCTGTCACTGATTGAACAGCTTCAGGAAGAGCCCAGTCATACCCAGCAAACACCTGACTTTCAGAGAGCCTTTCCATCAGTTGTTTTGCAGACTGTGATTTGGATCCTTTTGAAGGCTCAGAGAGCTAAAAATTTGCACTGTCAGACAGGTGCAATTAGCCCCATCTGTTCCTGCAACTCATTTACTGGTTTGTGTAATTTCTAGTGCAAAACTGAGCTTGAGGGGGGAAAAGAAAAAGTTATTTCAGAAAACCATTGTTAAGAAATAGGATTTGCTGTTTCCACAGTCTTGAGTGATGGGACAGGGAAATCAAACATCACTGTGGAGTCAAACCTTACCCAGCAAGCAGCTTGGACAGTCCTTGCATGCATTGCCAGACCTTTGTTGAACATAAACCTGCACAAAACCACAGGGCTGAGATTAAACCTGATGCACAGGATGCTGTTACTGCCCAGTAAGCTCTGCAGGGGCCAGGTTCACTCTGCATTCTGTCCCCACAGCCCAGGACCAGCCTCAGACTCTTCCTGACCTCCCTGTCTGCTGGCAGCAAGCACTGAACTCTTACCTGTAATTCAGTAATTCAGTGCTGTAAGCTGGGCTAAAGAAAACTGAATTAATAGCAAACTCACGCTTTGGAAATTTGGATTGAATTCAGCCAGCACTTAATCAAAGAAGGAGAAGCACTGAAAGCCTGCTGGCCTTACTTTATATTTTCAAGATTCATTACTGATATTGCATTCCACAGAAATTTTGTTCTTTTCTTTTTTGCAGCAAAAGCAAAAGGCTTAGATCATTTGAAAATAAAATTACTTATTCATTTCAAGCTGAATAAAACATCTGGGTTGGAATGATGTTGGGTTTCCTTTTACCTGCATTTCCCCCAGAATTAATTTTTTTAATGTTGTCCTTGTAAGAGGCAATAGCATGGTTTTGGCACCCACTGTCTTTCAAGGAACCTCAGGCTGTGTTTAGGGTTTGAAGCCAGGAACAAAAATTTGTTTTACATTTACAAATGGATGCACAAAAGGCTGTTTGTGTACTACAGAAAATGACAGCTACCTCTGCTCTGCTACTGTGAGGAGTGAAAGGGGAGCTGCAGGTCCATGAACAGCTTAGATCTACAAATATCTCAATTTGTTTTGGGAACCAAGTCATTTCCACAGATCCTTTCATCAACCTGCAAAGAATGGATCCTTCCACATCATCTTACTGGTATTAAAAAGAATGGGCTATATTTCCATTATGACAAAAAACATTCCCAGCAAGTTTCACAGCTGCTCTAGGAAGGTTTTTATTCTCCTGCATCAAAGCACTTGGAGTATTATTTGAATTGTTATGATTAGGCCTGTCTTGGATACAGGTGCCCACACCTTTCTAAGATGGTGCAGTGATTGCAATGTTATGAAGAGGAATGGGATGATATTAGTCATCTCTATGATACACAATATTTTTGGAGGAATTGTGCCTAAAAAGGACAACCAATCCCTTCTTTGCAGGTGTATAAGGACAGGAAGGAGTGGAGATGGAGCAGTACAGGCTGGGTGTGGGGAGTGAAAAGCACAGAGACACCTCACACCTTCATTGCAACACCACACAGTTGATTTCTGGGTGGCCCAGGGGTGGGAGAGATTCACACACCTTCCTAGCACTGATTCACATCAATTTTAGTGTTAAAGGGGACTAGAATGGTCACTGATTTCTCCACCTTGCATGTGACAGCATTTCCCCCAGGAAATCCTTCACCAGACAGCATCTCAGCAAAGATGATCTTATTTTCAGAAAAAGCACACAGTTTTAAGGACTACACATGAAAATGAATCCAGCACAATCCAATGTAAATTGCTCAAATAACTAATTCCCCTGGCACCACAAATGTGCACACACTTCTAAGCCTGACACATCCCTTCCTTCTCCACTGGCTTTGCAGTAACCGGGAGATGCTTGCACACCCTGCTCCGGTTCCGTGGCTGGCCAGGAGCAGAGTCACACACAAACACGAACGATGGAGGGTTCTCAGAGGGCTGGACACCCCCAGCTCACCCCTGACAGAGGGCAAACCCAGCCCGTGGTTCTGTGCAAACACAAAAGCTGCAGTCCAGGAGTCTGTGCCTCTCCCTGCCAGGATCCTGCAGCCTCGCACTGCCGGGCAGGAAAGCTCAAAACTTTTCCATCTTGACAACAGCAGTGATTTACAGCAGCACGAAAGCTCTGTAGAGCAACTTAAAGCAAGGCCCCATCAGTTACCAGACAGAAGATAGGAGTAATCAATTTTGAGCAGTCTGGACTGAAGTTCTGGAACTTTCCTCGGGTTCAGAAGAAACACAAAGGTGTTTGAGCATCATTTTTTAACCTATTGAAGAGAAGATGATCATAAAAAAAAAAAAACCTCATAGGAAAAAACCCACAGCTTGCCCTTCTGCTTGGCTTTCAGCATGCATAAACAAAATTTAAACAAATAGTGGTTGAGATAAGTGAGGATTGAGTTAAGAGTTTTGTGTTTCTCCTGGGGCTACTTTTTGCCATGCTTCCTGCCATTAAGTAGGACCTTGCTCCTGAAACAATTCATGGTGAACAGCAAGATTATTCAGAGAAAAACTCTTTACACAAGAGGCTATATCAGACTATAGGAAAAGTCAGGATTTGAATAAGAGGGTGCTTTAGGCAACTGGACTTCAGCTGTGCTGAACTATATCCTTGGATTCAGTGTGTCAGCTGCATATTGTCTCATTTTATCTTCAGCAGGTGAGCCAGAAGCCATGGGAAGAAGCAGAATAAAGAAAACAATGAGAAGGAGACTAAAGAAAACAATGAGTGATGATGAGGGCCTTGAACAGGAAGAAGTTTGTTGTAGTTCTTAAATAAAATACTTTCACAGAAAGGTTTAACAAAATTTACCTATGTTGTAATACTCTGCTAGATTAAAGGCTTAAGCACATTTGCAAAATGAAAATGAATCCTGTGTTTAATCATTCTATTATAAAATTCATTAATATTGCAACAGCTTTGAATTACACAATTACACAAATATTTTGCATTCTATGATTCAGTAATCTCATTTATTTCAGATTTTATTAGCTATTTACTTCAAATTGTTCAATGAGATGCTCATTTGCTTTGCTTCATAATGGGAAGGATGATTTCTTCACCCTAATGGGAAGATCAGAACCAGCCCTGGTATCTCAGGGCTGCTCTGGAGACCAAGTCTCTTCTCCCTGGAGCATTGCTCCTCTCAGGGAAGTAAGTTAATCTCATACCTTTGCCTAATTTTCTTGAAGTAGAGGAAATGGACTGAATAAACAACTGGTATTTTTTGCTGGTGGGACTCTCCCAGCTCCTCAAGGGCATTGCTGCTCCTGTTCCCCACTGCTGCACCCACTGCTGTCCCACAGGTGACAATCCCTACCCTCTCCCCTGGGCATCTCCCCACTTTTCATGATTTCTCCTCCCTGCACAGCACGGATGAGGAGCAGGGGGCTGATGCAGGGATCTGCTGCTGAGAGCACAGAGCAGCACAGAACTGCTTGGACTGTTCTGCTGCTTGTGTGCAGGGTGGAGGAGGAGGATACCTCAAAGTTGGGGATTTCTTCAAAGCCTCAGAGGACTTTGGACTTACTGTGCAAAACTTAAAGACCATTTCCTCCCCATCCTCCCCCAATACACAGGGATTAAACAATTTAGCTGATGATTTTAGGTTAACAGAACAGGTTAAAAAAAAATACCAAAATGTAAGTCCCCATGGGCAGACTCCCACAAACACAAGTACTCTTCCTGAGTACCTGACCTGGAAAGCAATTTGTTTTAACAATGAATTAAGTGGAAAGTATCATTTTATTATTTTATTTTATTATGTGGAAAGTATAATTTTAATTGTATTTGCAAAAGCAATGGTTCAATTCCCTTGTCTACTGCTGAGGCATCTCCACTTTAGAGATGACTTCAGCATCTGGAGCCAAAGATCACAGGGTATAATCCTTCTCTGGACTTAGCGAATCTGTAAACAGATAAGAAATGATCCCTGCAGCAGGTCAGCCTACACAGACAAGCACACACACACCCTCTTTCTCTGTTCTAAAGGTTCAGGGTATTTTGTTAGCTGAAGGTAGGATTAAAGAAGAATTTAAGTCCCCCAAAGCCTTTCCCTAAATGTGAACATGTGATAAGACTTTGAGTTGAATCATCAAAAGCAGTGAAATTTGGGACTGAGAACAATAACAAAATCAGTACTGCAGATTCATATGAGCAATGATTCACATTATCAGCTCTTTCTAGGGGTTAAAAAATAGATATAGAAGGATTATTGCAGCCAGCCTTAGGCTTTGAAGGCCCACACAGACACATTTCCAAGGTAGAGGGCTTCATTCCAACTTGAAAGGCAGAGGGAGGAAAGTAAGAAAATAACAGGTGTGATGTTCTACTGCATTGAGAACTGAAAATCTGCTTTCCATATTCATTACAGAAGAATAAACCTGGAGTCACAACATTATATACCCACACAAAATTAATAAGATCTGCAATTTATACAAGAGTTTAAACCAAATTTTCAAGCCCCTGTAGGTATTTCTAATTCATAGTACTGATGTATTTTCCTAAAATAGCTGGGATGTGTACCTCATCCTCTCACACACACACAGGCAGGTGGCATAGATGTGAACCAGAGTGTAAATCTCCCTGTAGACTGCCCTGTCCTGTGAGCTGGGTGAGGGCTGACCCTGTTCTGGGTGCTGCAAACAGCCTGCAGGGCTGCCTCAGCTCAGCCTCCCACCCTGCGGAGCCCCTGCATCACCTGCCTGCTGCACAGCAATTCCAGGAGCTGCTGAGGGCCAGGTGACCCAAGCTGGGCTGCCTGGTGCCTGCAGACACAGCACCTTGCAGCAAAACCAGCAGTTTTGGACAAAAATGGACTCAGCTCAATCCCCCTCCCAAGGGAAATTAAAATCTCAGGGAAGGCTTGGAGAGACAGCAGTGCCTGTCAGTGATGTCTCAATTGTCATTAGTGGAAGGCTAAAGCACTGTGGAACTTCCCACCTCCCTTTTCCCTCGTTGGGGTGGTGTCCAAACCTGCTCCAGCAGAGGCTTGTGGTGCACAAAGACGTGGTTCAGACACCAGCAGAGGACTCAACCATTTTCTCACACCGAGAAAGCTTCAGCTGCCTTGGGGGCAGTTTTGTCTCTCCCCAGGAAGAAGGCTTACTTGGCCAGCTTGGCAGTCCACAAGAGCCTCTCTCAGGTTCAGAGTGAGGCATTAATGGGAAGGAAAAATTCCCAGTTGCAGATTTTCCCTGCTGCTGCCCATCTATGCTGATATTCTCCAAACAAAGGGCAGAACAGCCAGGGTGTGGACACCTCTGCTGCTTAAAATCCCCACTGACCTTGGGAGGTTCTTCCCTTCTCCCTGGTTCTCAGAACTGCAGGATGGATCAGGTGTGCTGCTTCAAGTGTCATCCCCTGTGAGCAAGCCCTGTCCCTTCAAATGACAATAATTTATAAATATGTAAGTGTGCAGCATTTATCTGGAACACTGGCAAACACAAACAATTGCTACAAGGTCACTCAGACAAGAATTTATAATACTTTACATCACCTCTTCTCACTGGGTATCAGTAAAGAATGGCTCTTACTGCCTTTGCAGACCACTTTTAAATGGTTCAATTCTATAGTGTTTGTACACAGAGAATGGCATTTTGACTTATAAATTACACCAAGATCAGTAAGCCTCTATTTCTTGAAGTTAAAGTTTCATTTTTTCACTTGAAAAAACACAAAGTCACTTCAAGGCAGGGAACATCTTCATATTGTGTATATGGGAGTCCCAGTCCTGTTTCAAGGGAGGGAAAAAGACCCAAATACATCCCTGGGCAGCTCCTCTGACAGTGATGCAGGGCCTTACATTGGGTCTTTACACACACAAGAAGTGGTGGCTGTGGCTGAATGAGAATCGGGCCAATTTTTTTCTGTCACTGAAACAAAGATGCAAAGTTGATGATGAATTGAAGCCTGCAAATTTGGTATCACTGCAGCCCCAGCACACATCTGCTGGGTGTTTCCTCTGCCCTAACCCCTTTCCAGGCCCTGGTGCCATAGTGCCTGGGAAAGGGGGTGCAGGGAGACTAAATGGTTTGTTGAAAGTCATGCAGGACAGGTTTGAGCTCCAGACTCAGCCTGGTCAATCTCCCCTTCACTTAGCTGGGCTTTATTTAGCACCAGCCAGCCACTCTCAGCCAAAGGAGGCTCACAAAGACACAGAGCCAGGCATGCATGACAAGGAAATGACTGTGCAATGCAGGCAGGGGCTGGCACTGACAGACATTTCAACTACAAAACCAAAGCTCAATTAAAATTAAATCTCCTTTATTAAAATTCTAATTGTCGTGTGATGCTGTGTAATCATTTTTAAATCACTGGCACCTTTTTTTCATGTGACAAAAGTAGAGAAAAATATGGGCTGAATCCAAACCTTTGCTTGGCTTCATTATGTGCAATTCCTTTTTTAGCATTCTGAGCATTTAACCTTGAAAAATAGTGTTGTTTTGCTGCTGTGTTTTCTGATTGTTAGTCTCAAGGCATCTCGGTGGCATCTTTATAAATCTGCTGTAGCTGGTAAATATTTCTTGTGGTCCAGAGCTGAGGACTGAAAAACCCAGATCACTTTTAGCTGTCAGGCAATTAATGTAATCCAAAGGAAATGAAAGGTATGTGCAAGTGGGACTGCTTTTAATAACAAGGGTTCCTGACTCATGCTTCTAGGGGAACAAGGAAAAACATCAATAAAATAAAGCATAGACAGGGTGCTGGAAAAGATCTTGAGAGTCTGAATGCCATTTCATTGCAGATTATGTGACAACTAATATTGTGAGAGAAAAGACTATAAATGTATTTATTGATATCCTGTTGCAAGAAACAGCCATATTGTAGTTACACAGGGCTGCATCATCTCCCACCATCAGTTTCTAACTTTTCCTCTTTTGGGCCATTCCTTTTTTTTAAGTAAAGCCAAGCACAGGAAAGAAGTGTTTGTGTTTATAGATGCAATGCCAGTACTGATGGCTGCTCTTAGCCAAAAGACAAGGGACAGAGGGGGCTGAGCTGGTGAGATACAGAGGTGGTAAGGCACAGGATCAATACACTTTGTGTATGAGCCAGGATCTGAAACAAGTTGCAGGCTCCTTGTGGGCACAGAGCTGCTGCTGCAATCTGGAGTGCAGGAGCAGGGATTTCAGCCTTCACCAAGTGGTGTGGCCACCAACAACCCCCCTGCAGGCACCAAGGCAGGAGGCAAGGGCTTGGCACTTCAAAACTCAAACCAAAGTTTAGGGAAATGGCAATCTAACAGCAATTCAGGGATTTGGCAATCTAACTATCAGCCTTTTTTATTTGGTCAATAAACACTGCCAGTGCCACAGAGGACATACAAAAGGAGTGAGTTCAAAAGCCTGGCTGGGGCAGGGTTGGAGGTGAGTAAAGCAAGGGACAGGTTTTGTGAGCTTCTCCAAGGTCCCCTGGCCCAGCTGGGGGTGTTCCTGCTTTAGCAAAACAGGGACAAAACCTGGTGGGACACAGGAGAGAATCTTCTAACCTCAACAGTCCTGAGCAGAGCTGGGAGAGCATCAGGGCCTGTGGCTACCAGGACACAGCACCTCTTCTGTGGATTTTGCATGCACCTTCACCCCCCAGAGCCTGGACAATGTGTCCCTGCCCAGTTCTGCCCTAACCACTGTATAAGAAACCTCTGGAGCATCCCTGCAAGCCCAGAGCCACAGCATTCCCAGCTGCATCTCCTGAGTAGTTCAGCTTGCATCTAATCCTCCTTTCCTCCTCTGGAGTCAGAAAGAGCACTGTCTGTATTAAGATGGCAGGATCAGGCCCTTTTATGGTACTGCCAATATAGAATTATTAAAGCCAACTAAAAGAATAATTCCAGCAGATGAAAATTAACTCAGCCACACAGGCAGATAAAAGCATCTCCTGTTATTTGAAGTGTCTGTGGAGCTGCACCTTTAAACACCATGGCAACCAATACCATTACTGGGTTCTTTTTTAGATCTCATTTAAAATGTAGGAAAATTGATGCTTTATTCACTCTGGGTTTTCTTTTTTTTTTTTAATGAAAAAAATTTTATTCGGGTACAGTCCTGCTTTTAACAGCTAAATCCCTTTTTCTTGTAACAGCTGTCCTCTCCCTTCTGCATGCAGCTTTTCCTTCTCTAGCTCCCTGCAGGCTGACCATTTAACCAGCACCAAACATTCCTCCCCAAGAACCCCTTATTGATCTGTTTTCTGCTCTTTACCATTTCCTTTCCCAGTTCCAAGGGCTGCACTAAAAGCACGTTTGTACATTCTCATCTTGGCACCTGATTCTCTCACAGCCCACAAATGCTTCGTGGTTTTAATCAACAAAACAATCACTCATTAGTGCTGTGTAGTGGCTTGGAGCAGGCATTCCCAGGGCTGTGCCCCCTGCACACACTGCAGACTGAGGGGGTGCCTTCCTTGGCACGATCCCACACAGCTCATTTGGGGATTTGCTCTGCCTGGTTTGTGTGTGTGAGTTATGGTCAGCCATTCCCTTTGAAACACCACTGCAGGCAACAGCAAATAGACAGAAATCTGAATTTTTCTCCCAGAAGATCAAGCTTTAAGCACAGGAAGGCTGAAAAGAGGAATTGCTTTACGGGATTCACTAGCCAAGTCAAGCATTTGCTGATCAGTCCCAGACACCTTGGGAAAAGCTAATTATTAACAACCTGTCATGAGAGCAGACAAAATGCTTCTCCATCATACTCTGCTATCCCTGTCTGCACCACGGCTGCTCTGGAAGTGTCTACAAGGAGCAAAAGGTGCATGAGAACAGCCAAAAAAACAGACCAAGCCTCTGGCTTGTGCAGACCCAGCCACAGGACAGTGCATGAGAACAGCCAAAAAACAGACCAAGCCTCTGGCTTGTGCAGACCCAGCCACAGGACAGCAGCAGCTCCAGCTGCCTCCAGGACAGGCTGCAGAGGACACAGGAGCTCTCATTGGAATGTTCTCATTCCAAAAAAGCTTCACCTGAGCCACCAGTAAAGTTCCCTTTACAGCCTGAAGGTCCCTTCCATCAGCCTTCAGGATGTTTTTGATACTGCAAGTTCCATCCCTCTTTATCTCCTTTACAGCCTGAAGGACAGCACATGAGGTCCCTTCCACCAGCCTTCAGGATGTTTTTGATACTGCAAGTTCCATCCCTCTTTATCCTTCTGTATGCTGGCTGCAGTGCTGCTGCTCCAGAATTAACCCCGCTGTTTCCACTCCGCTTGCTGTCATTACCTAACTCTTCACATCCTGCTGAAAAGGCCAGAAGGCTGCTGTAGCACTAAAATGTACAGGAGAGCAGTTTATACCAGAGAAAAATAAAAAAAAAAAACCCTTAGGTCCAGCTACAAGCTACAGCACTAAAATATACAGGAGAGCAGTTTATACCAGAGTAAAATAAAAAAAAAAAATCCTTAGGTCCAGCTACAAGCTACAACAGAGGCATCACACTTCTGAGTCAAACTGTTCATTAAATAAATTACTTATTCAAGAAATTTAGCCCTTCTTCAGCTCATTAACTGTCCCTCCAAAAAACAGATTAATTTGTACATGTTTTTTCATTACCAACAGCTGCTTAATATATTCAAGAGTGCAGACAACTCCCAAGGTGGATATAGAGAACCTAAATTTTGGTGGCTGTTTGCTGCTCTGAGTTTACCTCTGTGTGTCAGTGGCTATTGGGTGTCAATTCTCCCAGCTGAATTGAATATTTCTGATTCATCCTAAAATCATTTTTGATTGTTCTTTATACATATTCTGATTCATCAGACCCACAGAAAGAGTTTGTCTTTTCTTGAAAAATTACCTAAATTAAACTTTGGCAACAGAGGTGTCCATGAACAGTAAAATGGAAGATGAACAAGCAAATAAGTTACAGCAGAGCTTATACAGATCTATTTTTTCCTCAAGAGAGTTAAAAAACTGCTGCATGCTCTGTTATTTGCACTTTTCTACTCACTTAACATAAAAGTAATGACATTTGCTGCTCAATTCTGCACACTCTGAGTTAAAGTAGCAATGGTCAGCTCTGAGCTTTCAGCTCAGGAGAACAAAGTCACTCTTTGCCACCCCAGGCAGAGTGGCAGGAATTTTCAGGGATGCAGTTTGCACTTGCTGGGTTGCCTGTCCTGCTGCCTGCTAGCAGAGAAAGCACCATTCCCACCCAGCTGGGAGTGTTGACACAGGTGCTGCTGCTGAGCTCAGGTACTGATAGAATATTTTCCCACCACTGCAAATATTTTCCAGGAAACACCACATTGGTGCAGTGGATACTTGTTCAGCCAGGATCAGAATATTGGGAAGAAAATTCAAATCAACACCACTTGGGAATTTCTCCTGCCTTCAGCTTCCAGGAAATCTGGTTCTGCTGCATGGCTGGAACAGGAGCCCAGCACCTCACACAGCTCCATTCTAAGATCAAGAAAGAGATCTGGGCGAGAGCTAAGAATTTGCTTTGAATGGTTGAGTTTTTGAGATTTATTGCCAGTTATCAACAGGCTATTGGATTGGAGTGGGCCATGCTAAACACAGGGGCAGGAAAAACAACTTTATCTTTGCTGTTGGAGCAGACATGGCCAGTCAGACTGGGCTCACCTGGAAGCCCTCTGCCTCCTGATGGCACTGACATGGAGCTGAGCCAACATTTTCTGTTGCCATAACTCTCATCCACAGCACCAGCAGCATTTTTGCACTAACAGCTGGTTCCCCAGATGAGCTATTGCACCCATCTACCAGCAACATTTTAGATTTGTTTTTAGCAATTTTTTTTAATGCTGCTTGACTGAGTGACCTAAAACATGTTTGCGACCACAAAATGTACACATGGATGCATTATTAGAAAAGATTCCAAAGAATTGAGGAAAATGAAATATTGTACTATAAGCCAAAATGCAATCTTCACAGAGCTTCTTATTAAAATCTGAGAAGCAGCCTTTGTGGTACTTTTCCTCCTACTGATATATGGAGAAGTGCCCAGGATAGCAAATTAACTCCCAGAGTCCTCCCCTTGGTTGTTTTTATCAAAAAAGATACATTGCATTTACATCTGTGGTGTTGTGTGCACTTATGAGCACTTGGCCAAATTCAGCCCTGAAATAAATATGTCATTGCAACTAAAAATCATCAAGCCTGTCTGTCCAGAAAGGAATTTGTCCTTTTGTCCTTAAGGATACATTTTGTTAGAAGTTTTTGCCTTCGTGGAGCTGTCTTTGACCCCTACATGAGAGAAATAGGAAAAAAACCCCAAGTCTTGCTGACCTCTGTATACAGCTGGCCAAACACTAAGATGTCTGATAGATCAATACCTGTTTATATTTAAACAAACCATGATATCCCCTGGATTTTCCTTCCTGAAGAGAAAATAATTTTTTACTAAAATAAACTTTTTCCTCCAAATTTATTTTTATTTTGTGGAAGCAGGAGCAAGGAGTTGCTTGGGCATTTAGTTTGAGGATTTCGCATTTGCAATTTACAGGAAAGTTCTACCCAATTAATTCCCATTACAAAAGCAGCACAAATGAATAAACAAAAGCCACAAAATTCAGTAAAACAGCCCTCACTTTGCTGATCCAATGTAACTTCCTATAAAACCCACACACTGTCTTGCATAGGTGAAAAAGATCAGCTCAAGTAAAGTCAGCTTCATTACAAGTTGCTGACAGCTCTAATGTGCTGTACATATGCTTTGTAGCACAGAAACTCAAACTCTGCTGATGTGTCCACACTTCCATGGGCCACAGTAACAAAAAGTCAATCACCCAGAATCACTTTTGCCACCATGAAAAAATCACATGAAGTTTCTTTACAAAGATGTTTCTATGATAAATAATTGACAGCCACACAACACAAAATATTCCATCCTTTGTGTACAGACTTAAGCCCTGCAGGTGCCCCAGTGAATTTCACAACTGCACTTAAACTGATTGGAAAAGTTCTCAGAGCCAATGAAGATTTGCATGACCACAAAATATATATCAAGTGAGGTAAGACAGTGCTGAGATTTTACAGGGGCACAGTGGGACACATAAAATGCTCTCTGCTTTCCCCTGTCCCTGCTAATATCTACTTCCACAGTAACTCCTCTCTCTCAATGTTTCACAACATAAATGTGGTTTAAGGAATTTCCAAGATCTAAACGGCAAGAGGAAGTCTTGGACATGCCATCAAGGTCCCGTTTTGCCCTGCTGGCTCCATTATTTCTCCAGAAGAAACTTATTCATCAATAAAAGACTTCATTATTGCCAAGGTGCCTCGCCCAGGAGGTCCTTTCTAGGATGCTGGTGACACAGACTTGATGGCATCAGCAACAACAGAAAAAAGACATTTACTAATTTCCTTCTAGGCTCCAAAACAAGCAGCTTTGGCTGTCAGGAGTTCTGCATTAGACAGCTCCCAGCCTTCACATTCACACTGGGAAACAAGCCACCAGCACCTCCCAGGCTGGGCAGAGAGGGAAGGGGCAGCTCTGGGGAACCTGTGGAGACAAATCAGCTCCTGTGAAGAGCAGGATGAGGGCTGAGACATCCTCCTCACCTCCTGGAAGGGATAGCCTGGCTCTGATCCTGCCCAGCTCTGCACCAGGGTGGTCCAGTGCCTTGGTGCCCCCAGCATGTCAGGTAATTCACCTGCCTATTTCCCCATCTCCTGTTCTTTTTTCCTCCCCTTTTAAATCATTCTCTCAGCTTTCTGCTGCAGCATCCTCACAAACAGCCCTGAGGAAAGGATCTCTTTGCAATGGGATTTTCTGCCCTGACAGCTCACTATAAAGTTCCTCATCAGCCTGGCTCCATCGTGCCTGTGCCACTTCACATCACAGCTTAAACAATAGGAATAAATCAAGTAAATGAAAATATGCATCCTGAAGGCCTAATGCAAGCGATTTCATCCATTTTAAGAGTCACCAGCTATGATTTACCTTAGAACCTTGCTTCTACCTTGAGGGTGCCTCTGAAGTACCCTGTGACTAATGCCCCTATTTTTAGTTTTGTAGCAGAAGCCAAGGAGAAATTAAAGAAATAAAATGGAAAAAATAATGAGAGCTCATTTCAGCTTATAATGGTATTTTCTCAGGTGACTAAACATTCATTTGACTTTTGGTAGTGTTGAATTTGTTCTCCATTAGGGCAAATATGATTTGGAGGCAAGCTTGACCTCTGAAGTGTAGAGCTTTCCTTTATCTTTATTGCTGGCTCCAGTTATTTATCAGGTCAGTGTGCCTGCCCAGATTCCAGGAAAACAGAGCAAAGAAATGAAATTAGCACCAAAGACAAACACAGTTGGAGGAGCTGGCTGTTGACTCAGATGAGCAATTTCTTTCAGACTGTCACTAGTCCCAGTACACGATGAGATTTCTGTCAGAGTCCAGTATCTGTCATCTAAAGATTCATTTTACTGAATGATGGGAATAAGGAAAAGCTTTTTTTTTTTTTTTAATAAAATACTCTAATCTGGAAGCATTTACAATATGCTTCACATACACTTTCTCCTTTTTGCATGATCCTACAGCATTCAACTTCCACAGAAGTCTTTAGAAAAATCTAACAAACCCTAGGATACATATTTTTAGGAACTAAGATTGCTGTGAAAACCACATTTATTAATAAATTTCATGTAGAAGAAACAAATGTTCTTCTTGAAACGCAAAGTCAGCTCATACTCTGAAGGTGGGCAGCTTATTCTGTCTGTTCATCTGTGAAAGACAGAAAAAGAGGGACCTGTTTCAGATTCTCTGCGAGAAAATGACAGATTTTTCTGATGCAGATCAAAATATTTCTGTGTCTCCCCAGCAGAGAGGAGAGGGTTGGGAATTGGCTGCATTAAGGTTTAAATGTGCCACAGCTTTTCTCTCAGCCCTGCTCACACTCCCTTTGTCCCAGCCCTGCTGCAGGCTCCCAGGAAGCCTGAACCATCCACGGGGGATAAGAGATTTTTGCTAAGTAGAGCATTGCTAACTTATTTAGCAAAAAGTCATCCAGGACAAAGACCTTGCTCGAGCCTGTTTTGCTGAGAGTTTGTGTTATGAAGGGAGAGACTGAAGTGGGCTGGGAAGCTGTTAGTAATCCTGCCCTGTCCCTTGAGAAACACTGAGCCACATTCAACAGGGCTGAGGAGCTCTGTGGTACAAGCAAAAATGGTTTCCAGTTGCAAGGAAAAGGAAAAAAAGAGCAGAGCCCAAGCTGGCTCTGTCAGTGAAGTGCTTCGTTTAGCAAATTCAGTTCTTAGAAATGCAAAATGCAAACTATAATGCTCCCTGTCGAATAAACAGCACAACTGGCTACGATTAGCCAGCCTATATGAAAAGTGACATTTTTTCCCAGGAATACCTCTTGTAAAATTAAGGATTTTTGGTGGTTATTTTTGCACAGACCACAACAGGAATTTCTGCACTACTGAAAAGTGCCAAAAGCAGCTGCAGATAGTCAAATCCAATTTATTCCTCAGCATGAACAGAGCAGCAGCAATGCAAGCCTCTGCAAACATGCTTGGAAAGCGTCCTTGAAAGAGCCATTTCCAGAGGTGGCCAGGGAGTTGTGAGTCCCAGCTCCACAAACATCTGCCACTCACAGGGTTCTGCCCACAAGGGTGTCAAGTGCAGCCTCTGCAGGGCACAGATGTGCTCACCAGGGAACAGGGGGAGGTTACTGCAGCTTTCACCTAAAATCTGGGAACAAATAAAAGGGGTTTTCCAGGCTCTATCCAAATCTGCATGAGGTGGTCTCATGCAAGGCAGGCACTGCTGGGGGACCAAGGACCCCAGCTGCCACCAGGGCAGCAGGGTGACAAGCTGCTCCTCACTCCCTGCCACCCTCACTCACCCAGGGGGAAGAAAGAGAGGGGCTTTGAGTGTGAAAGGGAGAAAATGAAGAATCATCTTCATTAACTGAGAGTAAACTGTGTAAGGAATGATTTCTGGGTAGCTGTGCTTCTCTCAGTACACATTTCTTACCTGCTGTTCAGGCTCACTGCTTCATTTAGATGTAGTGTTTTCCTCAATTTTTTTTTTTTTTTACAAGACCCTTCCCTATCAAACTTCTAACTCCACTCTGCTCCATCCTCAGCAAATCCCAGACCTGCCTTTTGAGCAGCAAAGGAAGGATGGCAGTGACTCTGTGGTGTGTCCCTGTGCATCAAACACAGCCAGCTGTGCTGCTGCTGAAAGGGTAACACAGAGCTGCCTGGGCAAAGGGCTGCCCACAGGAGCACAGGGGCTTTGTAATTAATGCTGGAAGGATAAGGGGGATCAACCTGACTGCTGCACCAAGGGCCAATGCATGACAGATCTCTGCTTGAGTTTCCCAATTAGATAGAAGAGAAATTAATTTTCTCAGAAACATCCTCTTTGGGATGACAGAAATGACCATAATGGCTGTTCCAGCCTCTTGTTCCAAAGCAGCACAGCAGTCCACAGAGCAGTAAATGAGAAGCAGAGGGTGAGATACCCTGCTCCGAGGGCAGACTGTAAGAGATCAGGGCCTCAGCAAATCCTGCAACTGCAGTATTCACTTTTCTAATCCCTTTCACAGAACTGAGGATTCCTCCCATCAAGAATTCCTTTCTATGAAAACACTAATTTCTTGTCTTTTAAAAAAAAATTACTCTGTGAAGGCAGCTATGCTGCTTTGGGTAGGATTTCAGCTTTTGATAGCTGCTCCTTCCACTTATTTAACAATGTAAATTATAGTCACAGTGCCATGTCTTCATTCCACCAGTCAAAGGATTTTGCCTCCCACAATGAATTAGAAAATGCACATTAGGAAAAAGCTGGCAGACAGATTATTGTGATTATCTTAACAGCAGGTATTTAAAGCTCATTGTCACTAAAGCTCCTTGCCAATGCCCAGATTCTTTGCCACAGTGGTAAGGTCTGTGCTGCTGGGACGTTGCCCTGACAGACATCACCTCCACTGGTGCTGCTCCTTGTTTGGACTCAGTGAGTGCAGCTCAGCAAGGCTGAAGCAGTGCCACGGTGACAGGGGCTGCTCACGGGGGGAGATGTGACCTGCCATCTGCTCATCCTCCACTTTATGGTCTTTAAATTGCACTGTAATAATTTCCTGGCTGTCATCCTGGAAGGAGATGCAAGCAGTGTGAGTTCAGTCAGCCAGCAAGGCGAGGTGAGCAGAGCTTTCAGGCATTAAAGAGGAGAATTATTCAAGCATCAGGTGCTGAAAGATTCTCTCATGCTATACATGGCTAAAATGAGAGGAAAGGAATTATCTTCTGGCCTCCAGCTTTCTCCTCAACATTTGCTCCCTTTGTACCACGTGAGGTGTTTCTGAAGAGGACACTCAGTGGACAGGGACTGCTCTGGATCCAGCTCAGGAAAAGAGCAATGACAGAGTGAAATTACTTGAAAAGGGTAGAAATAAACAACTTCCCATCACTCAGATATCTGGAGCTTTAAAACTCTGAAGTTGTAAAGGATATAACAAAGTACAAGGGCCAGCAGTTAAGGGCCAGCTTTGCTCACAGGAATATCATCTTGCACCTGGGGTTTTGAACAAGAAAGCTGCACCCCAGGCACAGCTCCAGGTGTGACACAGTGGTCCCTCGGGCAGGGGAGGTTGAGCTGGACAATGTCTGTGGCTGCTGAGTACAAACCCCAGGTCAGAAAGGCAGAGGGAAGGGCAGGACATGAAGGACCAGTGCAAAGCAAGAGGCAGAGGTTTGCCTCCACAGAGGCTGCAGGGGATGCAGGCAGGAGGAGCTCCCAGAAGGGCTCAGCATTCCCAGGGTGGGGGAATATGTCTGAAAGAGAAAACAGTGGTCAAAGACTGAACACAGACAGACCAGGGTGTGATTTTTACCTTCTCTATTATTCTTCCTTATTGAACAGATTAACAGCAATTATGAAAGCTCAAATGCTAAAGGTCAAAATTTTAAAAAGAGGCAAGAATAAAAATTTAGCCAATTTCCAGGGAAACACAGTGTTGGTGTTATTAACAGTACAGACAAAGCAAACACTGGAGCAAAGCCCAAGGAAGCACAGGATGCTGGCATGAGAGTCAAATAATTTAGGTTTCCTTTAATTTTTTTAATTTCCTCTCCTCTCTGTGAAGGCAAACTGTCATATGTAAGGATTAGAACATATTTTTCTTTGCTTTTTCAGAGAGAACAAGGTTTTTACAAGGTGTCTGTGCAGCAGAGGCTCAGCACAGCTCCCTGCAGGCCCAGGAGCTGCTCCCAGGTGTGTGCGTCCCCCAGGAAGCCTTGTCCTGGTGCATCCAGCACAGCTCTGTGTGTGCATCTGCCCCTGCAGCCACAGGCAGGGCTCAGCCCGAGCTCCCCTGGGGCTGCAGCACCTCACAGCAGCCCTGTGCTGTGCCCAGAGGCAGCCAGGTGACAGCAAAGTTGGGTTTTAGGGGGGAGGAAAGGAAGGTGAGGGCTGTGATGCCACTGGTGTGCAGTTCTGGTCTGGGACTGGGTGTCCCCAGGTGCCATCTCCCACAGCATCCCCTCCTGCAGCTCCTCCAGCCAAGCAGGCACGAGGGCAGATGCTGGCACTTGATTCACTCCTGCCCAGGGAGACTTTCATCCCAGTCAAATTAAGAGAAATGCACAGGGAGAGCTCACAGGTTATTGCAGCTGGGATAGCTCTTTACCTTTCCTTGCCAGAAATGTCAACACAAACAGGGTGAGCTATGAACTCAGGAGAGTTGCTGGTATTTGCCAGCTGGCTCCATCAAACTTCATATGAGATGAGATAACAGACATGCCACACTGCCTCCCATCAGCCAGCTCCTGTCAGCCTCATCACAAGCAAAAATTACTGCTGTTTTTAAAAATTTATGTATTTATCTATTTGTTTCTTCCTCTTAGGGAATCTGTCCAAAGAAACTGAAAGCAATTCTCCCTTTTCCCAAGCTCCAGATTAAAAGAGATCAGAAGCACTTAAGAATCCAGTATGAGAGGGATTCAGACACTACAGCACAGGAATCACTTGTCTTGTGCCTGATGCACATTAAAAGTGTGAGGGGAAGGGAGGGTATCCTGCGAGAGATGCAAGTTAGTCTTTTCTGGAAGATGCAGAAGTGAGAGAGGATGGTCTGCAGCACAGAAACAAGGCAAGGTGGTTGTCTCCAAGTGCCTCAGGACTCAGCCCCTCTGGCAGGCTCAAGGGCACCAGGCCATACCCTCAGGGACTTGCTGCTTTGTTCATGTCACCATCCTCTGGAGTCCTTGTCAGGACAGCTGAGCATGCTCCCATGTTAATGGCCAAGTAGCTTGTGACAGAACCTATTGCTTGAAAGAATCCATTATTCCTGCATTCATTAATTTAGACACTTGAGCGGTAAAGGAAATTTACAGTGGGATGGAGCACGATATGTTTGTGCTTATATTTACAGAACGTGCCATGGTGCGTTTTTGTCTTCCCAATAAATCACACAAACTGCTGCTGTGTCTCATGTACTCCAATATAGTAAATGCAAAAGTCTCTTTTATATTCCTCAGCACAGAGGAGGATCTTACACTGGCTATGGAGATTGCTCCTAATGTCATTGAAAGTCAGCAGCCAAAAATCCCTGAAGTACTGAATGTCACTGGCAATATTATGGTACATGGGCAGATGAACAGGATGTCAAGCTCCATGTCTGCTCCAGAAGCTGGAAGAAAAGCACTGTGTGGAGAACAGAAGCCTGTGCAGGATGGTGGCTGTGCTGCAGAGGGATTCCTGGAGCTGCTCTCATGATAACTATTACACCACAAATCCTCATTTCACAGCAATGCTAGATAGCCTCATTTCCTAAGGGGTGATTCCTGGAAAACTGTCTCATCAGCAGTGCAGAACTGGCTGCCCTGTAAAGCCACATTGCAGTTCTGAAGTCCTGCAGAGCCACTGGCACTCGGGACATGCCAGGCTCACCCAGAGAAGCCAGTGCAGCTCTCCATGGCACACGGCCTCCAGCTGTCCCCTGTCCCCTGGAAACACCTGTGACCTCCCCAGAAACCACAGCTGAGAGGTCAGCTCTCCCCGCACAGAGCACTCCGGGGCACTGCCAGCCTCTAGCCATGGTGTTTTATGAAAAATCCTTTGCTAGGGTTTTTCTCCTATTCTAGCTGAGAAGCCTCAAAAAAGAAATAACTAGTCAACAATAACTATCTGCTGCTGTGGAATGCAACAGGTGCATCTGTGATTGGTACATGTTAGTTATTTCTAATTAATGGCCAATCACAGTCAGATGGCTCAGAATCTGAGCGTTATAAGTTTTTGTTATTCATTCCATTCCTGTTCTTTCTGGCCTTCTGATGAATCCTTTTCTCTCTATTCTTTTTAGTATATCATTTTAATATAATATATATCATAGTATAATAAACCAGCCTTCTGAAACATGGAGGAAAGATTCAGATCTCTTCACTCATCCCGGAAGCCCACATGGAACCAACCATACCAGCCCCAGGGCACAGGAGACACTGCCAGCCCCGGAAAGGGGGGCACTGCCAGCCCCGGAAAGGGGGACACTGCCAGCCCCGGGAATGGGGGCACTGCCAACACCGGGGACCAGTCCCGGGAATGGGGGCACTGCCAGCCCCGGGAATGGGGGCACTGCCAACCCCGGGAATGGGGGCACTGCCAGCCCCGGGAATGGGGGCACTACCAGCCCCGGGAATGGGGGCACTACCAGCCCCGGGAATGGGGGCACTGCCAGCCCCGGGGCACGGGGGGCACTGCCAGCCCAGGGGCCGGGGGCTCCCTCTGTGCCTGCGGAGCTGCCTGCAGCCCGCAGCAGCCTCTCTGCCCGGGCAGAGGTGACAGCTCCCCGGGACCGGAGCCCTCCCCCGGGATCCCTGTCAAACACGGCCACACACCCCAGCCTGACCACGGGCTCTGGCAGCAGGGACGAAGGTGACAAAAGGCGCAGCTGTCATTTACGGCAGATTTGCCCGGAGAGAAGGCAGCTCCGGGCGCGGAGCCGCGTCCCCGCGCTGTCCCGGCACCAGCGGTGGCAGTGCCATCTGCCGACACCCCGGGCAGAGGGACACGGCTCCCGGCCCGGCCTTCACGGCACACAGGCTCGGGAGCAGGAATCTTTGGGGCTTCACCCATCGCTGCCCCTGTCTCACTGCAGGTTTAGCAGCACAAGATGCGGCACGAATCAGTCAGCGAGGCTCCGCTGCGGGGACAGGCTGACACACACAGCTGTGTCCCCACGCCTTTGGAAGCATGATAATGTGAATACTCCTAGCTTATTTTAACAAACTAATTGTTTGTTATCCCGGTGCAGCTGGTCCGGGAGCCGCACTAATCGAGGACAGCCAAGGTTTTGACAAAGCGAGCCCTGGGACACAAGCTACCGAGCTGGGTAGGAGGGGGGCAGAGCAGCAGAGAGGGGTAAAGCAGCAGCAGTGTGACTGCCAGCACTCCCATCCTCATCAGCACTGCTGAACGGCCCATCCTGAGCCAGGCAGGCTGTACTGGGGCCACATGCAACTCTGTGTGAGAAGAAGAGTGCTGTGAAAACAAAATTTAGAGTACAGCAGAGAAAATGGTCACACAAGCCTTCATACCAAGTTAGGCAACAAAACCTCCACAGGCAGAAAGCAACACAGTGCAATAAAGGAAAAAGTGGTGTCTCCTTTTTAACATCCTGTGGTGTTTCCAAATCCCAGGAGTGAAGGAATGCAGATGGAGCTATGTGACAGCTGCCTGCAGGGAGCACGGAGGAGCAGGGGCTGCAGCAGTGGCAGAAAGGGCTGCCAGCACCACAGCGCCGAGCCCAGCCCTTTCCAGCTGCTGGCTCAGCCGGTGACATTTGCTGTTAGGCTCCCATTCATTTTTTCAGCCCCTCTAATATTTACTATCTGGACAGGCTGGGTGGTGGCTTGGCCTGTCCTGGCCTCCCGGCCCAAAGCTGCCTCGCTCCTCAGCTCCCAGCCACACAGCACCTCCCACTGGCTCTTTTCCCCTCCCTCACCAAAGAACATGTCCTTATTTTTTTTCTTTCCACTGGTAATATTTGGGAGTTTTTGAATCATCTGTCACCAGAGACTAACCCCACCCTGCTGAAACCCCAGTGCACGAGCCCTCTCCACAGGCAGCACCTGCCCTCTGCAAATATCCACCTGAGGCAGGTCCTAAACACCACACCCCTCTCTTCTTTGGGCTCGGTCCCTCAAGTTAATCAAAACTCGGGTCACAACACAACATCTCAGTTTTAAAGTACAGATTAAAAGAAAGTTCTGTGCTACCTGCAGTTCACACACTGGGGAACCCCAGTCCATATATTAGCCACTCAAGAAACTAAGAAATTATGAATTCCACTTGCACATCACGAACTGTTCGTGCTAGTCAGACTAGGGATTATTTAGCGAAGAAACTCACAATTTGTTGCAATGAATTTTTTGAGAATTTAACAATCTACTCACAGGACATTTTCAGATAGAACAAAGGAGGAATTCATCCAACAACATAATTAATTGTAAATTAATTTCTCATGTGTAACAGAAGAACTTTCCACTGAGCTTCACCTCCTATGCAAAAGTTTCAGAACATTTTGCACACAGCAATGCAGCAGCACAATTACACTGTCAGAAAGGAGAAACTTGCTCTGTTATGGAAACTGAAAACAATGAACCAAAGCTAGGCACTAAAAAGTAGCCAAAATACCCAAGGTAAAGAGAAACTGGAAATTGTGACTTTCAGATAATGACAGCTCAAAAGATTTGTGGGGAAACATTTCTCATCCTGCAAGGGGAAGAAAAAAGAAAAAGAAGACAAAAAAAAGACATTTCCCCTTCCATAGTTAATCACAAAAGTCAGGTCAAGACTTCAGGTTTTCACAGACAAACAAAAAAAACACGAACAAGCTTGAGGAGTGTCATCGACTGTCCTGAATGCTCTATTGCAGAATCAAGCAGATTTGCCAAACATGTTTTAAAACCAGAACTTTGAATCCTGTTTCTGCAGTTTCAGACAGTCCCCAGCAAAATCTGGTTTGGGAGACTTGCAGAAACCAGTACTACCCTGTGACCTCCCTTTCTGAAAAACACTGAGCTCCTACTCAGTTCCAGAGAATTAGAATAGCACCACCCAGATGATAAAACTGAGCTGGGCTATGAGGGGGTGAGCATGGGCACAGCTCTCTGACCCTCTTGGGACAGGTGGGAACAGCAGCCCAGGGAGCCCTGAATGGCAGGAGAGCCCCAGCTGTGCCCAGAGAGCAGCCAGCCCTGCCCTGCCAGCCCAGCCCAGCCCAGCCCAGCCCTGCCCTGCCCAGCTCAGCTCAGCCCTGCCCAGCCGAGCCCAGCAGAAGGTGCCACGGCACGCTCCCTGCAGAAGGTGCCACGGCACGCTCAGCTCACCATGGCCAGGACAGCCCTGCACAGGCAGCATCCAGCCCAAGACACTTCTGCTGAGAAGTTAACCCCGGGAAAGGCTTTGCTTCTTGCAGAAGAGTGAGGTTAAGCATGAGTAGCTGTGTCTGTTCCTGGACTAGCCCGGGCTGACGGCTGTACATCACCGAGATCCAGAGCTCTGTCACAGAGTGCAGGTGACAGCAGCTGCTGGTTACAGCCACCAAAAATAGCCTTCACAACTCCAGCAAAGTCTCACACAAAGTGAGGGCTTAGAAACAGAGCTGAATCCCCTTTCCAAGAAATCCAGGTACAGCAACAGCTGTGCTCCCTATTACTGAAAACTGATTTCTCAGCTCCGTGCTGAGCACTCTGCCACTGGTAGTGACACAACCCTGCCTCAGTGCATTCTGGTTTTTAGTTTTGATGGACACTTGGATGTGTCTGTTTTGCTTCCTTGAGGAAAGAGGTTTGTTTTCCTCTGGGTCACCAAGGTCTCCTCACCTTCTAATGTGAGAATGCCAGGGTGGTGCTGAGTAGCTCCACACAGAGAGGTGACAGCACAGCACACGAGGAGCACAGCCAGAGGGGTTTCAGCCTTTGAAGTGACACCACCAGACAGCTCAGCTTCATTCAGGCAACTGGGAGCAGTAAGGCCCAAAATGTGTATCAGTATCCTCTGCTTACACCAATCAAAATTTGAGACCTCTAGTGTCAGGCTCAAAAGAGAGCTTGCATGGTAATGTACTTATCTAAGATGCATCCTTATATTTTACTTAACTTTCAAAAAGCTCAACTAGAATATCCTGTCAAAGGATAAAGCTAAGCTGGAATTTCAGAAGAGGCTGTTCAGTTGTTTTAATCATCTACTCCAGTTCTAAGTTCCTATTGTATAAATAACATGTATTTTAATCGTGTCACATAAATTAACTCCACATACAAAAGTGAAATCAAATACTTAATTAAGGTTTGTGTGATAGAAATATCCTCATCTGAATGAGCTCAAAGGGAAGCACTCTCAAGACTTGAAAATCATTTTCATTCTTTATCTCAGCACAGAGAGAACAGATTTGAGTTGAGGGAGGTTGGGGATGTGCTGCTCCAGCAGCTCAGGGTGTCCCCAGTGCTTTGCAGAAGCACTGAACCTTCTGGCCCTGACTGCCCTGGGCTCATCTGCACCCTCACTGCTCCTCTCCTGCTCCTTGGCTGTGGCCAGCCTTCCCCAGCTCCTGCTGTGCTGAAACTGCTGCATCAGGCTCTGCTCCCACCACTGCTGGTGCCCAAAGCCCTGCTGAGGAACAACTGAGAGAGTTTTTAATTTCCCCTCTCTCCTTGGTGGGTCAGACAAGCAGGGTTTGGGCTGTGTCCCCTGGGACACCCTGCAGGTTTGCCCCCAGGTGCAGCTGCCTGCATTCACAGCCATTCCTCCCCTCCCTGCCACAGTGTCAGGGCACATCACCTGAGAGACCCCAAACCACCTGGTCATTAATAACACATCCTTTAGTCCTGGTCCCAGCAAAAATCCCACACCAGCTGCAGCCCTGAAAATACCCTGCAAAAGCTTTATCATCATCACCTGAATACTCCCAGCTCAGTGAGAAACCCAGTGTTCTTCCAAAAAGCCAGCACAGGATTTTCTTGGAAGAAAATAGGTGACATCAGTAGCCCAAGAACTTCCACAGATTTTTTTTTAAAAACCCTCAGATTTCAGAACACTTCTGGCTCTCAAAACATCTGCCTTAGAAAGATGGTTTTGGAGGCTACTTAAAAGCAAAGCAAACTTCAATTGTCACACAATCAGCACAGCCAATTGAATTAGAGAAGCATATTTATGCACCTAACAAGTCTGAATCTGAATCTGCACCTAACAAGTTTGAACCTGCTGGGAGCAATTTGAAAAGACTAATGAGACTTTTCCCATCAGCAGACGGGTATATTCTCCTTTAAAGGTTTATGAGCATGTCATTTAGTTTCACTACAGCTTTTGCAAAATCATTAATGAACTTGTGAAAACAATTAGAGAGATAAAAGGCCAAGAAATTTATGTGTTAGCCTGAAACCTCTGATAATTCAGAGTAGGCTAAGCAGAGGAGAATGCACTGCTTTGAAGGCATCACACAGAAGATCCTAGTGGTTTATTCCTTTTAAAATTGTCATTCCAAGTTTTGCTCTTGATAATATTTAAGTGGAAAAATATCTTTTTAGAAATTGATCCTGGAGACTCTGTTGCTTATTAAAACAAGAGGGACAGCAGAACAATCTCATTAGGGTGAACAGAAAGAGATGACTGTCAGGCCATATAAAACACACCTCATTAATATCTGCATGAGCTGAATGGCAGAGCCATGAATGCTATAAAGACTGCATCTGCCTTTGATCTTTTGAAGCTACCTTTGAATAAGTCCCAACCAACTACAGATTGCAGAAGAAAAGCAAATGTTCAAAGGGAGAAAGGACCTAGAATCACAGACTCAGTGCCACAGCAGTCTTTTGCTCTGGGCATGCATGGACTACTTCAGCAAATGAGCCCAACAAACGCTGTGACCACTGAGCACTTTCCCTTGCTAAGGCATTTTCTTTTCTTTGCCAGGCTACAGGAACAGACATGGAGAAAGCCCTGTTCTGCTTTACAACACCCCACTCTCCCTGTGAGCCACTCCAGCTCCCCAGGGATGTCTGTGCCCACCAGAGCCCTGGGCACCAGCACATCCCAGGCTGCCACCTGGGCCAGGGCTGGGGCTGGACAGCCCAGGCTGCTGTCACCAGCACAGCCCAGGCTGCTGTCACCAGCACAGCCCAGGACTGAGCTGCAGACCGATGTCCAGCCCCCTCCAGCTGTCAAACTGCTCCCCTCCTTCCCCAGTGACTCCCAGCCCTCAGCCCATCTCCTGCAGCCCAGGCAGGACCTGCTCTTCAGCTCAGTGCCCGTGCTCCACCTGACAGCATAAACCTCTTACCTGTCTCCATTACTAAGGAATACCAATTAATTGTAGAGAGACTGCTCTGGGAACCAAAAAGAAAGTAATGACCAGCTTTCTAAAGTGACAAGCAAGCTACAATTTTTCTCTTCTGTGCATAAAAACTGTTGTATTCTCAGCCCTCAGCAACTGAGCCTGTGCCTTGGCATTCACCATCATTTCTGCAAGTGGTTTCTGTTCTTCACTAGCTCCTCTCAGATGTACAATTGCTAATTCAGAAAATGGAGGCTGCAAGCTTCACTCCTTCCCCTTTCCCTTGGAAACACCACAAGTTTGGCCAGCTATGTTGCAAAAACTATACCTAAATATAGGTCAAAAAAACAACATCGATTCTGGGTGATTTACTGGTTAAGCTTGAAGATAAACTCCAGTAGAAACTTGCTGTCTCTGGGAAAGTCTGGAAATGGAATCCCTTCTCTCCTCTGCACATTAATGACCTGGAGCTGGCAAATGGGATCCCATAGTCTGTCCCATCACAGCCTCAGGGCTTAGGTAATGTCTGAAAAGCCTCTGCTCCACAGGAAGGGGAGCGTTTCCATGTGGTTTCAGTGCCTAGGTGACTATGTCACTTGCAGAAATAGAGCTTGGCTGCCTCTGTTATGCCATCATTTATAAGTGGTTTAACCTACGTGCTGGGCTCTCTTTCCCAGCAGCCATGGACAATTCTAGTTTGGGTCCAGAGTCCCAAAGCTGGAGACAAGGACACGGAGCTCCTGGCTGGGAGTCATCTTGGAGCAAGAGAACGAGTACAAATGGCTCAGAGTCAACACACAGTGATAGAAAAAAGTAGATTTTACCATCCCCTCCACTCACACAAACTGGACTGCACTAAGCAGGATTGGTCCACAGCCCAGAAAAAGTACTGGAAATCTTGGCAATGACTCCAGGGATTTTAAATCACTTTAGTGGTGAGTGAGAAACTCTAGCTAGGATCTTCAGCCCCTAGGATCCACCTCTGGGAAGAGCTGCATTATATCTTCTGCTGCAACAATCAGCATCTTGCACAGACCACCCCTGTGCACCCCAGCTGACACTGCAGCCCCTGCTGCCACTCTGTAAATCTGCATGCTCCAATGCTTGCTCCACTGCATCAGAATCCAGCCCAGCCTCTATGTCTGGCAGGGAAATTTGCATTCAAAGGTTCTCCACACCAGTCATTTCTTCCTCTCTCAACATGCTCCAGTCTTCTAATTGCCTTGTTTGGATTCTCCTCTCATGCCTCAAATATTCCTGATGGGAATAAAATACACAGTAGACGACAACTTTCAAGTAATTTTCATGTCACGTCTGATAGCTGTGGTAGGAAGGTTATTGATACTGTTATTAATTCTTTCATTTCAATTTCCCCTATACATTTCTGCCCCCAGCAAACCCTCAGAATAAAATGATTTCCTGAACTGTTTCCAGCCTGTTCCTGATGTTGCTCTCGGGGTGATCTGGAGACAGATAATACAGCTGTCATTTCTCAAGGCTCCACTGCCATGCTTTGATAAAACCCAAATTGTGGTTTTGATGGTGCCAGACTTTACAAGCCTATTAAGCTGTCTCTGCCAAGAGATGGTTTTCCCTTTACAAGTTCTGGGCTGACACAGGGTTTCCGTGCTCTCCACAACATTTAACATCCCATCTCCACCCAATTGTCTGCCTTTTTTTTTTTTTTAATTTTACTGCCACAATAGCAGCAGACTCAAATGAGAAGACCATCACAGCCACAAGGAGAAATCACTTTGTTTGTCCTCAAGCAGGGTGTCAAGGACAAATATTTGCACTTAAACAGGAAAATATAAGTGTTAGGAAAAAAAATAATACTCTGCCTTCTGGTTTGGATTTCTGTACCTTTTCTTCCTGCTGAAAGATCTCACATTCCCTCCTAAATCTCCCAAGTCCCTCCTAAATCTGAGAAACCAGAAGCTCTGCACATGGCCTGCACATCCAAACTGACTTTGTGCCCTGCTCCCATCCCACTTGGCCTGACTCAGGGCTGAGGGCCTTGGGCTTGCCTGGGTCCTGCTGTGAAACAGAATCTGAAGCCAAGGAGCATCTTCCCCAGCAGGGCTGAGCTCCCACTGCCCTGGCAGAGCCAGTGGGAGCCTGGGCACCTCCAGGCCTGGAGCTCCTGAGCTTTTACACCCAGAGACAGATCCTGTCTGGAATTTTTAGAACTATGGACTGTGCTGAATAAAAAGCTATATGCAAGCACTAACGAGTGAAGCACATGACAGATTGCAGGTCCCTCCAGCCATGCCACCACCCTCTCCTTCCTTAGGACTCCCTCAGTGGGTGCCCTCTCTGGAAAAGGCTGCGGTCCCAGAGATGCTGGGCTTTGCTGTCTTTCCTCACAAAAGAGTCATCTCCCAAAGGTCATATTCCAGCCAAAAGCCCCCCAAAATGACAGCCCAGCACAGAGAGGTGATGTTCCCTGCCGGCAGCACACAGCCTGTGAGCTGAGCACACCCGCAAGTCCGGCCCAGCTCTGCAGTGGAAGCAAAAGGCTGGCACAAGGGGAGGACAGACAGATACAGCCATCTGTGCCATCTGTTGCAAGACCACTTAGATCATCCCCAAAATGTGCACTGTGCGTCAGGAACTGGCTCATTTTCCCAAGCACGTGGCAGTGTGGCACTGGGGATGTGCATCCCAAGTGGATTGCTGGGGCACCCGAGCAAAGTTTGTACTCTGAATAGCAAGACCACAACTGCCTTCAGTGCAAGGGTCAGGCAACACAGTTCACTTCAAATTCTTTGCCTCCAATCTTTTTAAACACTTGGAAGAGCTAGCAAAAAGAAGGGACAATATTTCTTGTTCAACTGTGTTTCCATTCATTACACACACTTAAATCCAAGAGACTGCTCCAACCAGATAAGCAGCTGAGCCACATTCACACTTGCTCCTAACCACTGACTTCCCACTAACTGCTTTAGGATGGCAAGAACATCAGGTTAAGAAGCAGCAATTTTCCATCCTGAAGAGATGAGGTCATATCTGCCTGTTCTGCTTTAGATTTTCCAGAGCAGGACCGAGCCGTTGCTTTTTATGCATTGCAGGCGCCTTTCAAGCGTACTGTAAGTTGTTTTCTAATGAGCTGGAACATCTTGCTTGATGACATCTCTGTTTAAATTGTTATTTTCCTCCAGCTGGGTCAGGGCTTTCTGACTGACACAATGAGAAAAGCACACACATTTTCCACGATTTATATATTGCAAAGGCTCGAGTGTCCACGCTGGCAGAGGCAGCACTCTGGCATCCACCTTTCTTCCAACCAGTTGCTTCCCCTTTCTCCCTTCAGCTTCAGGAGAGCAGAGCCAGTCATGGTCCTTGCCCACGTGTCATTTTCCTGTCTGGCCCAGCAGGCAGCGTGGCAGGAGCAGCCCAGGCTGGCGCTGGGCAGCAGCAGCACCTGCACAGGTGCCCTGCACAAACGCGTCCCTGCGAGCAGCCACCGGCGTGTGACACAGCCAGGCTGTCACCACTCTCAGATCCTCATCCAGCACTTGGCCAATTTGCAGTTATTTGCTTTTACAGTGTCTCTGGCTTGACAACAAACCCAGCCCTGCTGCAGCGTTTCACAAATAGCCGTGCAGGGCTTTACCTCCAAAGGAAATTCCCACTGAGGCCGCTGCTTCCACTCCATTGCTCCTCCTGCACTGACACCAGGTGTCCACCCTCCCCAGCAGGCATGGAGCAGCAGATGTGTGCCAGAGCACATGGCACAGTTTGTTAGATCAAGGTTAGGAAAAGCACTAATAAGCCTGTCTCATGGATAAACAGACCTGTTTAATTACAGGTATGCTCTGACAGGAAGAATTTGCCATTCAAGCTCTTCATGGCGCTCTCCCAAAAATAGATGAGGACCCCAAAAACATCAACAAACATATCCTCACATCACCCCTGCTGGGTGAAGCAAACTCCATTTTATAGAGAGGAACATGAATGGGGTGTGTGCCTACAGAAATCCATGGCACACAGAATCTACAGCCCCTCTGATGCCACAGCAGCACAGCCCCTTGTTGGAAAGTGAGGCCCCCCCATCACAGCTGGGCAACTTATTTAACCCATGTGTAACATTCTACCTAAAATGTCACACTGTCTTATTAAGTTCTTGCCGTTGTGCTTGATTTATCAGCAGAAAAAAAAAACAGAATAGAGGTGATTCCTGCCTTCTTTCCGCCTCCCTGGCCTGCCTTCAGGTTATTCAGTAACTTTTGCAGAATGCTAAATCCTATCTTTCTCAGCCATTCTCCTTAGAGAGATGGGTTCTTGCTTTACACTGGTTACACCAAAGATGGCAAAAAATATCAACTGCATGGTAAAGATGTCTCTATCAAGTTGCACCAAGGGATCTTTAGGTTCAACATTAGGAAAAATCTTTTCAGTGAAAGACAAGCATTGGAACAGGATGCCCACAAAAACGGTGCAGTCACCACCCCTGGAGTGATTTAAAAGATGTGTGGGAGATATGGTTTAGTGGTGGGCTTAGCAGTGCCGGGTTAATGATTGGACTCAATTATCTTAAAGATTCTGTCCAGCCTAAAAGATTCTCTTGCTCTAAAATTCTGTCCCAGCAAACTGCAGGAAAGTTCTGCCCCTTCAGGCACAAAGACTTGGGAGAAGACAGTGGAGCCACCATCACTCAAGCAATGTAGATTTTATCTGCTCTGCAATTCCCACTGTCCATCCCAGGCAGCCCAGAGCAAAATGTCATGCAGAAATGGAATATCTTGGAAAAGGGATAGCAACACAATTACATTAAACACCAAAAATAAAAAAATCCTGCAGGGAATGTGCAGCCTGAGCAGGAGCAAGCCCTCCAGGAGCAGCAAGGCTCTGAAGGATGCACACAGAACAGCAAGGCACAGGTCAGCAAGGATTTGGTCTCCTCTCACCCTGACTTTGATGAGGTGCTCAAAAAAAAAGGCAGAATTGGAATTTGAGTCTACGTGAAAGTCAAAGGACAGCTATAAGGCAGAGCAGTGCTTCAGCTGGCATTTAGGGGCTGGATTGTGCTCCCACTCTTAAATCATAGAGCAAAGAGCTGAACAAATGCACTGCCCGGACATCCTGCTCCTGGCCAGGATTATTTGGTGGCCACTGCCACCTCGTGGCACTGTCACCTGCAGAGGGGCCCCAGCCCAAGTAAAGCTCCTCCGCCCTGTCACTCAGCCATCGACAACAAGCTTCAAACAAAGGAGTTCTCTGCGCGGCACAGTGGCATAGAAGCAAGAAGAGACCAGACTGTGTGGTTTTCCCCAGCTGGAACACCCTTGCAGAACATCCTCTGCCTAATTCCAGGCCAGTTTATTCAATGCCTGTCCCTGTCAAGACATTTTTACCAGCTGAACAGAGCAAAGCAGGTTCTGCTGCTTTCAAAGCACACTTGTAACTAAGATTTTTTTACATGTGGTACACTTGCCCTTTAAAAAAGGGAAATGTAACATTTACAAGAAGAATAAAGCCTGGAGAGGCGTGAAGTTTTCTGTCCTGATGCATGGCTGAGAAAACACCACACCTGTACCACTAGAGAACTTGTTCAGGGTGTACTGGGCAGCATCTCCTGCAGAGAAGGTGCTGCTGGCATCATCCCAGCTGTCCCTGCTGTCTCAGAAGTTCACTCAGCACATATTTGGTAGGAGCTGATGCAGAGCCCTGTTTTCATGGTCTACACACAGTCCTTTGGGCAAGAGTCACCACAGGTCAATCCAGGCAGCACAAAACATTTCCTCTAGGGGCAAATAAAACCTTTTCCAACCTTCCCCTCCACAACTCAACAACACAGCAAAGTTTTTGTGAAAATGGGGATGAAACATGCAAGTTACATCCTTGAGGATGTAACACCCACCTTCAGAGCCCCAGCAGAAGCCAGACTGACCATGCCTTGGTTTTCCCTGCCAGGTTTATGGGAGGGTACACACACAGAGCAGGCACCCCTGTGTGTGTGATAAGGGAAATTACCACTTCCATCTGCCCAACCCCAGCTTTCCTGGGGAAATGGAAGCAAAAAAACCTTCTCTCGCTGTTGTGTGACCCCTGCCTACTGCCTGCAGTGACATTTACTCCTGTGGTCCCCTCTCACTGTAGGCTGACTCCCAAAGTCTTTTCATTTTGGAATGGAAACACTGGGAGAGTAATTTAAGCATCCAGAATCCAAACTCCCATTAAAACCCTGGCACACACAGGAGCACATACTGATATCCTAAGGAACTTGAGCCAATCTGAAGAACAATAGGCAGTTTTCCTCTGTCTCCTGCTCCTTTTATGGCTCATAGTACCTGTCATAAGTAGCTACTAAAGAGCCCATACCACAGCATGGCAGGGAGGAGGGGGAAACCCAAAGTATACTACAAAACATTCTCCCTCAAATTCTGCCCATCAAAGGGAATTTAATCTCCAGCTGTCTAACATTTTAAAAATATCAAGTGAAATTGTGAGAGTAGACTGCAAAATGCTGGGCTTTGCCATTGTGCTCACTGCTGAGGGAAACATTTTTGATGGGGTGACCTTTGCATGGAGCTGTGCTCGTACTGAAATGCATTCTGCAGACCACGAAGAAAAGCTGCTCCTTTTGGCAGCTGAACTCAATACATAAGAACGATTTAAGAGAAGCTGCTTTACAAGCAGTGGGTGGCAGATGACAATTAGGTTTTTTCTT
Source organism: Onychostruthus taczanowskii (assembly GCF_017590055.1). Lineage (NCBI taxonomy): Eukaryota > Metazoa > Chordata > Aves > Passeriformes > Passeridae > Onychostruthus > Onychostruthus taczanowskii. The sequence goes on from NW_024499128.1 coordinate 5,783,336, forward strand.
CTGTTATGGTACTGGGGGGTATGGGAAATTATCACCATTAGTCACAGTGTGCTTGATGCAACAACAAAGAAGGACCAGGCTCTCTCTATTGCCTTTCCCATGTTTTATTTTCCCTGTGTATCTGCACACATTGCCTTTATTCCTCCCTACATGCACAAACACACTCATTCTTCAGTCTGCTCCCAATTTCATCCCCCTTTGCTTTAATTCAACCCTAAATATGTTCCATATTTAACTATGCTAAATGCAAATCTGACCAGCTTCCTGAGATGTGGGAAGCGTTTTGCTTTGGTCCTTGACGATCAGGACAAAAAAAAGTTGAATCCAAGCAAGACAGGGATTAAAAGAGGAGGAGGGAGAAAAGAGAAATGCAGGGAAGAGAGGGGGCACAGCACAGATCCTCCAGCAGGACTCAGTTACAGGGACAGCAGGAGCTGGGACAGGGAACAGGGAGGTGGGAGAGTGGGAATGGGGGAGCAGGGACAGAGGGAATGGGGAGCAGGGACAGGGAATGGGGAGCAGGGACAGAGGGAATGGGGAGCAGGGACAGAGGGAATGGGGGGGATGGGACAGAGGGAAGGGGGAGATGGGACAGAAGGAATGGGGGAGCAGGGACAGAGGGAATGGGGAGCAGGGACAGAGGGAATGGGGGAGCTCCAGTTGGGCAGGGCTGGGGGGTCCTGCCTGCAGCCCCTCAAAGCCTGGGTGGGCCAGGAGCTGTGCTGGGCCATCAGCCCATCCTCCTCAGGAGCAGTGAGGGCCCCAGATGTGCTGGCCCTTCTGAGCCCACAGCTGGGCTCAGCTCCAGGAGAGCAGCCTGGGAAGGGCAAAGATCCCAAAATCCCTGGGAGAGGGGCCCAGTGTCCCCTCAGCCATGGGCAGAAGTGGCCCAGAAGGGAACAGCAAACCCAGGAGCTTCTTGGCCACAGAAAGGCCATTTTCAAGGTTTAGGAAGCACCATCCCATGTGGGGATCCCCAGAGCATCACCTGCCTCTGTGAAGAGCTGCTCGTGGCTCTCCCCTGCCCCACCAGCTGAGCCTGGAAGCGCCAGTAAAACCCAGCTGGGGCAGGAACACCAGTAAAACCCAGCTGGGCCAGGAACACCAGTAAAGCCCAGCTGAGCCTGGAAGCGCCACTAAAGCCCAGCTGGGGCAGGAACACCAGTAAAGCCCAGCTGGGATTAGAAACACCAGTAAAACCCAGCTGGGGCAGGAGTACCCAGTAAAGCCCAGCTGTGATCAGGAATACCCAGTAAAGCCCAGCTGGGGCAGGAGCACCAGTAAAACCCAGCTGAGTGTTCCCAGCACTTGCCCTTCACTCCAGTGACCCAGCAGCATGGACCCTGCTCTGAGCTGCTGTCCTCACCAGGAGGAGCTGGAGCATCCCTTGTTGTGCTCCCTGTTTGTATCAGCACCTGGTGACTTCATGGTGTGCTGCACTGAATTTGAGGACACTTTGAGCTCCAGATGTGATGCTTTTTGCTAAGAAAAGGACTAATTTCAGCAGACTATCTGCAGTAAAGTGACTTTTTTCCTCAGCTTGGCACACAGCCCATCAGACTGAGGGGGCAGAGGCCATGAGAGCTGCAGACCTGAGTTCAGCACGGGCCCGAGGGTGCCACACAAAGACATTTATTGAGCACATTCCCATCAGGCAAGAGAGTACACAAAAGGGCAAGAAAAACTAATAAAAAAATCCTATCAAAAAGTTATTTGGCCATAAATGAACATCAGGGTGGCAGCATCAGATATGATGGCTCTCAAATACTTTCCTTTCCCCTGAAGGTCAGGCAGCCCTTTAATAAAATTTGAGAATCACAGCTGTAAAGTCTGCTCCTGCCTCTGTTCCTTGCCTGCAGAGAGAATATATATGTATGAGTCTGTATTTCAGATAGCTGGGGCTAAGAAAAACTCAAAAGATCTTCAAAAAAGGATAAAAAACATCCTTTGTCATACAGCAGCTCCCAAGCCATGATTTTGGTAGAAAATAGGCAGAGTCCTATGAAAAGCTACGCAGAGGACACAAAAGGCAACAAACAAAAGTATGTGAATTCAGGACACGGCTGAATCATTTTAATATCAGCTGAAGCTTTGAAAATGTGATTAGCATATAGTTAGGAGACACTTCTCCTCTGCATCTAAAAATACCACAGCAGCTCTGAGGAGAGCAGGCACCAGCAGAGCAGGAGCTGCACCAGCCTGGCCCACCACTGTCTGCAGGCAGCAAAAGGGCCCAGGTGCTTCCCCGGCGGGATGGAAACAGCCAGCTCACTTAGCAGTTTGATTTTTTTATGACTCTTAGCATAACAAACACATCAAGGTCAGCCTGAAATAGTCCAAATGTTATGAATAAAAAGTTATCTATTTTTGTTTAAGGTTGCAGAGTTAAAACCGGTTGGACCAGTTGCTGTTAAGTTAGCTTCATTGTTAAGAGTTCTTCTTCAATTAATGGTTGGTGATTAGCCATTGTCCCCCTGGTGCTTGCCAGGGAGTGACACCGGGACCCTGAAGGTACCAGAAGAATGGGAGTGGCCTCAGAGCTCGTATGCAGATGAGAAATGCATTGCTCCAAATCTTCCAGTTTTCCAGGAAAACCCCTAAAAACAACGAGCCAACATAGAATTAGGGGACCTAGGTGATATCTAAGGATGGGCGCATAGTCCAGTGCCTGCTTGGATCCTTTTTGCTTCTCACCCTGACCTCAAAGGATGTTCACTAGGGAGAGGATCCAAAGTGTTGGACCAAAAGGTAGGAATCTGCTAATCTCTCGTGAGGACGCAGTCCCCAGCTCTGCCTGCAGACCAGTGGACAAAGCTGCTTCATCCTCATCCTCCTCCTCCATGCCACTCCTGGGAGCAGTGGCGGCGTGGGAGCGACCCATCAATTTCTCCCCACCTGAGCTGATTCTCTTTAATAAAGACATTAAAATGGAGAAAGATCTCCTGCCCATTTGTTTCACAAAGACATACATATTCACAGCAGACACGGCGTCTCCCGTGGCACTCCAGGAGGAAGGAGCGTGGGGAGCCCACTCAGCGGCTCTCTGGGGCAATAGGGAGGCATGGGCTGCTCTCAGGGCAGTAAGGAGGCACGGGCGGCTCTCGGGGCAGTAAGGAGGCACGGGCGGCTCTCGGGGCAGTAAGGAGGCACGGGCGGCTCTCGGGGCAGTAAGGAGGCACGGGCGGCTCTCGGGGCAGTAAGGAGGCACGGGCGGCTCTCGGGGCAGTAAGGAGGCACGGGCGGCTCTCGGGGCAGTAAGGAGGCACGGGCGGCTCTCGGGGCAGTAAGGAGGCACGGGCGGCTCTCGGGGCAGTAAGGAGGCACGGGCGGCTCTCGGGGCAGTAAGGAGGCACGGGCGGCTCTCGGGGCAGTAAGGAGGCACGGGCGGCTCTCGGGGCAGTAAGGAGGCACGGGCGGCTCTCGGGGCAGTAAGGAGGCACGGGCGGCTCTCGGGGCAGTAAGGAGGCACGGGCGGCTCTCGGGGCAGTAAGGAGGCACGGGCGGCTCTCGGGGCAGTAAGGAGGCACGGGCGGCTCTCGGGGCAGTAAGGAGGCACGGGCTGCTCTCAGGGCAGCCCAGCGGGCCCTGCCGCCTCTCGGGGCCTGCAGAGCCTTCCCTTGCACTGCTGTGGCTCTGGCCTGCGCAGCCCTGAGGGGGATCGGCTGAGGAAGGGCTCGGGGCAGAGTCCCAGGCAGGAGCCAGGATCAGCCCTTGTCTTTCAGAGAAAATCGCTTTATCCTCCACACTGGGAGCTAAAGGCAAGCACCTGAACGTCTCCCAGGCTGCAAGGGAGCCCCGAGATCCCGATCTTTGTTCCCCCACGCCGTGCCCTCCCAGCTGAGCACCGGCACCACTGCTCCCCTCGCCCCTGTGTCCCCAGAGGATCCCGGCTGCTGTCCTGGGCAGCCAGCTGGTTTTACTTAAGGCAATTCCATGCTTTTCATTGTGTTTTTAATTTCCATTTCGCCTAGATTCACTCCCACGACCGTGTTTTCTGGCTTCTTCCAGTTTCTGTCCTTTATTTTTGCCGCTGGAGTCAGAGATGGTTCTCTCCAAGAAGGAGATCTCAGCCGTGTTATGCTGACGGTAAGTGCTGTTTTTCCTGCTCTGTCTGGTTTTCCGTGCAAGATGCTTTTGGTGTAGCTTTAACTGTTGCAAACAGTTTGCCATGTGTGAGTCTCCCTTCCCTGCTGTGGAAGGTGCCAGCATTCCTGCCAGGAGCGAGTGCAGCCTCTCCAGCCCAGGGGAGCAATCTGCCCAGGAGCAGAGACCCCCAACGTGCAGGCTGCTCTGGGCTCCTGGTGCCTTCCTGCTGTCCTCCAGCACCCCTGTCCATGTGTCCCACAGGAGGGCCCTTGCTGTGCCAGGGCACAGGGCACCAGGGGATCACAGGCTCCCAGCGAGTTCCAGCGCTGCTGCACAAGCTGGGACACCTCCATCCCTGACAGCACCAAATGGAGATCCTCCACCCGCTGGGAGAATGCCCAGACAGCAGGGAGGCACTGCTGGAGCCCAGCACTAAAGGCACTGATGCTACCCAAAGTCACTATGGGCTGGACCTGGCCAAGATTATCCTCCTGCAGCATCATTTCCTCCACCCCGGGGGTTTATTGAGGTGCCACATGGATCTCTGACCAAGCATCTTCCTCCTCCCTTCAGTCAGAGATGCCCTCCCCACCTCTCCAGCAGCACTCTGTGTTGGCCTTGCCCACCCTCCTTTCCCAGCACCACTGCTGGGTGCCCGTGCTCCAGAACACTCAGACACCTTTGACAGTGAAAGCTGCTTCCCCAGCCCTTTCCCCAGGTGAGAGCTGCTCCCCAGCCACCTTTTACAGGTGAAAGCTGCTCCCCAGCCCCTTCCCCAGGTGAAAGCTGCTCCCCAGGCACCTCTCAGAGCCCCAGCAGTGGCAGTCCCTCCCTGCTCTGACCCCTTGCCCAGCCTGGCAGTGCAGGAGCTCTCTCACATCCCTGCCCTGGCAGCCACAGCTGGGAGAGCAGACAGCCCTGCAGGGGAAGGCAGAGCAGGAAAGCAGTGTCCCCACGTTGTCACAGGTCAGCAGAGGCCCAGCAAGGTTCCCTGAGCTGCTCAGGCTGCCCATGCTCTGCAGGGCACGCTGTCACTCAGCACAGAGCTCTCCCTCCCTGCCACCCTGCCAGCCCCTCTATGCCTCCCACACACCAAAGCCAGCAGGACTGAGCCCTAGCAGACCCTCACAGCATCCTCAGGCTTGGGAAATAATCTCTGTCAGGGCAGTGCAACAGAGCAAGTGCTACTGAAAGTTGCTGCTGCCTCAGCGTTTTTATTTTCAATCAAAGAAGCTTTTTTTTTTCTTTTTTTTTTTCTTTTTTTTTTCTTTGGTAATAGTTTTTCCCCATCCTCAATTTTCATTAAAAGACCAACAGGAAAAAAAATCCTCAACAATCCCAGAGTGGAAGTTATAGGCAGCCTGACACCTGGTAATGTGATATTTCAAGCTCTGGTCTGGCACTTTTATGGTATTTCTGAACCAAGCACTCAATCAAGTGGTCTTAAAACAGAAAGTTTGTTACTCCCAGGTTTTTCATCTTACATTTCAGCAATGGAAGGATACAGTACAATAAGGCAGGGAAATACCTAGCAAGTAAATACTTTTACCACAGTATAATTATTCCCCTCCACAAAAAGGCTTGTGAGATGGATCCTGAGACAGTACTCAGCACTCACAGCCCACCTGAGAACACCTTGGCTGCTTCTTTGAAATGCCTCATGGCTTTTTTCAAGGAAAAGGGGGCTCTAGCAGTCACTTTGTCTGTCCACCCTGCTGTCTACCCTCCCCCAGGCAGCTGTGCAATCCACCAGACACCTTCATCAAAGCTGAAGCAGGACAGTAGAGGTCCAAGACTGCCCATATCCACACATTCTGACATTAAAATGTGTGCAGAAGAGAGGAGAAATTGCAACAAGACAAAGAGGATGAGCCACTGAACCCCTCACGTGCCAGATGTGTCTGGAAGCTCTCACGAGGAGCCTCAGGAGCTCTTCAAGGTCCTCTCCCTGTGCTGGCTGCAGTGTCTGCCCAGCAAAGCTTTCCCTCCCTCCTTGTTCCAGGGCCTTGGGAGGACACGGCAGCATGGTGTCTGGTGCCCTCACTGAGCTGCTCAGTGCTTTTCAAACCACTGCAGGCCCTCCCTGCCCGGGGGTGAGAAATGCCAAACCCGGGGAAGGAGAAGGGGCAGGGCTGCCAGACCCTGGCACAGCCAGCACCACCCAGCACCATCCCTGCACAGACACCACCACCCACAGCAGCATCCCTGCACAGCCAGCACCACCCAGCACCATCCCTGCACAGCCAGCACCATCTCTGCACAGCCAGCACCACCCAGAGCAGCATCCCTGCACAGCCAGCACCACCCAGCACCATCCCTGCACAGCCAGCACCACCCAGCAGCATCCCTGCAGAGCTGGAACAGACCAGCAGGACTGTTCAAGGCTGAGGTGGGCAGGTCCCAGGAGCAGGACGGAAGGAAACCTGCACATCCCAGCAGCCAGCCTGATCTCCATCCAGCTGACTCCTCAGGAGAAAGCCTTCACGCAGACCCCTCACACCTGAACTCCTGGGAGATAAGCAGGAGGTTTCCACCCCAAGCCAGGCACAGTTCCAGAAAGGCTCCCTGCCAGGAGCTCAGGGGAGGCTGCAGGGGCTGCTCTGCCCTTGTGGGAGCCCTGCAGCACCCAAGGCAGAGCAGAGCACCACGGGCTGGGGGCACTGAGGGGGCACAGGAGCCAGCTCTCTGCTCTCTGTCCTGGTGCCACAGGGAAGGAAGGTTTCCCAAAGCACAGGGAAGGTTTGCCAAAGCACAGGCAGGGAAGGTTTGCCCAAAGCACAAGAAGGGAAGGTTTGCCCAAAGCACAGGGAAGGAAGGTTTCCCAAAGCACAGCCGTGCCTGGGCCCCTCTCTCACTGCCACAGCAGCTGGCACCACCCAAACACCAGGGCTAATTGCAGAGACAGCAGAATCATCTGCATTCTGCCCAAAACAAGCCATTGTTGTTTTTATGCACGCACACACAGACACAAGTAAAGAACCCTTCTCATTTCAAGCTGTGCTATTATGCTAACTACAGAGAAATAAATATGCCACACTGTAGCTAATAAGTGTCATTCACATCAGTATTTATTCCAAACATGTTTCCCCCATCACGTCTGTTCTGCCTGGAACTGCTCATCACCAAGGAGGAGACCTTTATTTCTAGTGATTTAAGCAGACAGGAGAGAGTTGGCAATTAAAGCACACTTTTGTACAGTTTAATTCTTTTTATTTCAGCTATCAGGAAGCGTTATGTGCTATCTCTGCATCTATTTCTGGAGCCAACCCCTACCAGCACTGGCTTTGTAATTCAGCAAATTTCAAGATGGGCTCTCTGGCCTGGGCCTGGGCATGGGGCTGACTCCTGCTGTGCCACGGGCTTGTGGCTCTGAGCCCCACGTCCTGCTCCACAGGACAGGGTCTCTCTCAGGAAAACGGGCTCAGAATCATTTTTGTCATGCTCAGATACCTTCCTGCACTCCAGCAGTTCACTCTCATCCTGTGCCTGCATTAGGTGGTGGCTGCATGTGGCTGCTGTCCCAAGAACTGTCCCAGGAGCTGCCCCAGGAGCTGCCCCAGGAGCTGCCCCAGGAGCTGCCCCAGGAGCTGGCCCAGCAGCTGTCCCAGGAGCTGCCCCAGGAGCTGCCCCAGGAGCTGCCCCAGGAGCTGCCCCAGGAACTGTCCCAGGAGCTGCCCCAGGAGCTGCCCCAGGAGCTGCCCCAGGAACTGGCCCAGGAGCTGCCCCAGGAACTGTCCCAGGAGCCTCTCTCAGGAAAACGGGCTCAGAATCATTTTTGTCATGCTCAGATACCTTCCTGCACTCCAGCAGTTCACTCTCATCCTGTGCCTGCATTAGGTGGTGGCTGCTGTCCCAAGAACTGGCCCAGGAGCTGGCCCAGCAGCTGTCCCAGGAGCTTGCCCAGGAGCTGGCCCAGGAGCTGGCCCAGGAGCTGCCCCGGGAACTGCCTCAGGAGCTGCCCCAGGAGCTGCCCCAGGAGCTGCCCCAGGAGCTGCCCCAGGAACTGACCCAGGAACTGACCCAGGAACTGACCCAGGAACTGACCCAGGAACTGACCCAGGAACTGACCCAGGAGCTGTCCCTGGAGCTGTCCCTGGAGCTGGCCCAGCCCTCCCACAGCCACACTGGGAGCTGCCAGCAGCCCAGCACAGCTCCAGGCACCTCTGGCTCTTCCCTTCAGGGATTATTTCTCTGCTCATCAAAGGCTGGCGAGGACTCAGTGTCATTCAATAAAAGTATTTCAGAGCTATAAATAGTCTCCTGATTTTTGCTTCCCTCCCAGAGCAAACACCTGCCTGCAGATGAACCCAGAGGTGCTGTGCACACATCTCCTCTTTCTCCTGATGTAACACTCACTGCACAAGGCTTCACATAAAACTCAACTCCTGCTACCTGGGCTGGACTAGGGTGTTAAACTGGAAATAGAACCCAGCCAGAAATCACCACCAGTCATGGAAAACAAGCAAGGCTTTGGCTTCTGCCCAAAAGGGAACGACCCATAAGCCCATCCTGAACAGACACAGGTCCCAGCACGAGCACCACGAGGTGTGCAGCCAGCTCTGACCCCACAGCCTGCCCCAGTGAGGTAAAAATGGTTTCAAACTTGAGCAGTGCAGATGCTTAACTGAGGGGCACTGCTGGTGCCCTGAGGAAGGAATCCCAAGGACTGAAGGAGGGCCAGAGCTAATTACCTGCCCACACAGACAGGGGATCGCGTGCTGAGGATCCTGTTATGCAAGAATACAGCTGGGCATGTCACTGCAGGTGAGGAGACAAGCATCCATGTGAATTGCAGAGGGGTAGGGAGAAAAAGAAAAAATAACCTTCAATTTCTCCTCTTTTTTTCATTCTTATGGTTAAAGGCCTGATTTGTAAAGATACTGAAAACCTAAAGATGTTCCTGGACTTTGCTTTTTAAACTGGCACAAACAGCAGAGGACCCAACACAAAGTGAGCTCCATCCATGGAGCCAACGAGACTAAGACAGTGCCCAGAGGTGGGCTCAGCTGCAGCTTCTCTTTAACCTCATCCATCACCTACTTTTCCCCTACTCCACATATATTCCTTGCCCCTTCATGCTTACAGCTTACAGTCCAGCTGAAAGCAGAGTTAACTTGCATCAGTGGAAGACAACAAGAATGGTTGTGCCACGTTTCCTCCCCACAAATGAAGGGGCCAATCCCACTCTAATCTAATGGGGAGGTGAAGATGGAGGGGAGCTGCACATACACATTTCTATCCAGGATCACATTTCAGTACTTTTGTCTTTTTTATATTTTCTTACATTGAGGGAAGAGAGACATCTAGAGATGACAGGCAGGGGATTGCAAGCTCCTGGAGAAACAGGTTTCTGGAGAATGTGTAGCATGATTTGTTCACAGAGTGGGAACAATACATCAAGTGAATTAAATATGAAAAAAAACCAACCCTCAGTCATAAATTATAGAAGTCCAAGAAGAAACAGCAATGGATTACAGAGTGGCAGGAATGCTCTCCACTTCCATGGCCTTCACACAGAATTATCCCCAAGCTGTTAAAAAAGCAGTCTGAAAGCTGGGGAGGGAGGGGGTCACATACCTAGAGCACCTTGTCCAAAAGCAGACAATGCCACAGGAATGCACATACAACAAAGTGCAGCACAGCAGATAAAAGCCTCAATAAAATGTAACCAAACTAGACTAGGAACTTGAATCCTGCCCCAGCACGAATGTACCAACAGCATCACTGTTCCCAACTCCATCACATGCCTGATCAGATGGGCTGTCCTGAGCACCAGGAAAATTACAGCCCATTGCTGCATTAATAATACAAGAGCAGCACCTGAGCAGAGAAAACATCAGAGGCATGAACAAGAATGGAGGCCACCAGCCTCTGAAACCCCTTGACTTCACTAGAACAGTTCTCCGGACTAAACTGTGGTTAAATCCACCCAGATATTTTCTGAGAGATGGATACTTACATTAACTGGCAGTAAGACATAGCTTTGTCTTACATCTAAATTAGCTAAACAGCATTAGACAAAAGGATGAGGAGGAAAAGGTGCATTTCCAGTCAAGCCACTGTCACACACCAGTGCAGTATTTTGAAGATCTGCAGTTATTCTCGCCTCCAATATTACCTTAAACCAGGCTCCAAGCATCAAAGACAGTAAAAACTCTCATTGTGGACCAGGGCTCAGAAATCAGGATATTCCTCTCCTCACAGGGTCTCCCCCCGTCTCCAGTGACTGCAGGTGGGATGCTGCCCTCTGCTGACACCTTCTCAGGCACCAGCAAAGAGGCGCTTGGATCCACAGCAGGCCCTTGGTTTGAACATCCTCATCCCCTTCTTTAGCCACGGCATAAGGAGCGATGGCACCCCAAACACTGATCTCACTGCAGAGGTGAGACTGGGCTGTACCTCACAGGGGCATCACCAACTCTCCCCCACCTACTTCATTTACTCATTTTCACAACTAAACTCAGCTCTGACCCACGCTGCTCCCGGGGCTGGACGGTGATGCTGACACGCGGCTGTGAGCAGCGAAGGGGCTGCAGGCAGGGCAGGGTGAGCTCTGGGCTGCTCCAGGGCAGCAGGCATGGAGAGGGCTCGGATGGGTGTGCAGGGCACAGAGGTGACACCATCACCTTCAGTGTTAGACCACAGGGGACCCAGGACAGCCCCAGGGCAAAGCTGGTAACTCAGGGGCTTCCTCAGGGCACAGCCACCCCGCCAGCTTTCCCCCCAGGAAGGTCAGTCCCCTGTCCCTCAGGGGACTCCATCACTGCTGCTCCCTCTGCCCCACTGGTACCAAACCCTTCTCTGAACTAACAGCTGCCCCTGGTACCTGTTGTAACCCACACTGCACTTCAGCTTTGTGCCATTTCCCCTCCCACCTCCATCAATCCTTTTCTTATCCAAAATGCTTTTACCTACAAACTGCTTGCCCAAGGCATATACATGCCCTCAGCCCACTAAACACCACTGAGGTTAAAAAAATTACACCACTTTCAGGTTTTAAGCATATCTGGGAGCAAAAATTCCTGCAAACTCATTTAAAGCTGTCATGTTGTCATGATCTCTCCTGGCAGCTCCCAAGCCCACCTTCCAAAGTTCATGGCTCTCAGCCAGCAGCAAAGCTCTCACCAGCGAGGTGCAAGCTCAGAGATCACGTCATGAACCCAAATCAGCCACAGCAGCTTCCACATGTGGTAAGCCTGGATGCAGTTACTTTTGCAGATATCCTGTGGTAAAGGTGCTTCTGCTGCTGCTTCCTTTCTTCCAAGTCATTCTTGTTACATCAGAGCTCTAATTTCCATTTAATAAGTCTACAAAAGTTGCTGGGCTGGCTTGTGGAATAAATTTACAGTTCATTCCCAACTGATCTGTCAACTGAGAACATCAGAAATTATTACCTCAGGAGTCTCTGTGGGAGTAAAGGACACACAGATAAGCTGGGTAAGAAAAACTACCATGTATGTCCTGTGTAAAACTGATTTAAAACACAACTGTCAAACTAGCAGGAAACTTGCCATAGTAAATTCATCTAAAGGAAGCTTTGAAACCGTCATTGGCCTTCTTCCACTAGGTATGAGAAACATGTTCTATTCTAGACTTGATAAAAATCAAGACTTTATGAAAAAGAATAGTGAATCTTGATACAAGCTTCAGGGTTACTCTGAGCAAGAAGTACAAAATCTCAGGTGTCAGTGCCTGGTACTGCAGAATGAAAACCACCAAGGATAGGGAAAACCCCAGCTGTCACTGAACAGCTCCATTTGACAGCACAGGGGTTGAAACAGACTCTTGACTTTGTAAATACTCTAATTCAGCGTAGAGACCTGCAGCTAAGCAGGTTTGTTTTAGAAACGAGTAGAAATATGAAGGAAAAGAATTATTCACCTCCCAACCTCAGTTACTCCTTTCACTGTATGATGTGGAGCAAGTTTGTGACCTGAAATCAAAACTTCAACCCCTTTAATTATTCCAGAATCCCACATCCCACAACTTTTTTAACCATGAACAGGAAATACCTTCTGGCAAGGCATGTTCTATTACTGAGGCAAAAGGTGAAACTCTAGAATCACACACAGGTAACTAACTGCAGACACATGTACTGAACACTGTGAGGTGAGCCCAAGCAGGAGAGCTGGGATTAGCAGGAGTTAGCATTAGAGCTCCCCTGCTGAGGCTCTCCTGTACAGTGACCCCAAAATGCCACTCCAGTGGTAACTTTTAGAAGCACATTATATCATTAAAGAAATAGAACTGTGACCAGAGATGGTGTGGAACCCAAACATCATTAAAGTGAAGCTGGACCTCGAGCACTACTGAAGAGCTGTTACAAGCACTGCCACAGGCAGTGTTCAAAGCCATTAAAATACCCACTGGAAACACCAGAGTCCATTTGAACAATTTATTAGTATCCTCTTTTTTTACAAGTTTTAGAAAAAGAATCCCAGGATTTTGCCTCCTGTGTGTTTTCGTCTCGCCTCCTCATGGTCCATGATGCCAGCTGAGGTTGTCAGTACAATATACCTGCCAAGAGAGAGCAAAGGTTCAGTTTATCTCCCTGTTCCTGGCTGCTGCAGAGCTGACAGCACCAACTTCCTCTGTGTCACAACAGCAAGGCCTGCTCCTCTAACAGGCCCAATGCAGTGGGACTGATTATCAGCAGTGCAAAAGCAGCTCCTCATGAGCACAGCTCTGCAGCACACACAGGACACTGGCACACTTCTGTTCCCCAACTCTTTGCCTCTTTCCCTGCATGCTCCCACTGGGCAGTCCCTGTCCAGCTGCTGGACAGGTCTCTAGCCCAAGTCCACTTCTATCCTGCACAGATGCTGCTCCCCAGGGCAGGCAGAGGTGCCACAGCTGGGATGTGCCTCAGTGCTGAACGCTGCCTGGGGCAGGGCAGGATCTGCACCTGCAGCAGCTGCCAACACCTGCACCACTAACACACCTCACCCAACAGCTCCCTGCCTCAGACCCTCCTGTCCCACCATGCTAAATACTCTTAAAACTCCCAGTGACAACACAGAGTAGCTACACAGGGCCAGCTGCAGCAGCAGTTACTGCTGGAGCTTTAAGAACAGAAACAGCACAGAACTGTTAATCAATCCTTCCTTTGATGGGACAGACTGGCTGAGGCCCTGCAGACCCTTCCTGCTCTGCCATCCTGGTGCACTGGGAATTGCAGCTCTCAGTTCCACACACTTTGTGAAGACACACTGCATATTATTAAGATTTCCTGTGTTGTGGAGGTTTGTTCAACAGAGGCTACAAGTCCCTCATCACTTAATATCTGACTAATTTGCACACAGTCTGGACATGTGAATTCAAGTGAATTCCACTAACTTATATAACTTCTTCCCCATTTAAGAATGGTCATTCATAAAACCAAAACAAGTATGAGAAAAGTCCTATTCCACTAAACTGTGAAATAGTAAAACAAGGATTTTACCAAAGCCAAGCAGAAACAGATCCTTGCTTAGCAGTGCCCCTGTAAAACTGGTTTAAAAGGGCATTTATGTGGAGGATGGATTTTTATACTGGAATTTAACTCCAGGCTGATCAGAGGAGAAGGTGCCAGGTGAGTCTAACTCAGGCAGTTTGTGAGTGTAACATTTTTACACACAACACTCATTTGACCCTCCCTCATACTCACCCAAACTGACGGGAAGGCAGCAGGTTGTTCTGCCACTTTTCCAAATCCTTCAGCTGCACATCAAATCTGGGACTGATTACACCACACTGTAAGAGAGGATTCCATTACAAACTGAAGAACTTTATGGATTTGCACATGTGTGATCCCAGCTCCCTGCCTGAAGGGTTTACCCTGTTACCCACAGCACAAGTGGTGCTTCCTCCCTGGCTCCCACTGGGACCTCCACCCCCGTTCCTGCCTCAGCCTCCTCCTCATCCCTGCTCCTCAGCTGAACAGCCCTGAACTGCTGCTGAAGCCACACCACCCACTGATGCCCACACCTGGGGAAGCACAACAGCAGGCTGTAACATCAGCAATGTTCCTGGGATCGCTCAGGGATATTCCACCTCTAACCATCACACAGTTAGCACAAAAAAAACCCCATGCAGATTTTAACCAGGAAGAAATTAACACGTAAATGGAATTTACAAGGTAATTGTGTTACTGACCAAGACCCCAGCACCACCACCAGTCACCTCACTGCCTCCAATTATCTTAACAACTATCCAACACCAAACCAGAAGCACACCTTCCTGCACTATGCACATTTTTCTGAAATAAACAACTGTTCTCTTATTGCAATGACTGAGAGAAGCATTGCATCTATTAGCCTGGAAGATCCATATCATCCTGGAGAGTTCAAGGAACACTCCCCTCAAACCTGACCCTTTATTACACACACATAACACTGTAATTACTGTGTTTACTGTAACTACTACAGCAATTTGGGGGTGTCAGCATTATCTGCCTTACACACTCTGCAATTTTCAGATGGCACATTTATTCATGAGAACAGCCCCTAACATATTCTGACCAAGACATGTTTTTTATTTCTTTACTGAAGAGCCAACTCTCACTGGAAGAGCTTAGCTGTAAACATTGATGCACAGCAAATCACACAGAACTACACAGCTCAGTAGTTTGAGACATAGGCATTGAAGAATTTCCAAAACACACACGAATGCCTCACATGCCCCAGGAACTTCACAGGCACCAATTAATGTAACATTCAACTTTTCCTCACTGCAAGCAAAGCCCACCTGGCAGCAGGAGAAAGGTTTGCCTTCTCCACATCTGCAGCTACCAAACATCAACTGGAAACCAACTCAGCCCCTGTCTCTTAAGACAAGTCTTCCAGACAGCTTAAATATCAAGAAACTGGGAAGGCACTAGGTAGCCAGAAGGCCTTTGAACAGAAATACACAGCACGTGCAAGCAGACTTCCCTGAAAGCACATCTCACATAATCAGTTTAAAATGAATGTAATTAGTGATCCGTACCACTTTGAATGCAGACAAATTAACCACCCTTTTAACTGATAACATCCATGCTACTCTTATTTACATGGATTCAACAAATACCACCTCCTTTACAAGCAGCTCTTTTAGAAATGGAGCAGACAAA
Organism: Onychostruthus taczanowskii; assembly: GCF_017590055.1. NCBI lineage: Eukaryota > Metazoa > Chordata > Aves > Passeriformes > Passeridae > Onychostruthus > Onychostruthus taczanowskii. Next base: position 5,798,511 of record NW_024499128.1, read on the forward strand.
CATAATTTTTTTAAGAAGTCTTATTTAAACACTTCCTTAGAGAAGAGAATTCAGGAAGACAAATCCTACCTTGTTGAGTCTGCCTGTGAGGTTGACAACAATCTTCCCAGCTCTGTGATCATCAATTATCTCGAATTCACCAATGTAACCTGCAGCAGACCAGCAGACAGAGACACGCTCAGCCACAATAACACAACTAATTAACTGCTGCACCAAACTACTTCAAGCACCTCGATTTCCACCTCTTACCCCACCGGGGGGAGCAGGGCCGGCACTTACCGTGCTTCATCATCACGGTGAGGAAGCGGACGATCACCTTGGAGCACGGCCGGATGAGCACCTGGCGCTTGCCTCGCTTCTCTGCATTGTTGATGCTTTTGAGAGCATCGGCCAGAACGTTCATCCGCACCATGGTGCCTGCAGGGAGGGCACAGTCACTGCAGCGCCTCCTCGGCACGGAAACACCGAGCAGCGCTGCCCTCGGGGCTCAGTTCACATCTAAAAGATCCAACTATGCCGAAAGTTGCATTAAACCTTAAAAAACACTCTCAAGCTAAAGCAGCGAACCGAGTCACACGCTCAGCTGTGAGCAAGAGTCACCACTACCACGACACGTCAGGAAACCTGACACAGTTAAAAAACGTGGCTTTATCAAAGCACACACACGATTTCAAAACCACCACCCAGACACCATGTCAGCAGTGACAGCTCCTCAGGTAAATCACTTTGGCCTTAAAACCCAATTAACACCCAACCGCACAGTACCAATCCTGGGCAATAACTAGATCCTACGCGGTATTAAATCAACAGGTGCTGCTCGGCTCACTGATCTGCAAAAAACCCGCAGGATGCACAGACACAACACTTCGCAAAGGAAAGCCGGCAGCAGCTCTGAGGCTCGCGGAAAGGAGCCCCGGAGCGGCCCCGCACGGCAGGGATGACTTGGCACCGCCACCGCTCCGACAGAGCCCGGGCGCTGCCAGCACCGTCCGGCGCTGACCCTGTCCCTGTCCCGGGGCACATCCCGAGGCACACGAGGACTTTCACCACTGGGACACCAACACCGCGCCAGCCAACCCCGGCCCCCGCGCCGGGGCCGCCTCCTCCCGGGCCCGACCGCGCCCGCGCCCCGCGCTCCGCTCCCTCCTCCCGGCCTCGCCGCACAGTGCACCGGCTCCGCGGCTGCCCCGCGCGCCGGGACGGGGCGGATGCTGCGCGCCCGCGGCTCCGGCCCCACTCACCGAGAGCGCGATGGCGGAAAAGGAAGAGCCCGGGCCGCGCGGGGTGATGGGAGGGCCATCGGCGGGAGGAGATATCGCGAGACTTCGCCCCTCAAGCCTGGCCTTCCCCATTGGCCGAGGCCGCGCGCCGCACTTCCGGAGCGACACCGCCGCCCGGCTACCATGGGAACGGGGACGCTTCGCTCGCGTACGGCGAGCCACGAGGGACAAAAAGCTGCAGTCCGCCGGGCAGCGCGCGCAGCTGAGCCCCCGGCCCGGGAGAGCGGAGCGGGGACACGGGGACAGCGCGACACGGGGACAGCGCGACACGGGGACAGCGCGACACGGGGACAGCGCGACACGGGGCTGCGGTGAGCACAGCCCCCGCTGAGGCATGGGCTGTGTCTGCAGTGAGCTCGCACGCCGAAGGGACACAGGGCACGCGTGCCGTGACAGCAGACGGGCAGCACCTCAGCCACTCTCGGGAACACGGCTGGGGACAGCGCCGTGTCACCGCTCGGCTGCTCACACCCAGCATCTCCCCAACCCTTCCCAGAGCCCCTGCTCCACTGGAAAATGCACCGACACCCTTTGCTGCACATTGACGAGGAGCAAGTCTTCAAGTAGTTTCTCTTTAGTTTGTATTTACCTACCCAACAGTTACAACAGACACTGAAGAGAGTTCGTTTAAAACAGTAAACTTTTAAAACATTAACACAGGTTTTAGCTTTTTAAAGAAAAACAGTTCGGTTTTAAAAAAGGAGGGAGAGATCATAGAAAAGCACAAACAATTCAGGCTTATTTACAGAGTCAAACTCAGCATATTCAGAGTGATTTTGTATACAGACAAACATTCATAAAACCAAACGTGCTACAAGGCTCCATGACAACAGCAGTTTCCAGAACAATCAGCTCTTAAGGTTACACACACCTTCACTCATTTTCTACAGTCTCAGTGCAATGAGTTTACACTACAGCTAAATAAGTGAACACAGATTTATATATTCCAGACCCCTACTGCACACATTCCCAGGTACACGCAGCCCAAAGAAGCAAACAGGTTCAGTGAGACAATGGAACCACCTTCTGCCCCCATTTTGGATGTGCACCCCCAGCCATGGCCATTCTCACTCTGCTAATTGTCCTCCTGCCACAAGGATCAGTAGTAACAAGCCTCCAAGAAGTATCAGCCTTCAGAACTGCCTCTCACACTTGCTGCAGCCACAATTAATGATCAGCAAATCTAACACAGTCACAGAAATACTATCAGGCATTACAGCTCTGCTGTTGGGGTAGTTATGCCCAGGCTCTGTTTGATGAAGACACTTAACAAGCTCCACACATCAAAGAAGAGGATGTCTCAGACAGGATCAGCTCCAGGCTGCAGAACCCTACTCAGCACAGCAAGAGACAAACCCACAGCAGCTGCTGGAATGACTTTTTCACTTCATCAGGGAGCCAATTAAAAAAAAAAAAAGTCAGTGAGCAATACAACTTCTATTGTCTTAATTATACATTAATTCTCAAAACTGTTCCCAAGAAAACCTTCTACTAGAGTGAACAGCAGTTAAGCCTTCATTCATTTTTCTTTTCCTTGTGCTTGAGAAGTTTGTTGATCTCCCTTTTTGCCATTCCAATGTACTTTGTGATGATCCCATGTTGGTTTAGTCCAGGAAACAGTAACAAGAAGCTTACTAAAGAGGAGAAAGAGAAAAAAATAATTAGTACTCCCTTAACAAGCTTCTGTCAACCCTGCAATTCTTTGCTTCCCTTAAGCCCCATTAATTGCTTGAAAAGAGAAAAACGTAACCCTGCAACAAAAAGACCCCACCAACACTTAAACACTACTTCTACCAGTCTCAATCCATGGCAGGCAGCTAACAAGAGAGTTCCTTGTGTTTTGCATGTCCACACTTACCAATAAGGTAGGTCAGAAAGAGATTGTGAACTTGCTGTCCAATCCAGGCAACCACAGCAAGAGTGAAGACCATGGTCATGAAGTACTAGAAGTGAAAAGGGAAGAGTCAGCACAGACCTGCTGGGGATTCTCCCTTCCCTGCAGGGTTTGGCAGCACTTCAACATTTCAAACTCACGTGAAGCTTTCTGGCTCTTCCACACGCGATACCTACGCACAGGCATGTTAAAATTGAGATTACAGGATCTGTAATTGTCTATCTCACTTGTTTTCAGACCATCAGGTGGCCAGGGTGCATGTTCCTTTTTGCCCAGAATCCCTTAGAGCCAGACTGTGCCATCCCCAGTGCTGCACCCACAGCTGTTTTGGGACAGTGGCTCAGTAGCTCATGTACCAGCTGACATGCTACTACAGACCCAGGTTTTTGGACAGTTTGTGTACATGGCAAACAGCTTGTTTCCAAAAATTTACCTATGCAGAGAAATCCAGTCTTCCTTGATCTAATTACCAAGGGTATGCTCCTAAACTACACAGAACTGCAAGTTTTTAAGTTTTGTATCTTCCACTCCAGGTCCCAATAAATGTGCAACCAGTATCAAGTCACAGCCTGAAGTGCCAGTTGTTGGTTCATTCAGGCACGTGCTTTGCCAAAACACTTCAGACAAAGCTCAGTCACACAAACTCTTGACACAACAGAGATTAATCCCTAGCACTCAGTACCATTTTAGGCTTTTCCTCCTTCAGAGTGAAGAGGCGCTTCCACCAGCCGACAATCCGGCGGCGAGCTTTCACCAAATTGCTGCAAATCTCATGAAATCTTTGCTGCTGTTCCGTGGTCCTTTAAAAAAGGGAGGGGAAAAAAAAAGCCAGAAATGAGAATTCAAGATTTAATTTAAACTTTTTAAGAATTCCCCATGGCATTTTTCCAGCAGTAAAAATGTACCCAGTGTTTATCCCAGCATTTGCTTTGCTTGGAAGCACTGCAAGGAAGTGCCCATGTAATTTTCCTGTATGCTGACTGTTAATTAAATTGACTCCCTGACCTTAATCTGGGCAGTGTGATACACACAAATAATGCTTATCTACATAAGAACATTTATCCATTAGTCATCCTAAAGTAGATACACTAAAATTCACCTTTAATGCTGTTCAAATCAGGCTCTTCTTCAAGTTGCTGCTTCTATACAAGTCTTGCCTTTTTCAAATCTGTTTCAATCACACTCATACTCTCTGCATTACTCTCTTTTTTATCACATTTACTACTGCTTTTTTCCGAACATACAATCAGTACTCTTCCACATAATTTTACTTTTCAGTATACATTATCCATTCATTACTAAAAACTAGTCTAGCAGGACTAATTAGCATGCTTCATGGAGAGTACAGAATGCACCTACTTCTTAAAACACAATCCAATTTTTCCAGAGGAAAAGGAACAATAAAGGTATGTTGTAGTAGTAGTTATCTTCCAGAAAAAGAATGAAGAACATGTTGCTGCTGTCCTCACTTCATGTATTATAGAGATTGCTAACTTCTCACTACAATGACTCTAAAAAGTAACTATTTGATATCCACAAATCCATTTTGATAAAGACCATAAATACACTCAATAAACTTTCAATTGAAGCTTTCCTCACCACTTATTAGAGCCAAAGATTCGAGGAGCAAGAGCAGGAACCAGGTAGTCAGCCAAACACAGGAACATAACCAAACAGGAGACACCGGAGAGAACTGATGGGTCCAAATAGTAGATCATCCTGCAGAAAGAAGAGAAATTATTTCTGAGTGCTCCAACTGCTCAACACTAGACATGCTTGGTCACTCCTTCAGACTGGCTCAGAGCTTCCAGACCTACTCTCCTGCCTAACCTCAAACAAAATTACAAAAAATGCCTTTTTTTCTTAATATACCAGATAAGAATATGCTACAAGCAAATAAGGCATAAAGTTCAGTAGAAGTAAAACTTCATCATTGTTATCCTCTCAGAAATAGAACAACAATGAACTTAACACTGACTGAGGGATGAGGATGAGTGAGTGAACATATGACATAACCAGGTAGAGTAAAAGCTCTTAATTTTGTTGCTCAAGTCACAGAACCCAGATCCACTAGAGGCTGTCATTTGCTCACTCTCTCCTGGCAGAGCCAGCCAAACCTGTTCTGGACAAGAGGCTGTCAATCTCCACTTCAAGCACTGCTGCATTCTCCATATTCAGTCTGCCATCACTCAAACACAGCAGAAGGGCAACTGGATAAGAAGCAGCTGATCTCCTAAGTGTCTGATAACACCCAGCTGGGCCCTCTGCTATCCACCTGTACTTCACAGAACTTCCTGAAAACTGAAACAGTGGAAGCAAAGAAATGACCCAGTCCATGGTGGGGCTGTTCTGTGCATCTGCAGAGTGCTCCTGCAGGGCTGTGTGTTCTGTTCATCTGCACAGTCACACTGTGCTGGGTGTTCAAGGTCATTTTGGTGAGTTCAGAACCTGAGGTAGTTCTGCATTTCCATAAAGTATTACTCAGCACAAGATCTTCCCTGCTGTCATCACAGAATTTGTAACAGAATAACCTCAAGTTCACACAATTACTTCTTTTAAAAGTTACTTTTCAATTTCCATTTGGATTTCCACCTTTGTCATCTCCCCTAAAAGCAAAAAATTTTATATTAACCAAAACACCAATCATCCCTGCCTCACCTGGTTCAACATTTTTTTTGTAATTTCTCTCCTCACTGCAGGAACAGAAACAGCTGGCAATCTGCAGAGCTGGCACAAACAGCTGTCTGTGCAAGGCAGTCAGGTCATCTTTACTACCATGTTACATAAAGGCACAACCAAATGCCTCCACCACCTCCAATCACACAGGCAACATCCTTCCACCTTGCTGACTGAAGTTACCTGCAATCTTCCCTTTTCTCCTTTCTCAAAAGACATGACAGAGAATATTAAAAACCCTAGTTGTGCAAAAAAGCCCCTGAACTTATCCCAAACCCACAGTAAAGAGGCAGAACAGGATATTGTGCCCTAGGGAAACAAGCTTTCTGTAAGGATACTGCTGGTGGTGGGGGGGGACCAAAGGAGATCATGAGATCTGAGTAAGAAGCAGGGACAAAGAATGAGGGCAGAACATGAATGCACCACTGAAGAACATTCAGCTGAGCACAGTAAAAACCCCAGCAGCTACTGCTGGCAAACAGCTTTTGCAGAAACCATTCTGAGCAGGATGTGAATCACGTTACTTCCTGCTTTCATTACTTCTGGTTTTAATTTCCAACAAACTTCACACGTTTTAGGAACAAGAATCTAGAGTAAAAACCTTTCCATTAGACCTCTCCAGATGTCCTACTAATTTTCTTAATAGGTTTGGTACCAGCCACGAAGATGCAGTGATGTTGCAGGCTCCCTCCAGAAGGTACTCACAGGAAGGAAAAGGAAACAACACTCATCAGGGCCAGAGGAAACCAGGCTCGCTCCCAGCGAAGGACTTTATCCGTCATCAGAATCACTTCTCCCCATCCTTGCAACTGCTCTTCCAAGCTTGCAGTTTCAGCTGCCTACACAAAAAGAGAAGAAAACTCCTTTAACTAACCAGAGCATCAAATTAATTCCCACACTGAAGTAGCTAAAAAAAACCCCTAGTGTAATAATTAAAGATCCCAGCCACAAATCTGAGTAATTAAATTTATAACGATATTGTGAGTTTTGTACTAACTTACGACACTGTAGCTGTGATGCCTTTAAATAGTCAAGATCCTAGCAGCACGTGTAGGCCAAACAATACCTCCTCCCAGATTTTGCCAAGGTGTTTTCCCCTAATCTCCCATTTACCATACCCCATCCCCCCAGAGTAGTAGAAAGTCAGGTTTTAAAACCTCTCAAGTTTTCAGTGTCAATGACTGGAAAACTGTAATATGAGAACTGTTTAAAAATACATGTATTTTCCAAGACAAGTCTACCACATTAAATTGAAGCATTCTAGCTGCTGTCCAATGTCAGTTTATTATAAGGAATATGGATAAAGACTCAGAATCCACAGTAAGGTTATCCAACTGATCACATGTGGACAGCAAGTCTTCCCACAAGCTGCCCAAGACAGCCTTTCAACTCCACTTCCTTTGTGATTCCTGCATTCCTCCCTACACCTCTCCTGCAAGGAGGTCCCACCCGTGCTGCCATCAGCTTGTTAAGCAGTTCACCCGAGGTGTTCCACACTTAACAGAGCTTAACAGTCTCCCTCAGTGGGAGACGGCATCTCAGAGATTACAAAACTCAGTAAACCATGAACAGAGCCGACTGCTGCCCGAGCAGTAAGAGGTGAAAAGCCATGAAGACACGCACGTCTGCCGTGCAGAGCTAACAGAACAGGTTTCACTCTCAGCTATGCGCTGCACTTAATTCCAATGAGAACTCCGACGCCACTAGAACAACAACACAGCTCGTGGGCTTTCTACAGACTCCGGAGCCTCCCTGGAAGCTCTGAGCAGCCGGAGCTGTTCCCTGTGCCCAGCCGGGGTGCGCAGCCCCGCAGCGCCCAAACGCCCCAGCCTCTGCCCCTTCACAGGATTTTACAGCGATTTTCCCATTCCCCACAGCAGCCGCTTACCAACTGAGGCATAACTATATATATATATGTGTGTGTATATATATATAGCCTTATGTTTATTTAACTATTCAGGCGTATCTCGGCACGTTTAGTTACGCCGAATCACCCAACGCCTGCCGCTCCCCGGGATCGCTGCGGCGCTCGGTGCCGCAGCGGGAGGCTGCACACACACAAACAGACACGCACGGACAGACAGACTGACACAGACGCAGTCCGGCTGAGCGCCGCAGATCGCGTAACGCCAAGCGCTGCCGGGAGCTCCGGCCCGCGAGCAGCAGCGCAGCCGCCGCTCCCGCGCCTGGGCCTGCACCCGCGGCAGCCGCCCCACGCGCGGCCCCGAGCCCATCCCACACCGAACCCAGCGCCGAACCGCGTCACACAGCGCGGGGCCGAGCGGCCCCCGCCAGCCACCGCTGCGGGTAGGGCAGAGCAGGGCAGAGCAGGGCGGGCCTGGCTCCGCCGCCGCCCCCAGCAGGCCCGAGGGCCGCCAGCCCTCGCTCGGCGCCGCCGCCCTCACCAGCTGGTAGACGCTGTTGTTGTCCCCCTCCGCCATCTTGCACCGCTCCCGCACCGCCGGCCACGCCCTCCCTCACCACGCCGCGCCGCTGCCTTTTATAGCCTCCGCGGGCCGCCTGAGCGCTGTGATTGGTCAGTCCCGGCGCCCCGCCGGCCGCCGGTTGGCTGCTGGGATTCGAACCGCGCGGGGCGTGCGCGCGCCCCCCTCGGCGCCGCAGTGCGGCTGAGGCGGCGCCGGGCCCGCGCGGGGAGCGGCGCTCGGCTCTGGGGAGGGCGGCACCCGCACCGAAAAGTCGCGTTGGAAAAGGGTTCTGAGTCCAGCCTGCGAGCGAGCACCGCTTTGTCAGCTGCGCCACGGCACTGAGTGACGCACGTCGGATCTTTCCTTAAAACACCTCCAGGGACGCTGACTCTACCGTCACCTCTACCTGTGCCGCCCGTTGCAATATCTAATCGCTCTGAACAAATTCTTCCTAATGTCCGACCTAAACCTCTCCAGGCTCAGCTTAAGACTGTGTCCCCTTGTCCTGTCCCTTGTTTCCTGGGAGTACAGCCGGCTCCAGCTCCCTTTGACCAGGTTCCTGAGGTGACCCTGAGCCTCCCTGTGTCCGCAGTGAGCACCCCCGGCTCCCTCAGCTGCTGCTCCTCACACCGCTGCTCTTCCCCAGCCCCGTGCCCTGCTCTGAGCTCCCTGTGTCCCAAATAAAACCCCGATTCCCTCAGCTGCTGCTCCTCACACCGCTGCTCTTCCCCAGCTCCCTGCCCTGCTCTGAGCTCCCTGTGTCCCCAATGAACACCAAAGGCCCCCTCAGCTGCTGCTCCTCACGGCGCTGCCCTTCCCCAGCCCCGTGCCCTGCTCTGAGCTCGCTGTGTCCCCAGTGACCACCCCCACCTTGGTGGAAGATTATCTGAAATAACTGTAGACATTGAATCACCCCAGCTCCCTGCCCTGCTCTCAGCTCCCTGTGTCCCCAGTGAACACCCCTGGCCCCCTCAGCTGCTGCTCCTCACGGCGCTGCCCTTCCCCAGCCCCGTGCCCTGCTCTGAGCTCGCTGCAGCCCCTCAGTGTCCGTTCTGAACACCCCCCGAGGTGTGCCCTCAGCAGTACCCAGCACTCGGCCCATCCTGTTGGTAACATCAAAGCCCAGCAAAGATGTTTTATTTCCTTCAGAACTCGTGGCAGCATGGAAATCAATACAGGAGAAAGGCACTGGGATAGAAATATTGTTTCTGACTCAGCTTTCTAAATGCTTCAGGCACGTGAGGTAATGAGCGTAATCACCGTGCCCAGGGTGCCACGCAAGGATATAATGAGAGCAAAGAAAACATCTCGGACACCAAAACTGCTCTGGCACCAGCTTGATGGACACAAAAAAAGAGAAGGACTAAGGAGGACAATGTAAAAGCAAACCTATGTCCATCCTGAATGGTTTGGTCTTTCACAGGGTGCTTTTCACTCACCCTAGAACATATGTAAAGAATAGATGCCATACTGAATAACTTTCAAATTCATTCACATGCCACTAAAAGCTAACAGTATTTTCATGTAACTTTTACACTTATAAATGGTGGAGTTCACTCTCAAAATCTGTAATTTTACCACAGCAAAGCTCACACAAAAATTGATTTCATAAGTAAGTGATGATGCCAGCAATAATTTTGTTAGTCTTTTAAAAGAGCATGGAGCCATATAGAGGCATGACCTCACAGCAAACTTCCAGTGTGTGAAGGGGCCTACAAGGAGAGGGATTCTTCATCAGAAACTGTAGTGACAGGACAAGGAGTGACAAGGAGTAAAGGGTACAAACTAAAAGAGGGGAAATTTGGGTTAGATATTAGGAGGGAATTCTTTACTGAGAGTGGTGAGAACAGGCTTGCCCAGGGAGATTCAATGCTGGGAGATGCCCCTGCCCATGGCAGGGGTGTTGGGACTAGATGGTATTTAATGTCCATTCCAACCCCTCACCATTGTGTGGTTCTGTGACAGATTGCAGTTTCCACATATATTTGCAGTGCCCTGCAGCAACACTGCTCTGGCTATGAGAGACCATCAGCCAGCTCCTGGTTTCATGTGATTCTCACCACAAAAAACCCAAGCACTTACCAATGGAAAAGCAGGCACTGCCATCATCTCCAGCCAGTTTTTCAAACACCAGCTCTCCAGCCAGGTGCCCTTGCAGCTTTTCTCCATCCCAGAGGGCCCGTGGAGGTGCCTTTCCCTGCTGTTACGTGTTGCTCCGTACCTCAGAGGGGCAGAGGGACAGGTGAGCGTTGCTGGGTGCCCTCAAGGCCAAGTGAGGCACCACATCAAATTAAAAAATGTGTATTAAAAAAGGCATTCGGATTCCACTGTTAAATCTCAGCCACGGTGCAGGAGGCAGAGGGTCAGCAGCAGCTCAGTTCCTCCTGCACCTTACCTGAGCTACACCCAGCCGTTCTGCTCGCCTCAATACACAGCACAGACCACACTGCAATGGCATCAGTTCTGCCTGCACCAAGATTCTCTCTTAGCAGATGCACAGAAAATTAAATCCCCAAGCAGGCTTCAAAGCACCTTTGAAAGGGGCAATGCAACTGATCTGTGCACTTAGAACAGGCACACAAAGTTTACACGTCAAGCCTCCACCCTTCCAGCATACCTAACACACATTCATTATGCTATTAATAAAAAATTAGCCTGATGAATGGCAGAATTGCTCTAACCAGCTATGCATTTATGTACACAGCAGTAGTTTGTAGCCAATATCTGTAATTTCTGTGAAATTCTTTAGCTAAAGTGTTAACAGTATGCTCACAACTTCACTAAAGAAATAATGCATCTTATAATTTGGGACTACATTAACAAACACACAGATGGCAGGTGTTTTTCAAATATTTTTCCTAGTCAAATTCTTTAATGCATAAAGTATATCTGCTAATTTTAGGAAAAGCTTGACCCAAAAAAAAAAAAAAAAAAAAAAAAAAAAAAAAAAAAGCAAAGAAACCTTTGAAGTACTTGAGAGCACCAAAACAGAATGGTTAATGTACCAGGCACAGAACATATTGATGAATAATTGAAGTAAATTAACCTTAAAGACTACAGCACTTAGAAAGAGCTTCAATTTGGGGGACTTGGGTCTTTTGCAAATATTTGAAAAATTAGAAAAAACATTATTCTATTTAAATAGGATAATCCTTGGGTCAAAACCAATTGTTGCAAAGCAAAACCAGACCATGAAGTCCCTAAAAAGTACAAAACTAAATTCTGTTAACTGTATAGATCTGCTGCATTTTCCATTTGTTGTATTGACTGTGCCATTATCCTACCAAAATAATCTAGGACACCACTAATGACTCCAGTTTAACACATCCCAGCAACCCATTTGGCAGAGCCATGCTCACATCCTGGCTTTCCAAAACGGGAGAGGAAGAGAGGCAAACAAGCAACTCGATTTTCAAAGGGCATCTCAACCATGAGCCTACAGAACTGAGGGGGTAAAAAAACTGCTGAGCATACGCGAAATTTGGCTTTGAGAAATCATTTTATAGCATGAACCCTTGGTTAATATTTACTGTGGATAAGCAGCAGGCAAAAAATAGCCCTCAGCTGAACTGCTTGACTTCTATAGCTTCAGCTGGTTTGTATGTGTTTAGAGAGGTGATTCTAGACTGCATTATTCTAGGTGTGCCTCACTGCAGGGAAAATAAACACCAGTTCTACTGAAAATAAAGGAAGCGCCCTTACGTCTTTGTAAGAAGCATCTTTTAAGATAATATAACACAGTCTTATTTACTATGCAGGATGTGTGAGCAGAACCTGAATTTTAGGTTTCATCAAGACTGTACCAACCTCCCATACTGTCAACATTTCCAAGAAAAATGTGTCAGCACACAAGCTACAGTGACAGTCCCACTAACTCCTGCACATCTGAGCTGTCTCCTTTGCATTAATTATGCAAATTTAAGTCTCTGGAGAATCCTGCTCTAATTTGGGGTTTGGTTTGTATTTGTTTGTATCAGGTACTTTATTCCTCCCTGTAATTTTCACAACCACACAGTGTTGCACAGAAGGAAATTAAAAACACATATTCTTTTTTATTTTTTAAAACTTTATTAAATTACGCAGTAAGAACCCATCTCCACACAAGTGTTTCATTTCTGGATGGCAGAGGTATAATACATGAGCCACAGGTGAGTGCATTACCCCTCCCTTCCCCCCAGCTTCCAAGAAACAAAACAGCAGGTACAACACACTCCTGTCACTACACTTCTCCAACAGATTGTTCATAAGGTTATTTTTAACCGGAGAAAAAAATGAAAAGGACCAACAGTGTCAAGTGTCCTGTTCTGCATGTGAATGTTCTTCACTGCAACATTCCAACAGCTTTTCCTGGACGTGCCGGCAGAGGGTCAGGAAGCAGAGGCAGTGGAATGCGTTTGCACGGGTACTGTTAGATGCAAAGCCTGTGACTTCCCTAGAGGTAATCAGGCAATCAGAGTGCAAGGAAGGCCATATGACTGTTGAAAACTGTTACACTTCAAAGTGCATGTCCACAAAAAAGTTGGCAACAGAGGAGAAAGTGAATTCTAAGACCTACTGCGGAGGCAGAGCAGTCAGCATAGTGCAAATACTGAAAGGAACAGAAGTTTGCTGGCATTATCCAAAAATCACCAGCCAAGCTTCCTACTCGGATGAACTGCTGCAAACCCTTTCAATTAAATTAATTTTACGCCAGTAGTGGGCTTGGCTCAAATATTTTAATACTTGGATTTTGACTGAAAAAATGCTGTATTGAAAGTGTGGTTTTACTCTGAAAAGTGACTAAAATGGCATTAAGGACCTTCCCACATTTTTCAGCAACTGTCCATAATGAATTCACCAAGTTTACAAAAGAGAAACTCTCTATACAGAGCTACAACAAATTTATCTGGGTTCAGAATGCCAGGGTGCATTTCTGCCTTAGCTATCTGCACCTTTACAGTTCTGCAGTTGTAGCTGAATTCTGTGGGATTTGTTTCTCTAAGAAAAGGAAGTTGCCTTTTCCTAAAGGTGTCCTGCTTATAAAATAAAACAAGAAGTCTTTCAGACAACCAGCAGACAAGCAGGACCTTGATCCAAGGAAGATGCCATTTTTAGTGAGACTTTTCTGACCATAATCACACTTTGAGAACTGATTAAAAAAAAAAAAACCTTGGTGGAAGATTCCCTATGTATGCATTACTGAACAGCCATCTATAGAAGAAATATGGCAAAGGAAAACTACTTTGCAGAAATCTTTACAGATCTAGTTGAACAAAAATTTGAGAGTCCTTCATTTCTTGGATTATATGTATACCCCTGTGAAGTGAAGCACTAGAATTTACAAGTGTGAACTAAAAGGATTAGGAAAATGAAGTAAAAAGCATATCACTCTACCTCCACCAGAACATCACTTTATTGTTTATCTGTCATCAACAATGTAAAACTCTACTAGATACTCTATCCTGGTTTTTAAAAAGGTAAAGATTACACTGGATTAGCTACGTCGTACGAAAGAAACTACAGCAATCACAGTAGAATGAGATTGGAGGGACAATTTGAATTACAAAAAAGTGTACACTGCAAGCAGAGGGAAGTGCACATTAAATCAAATGCCTGTAGGAATCATTACTTTTAAATGCACAGTGACAATTTTGAGAAACTGTACATAATAGAATCACAAAAATGACTTTAAAATAACCAAAATTACATTTTGCATTTGACCATCCAACTCATAAGTAATCGTTGATGTTCTATATTTTCAGTGCTTTTGGAGAAATTGTTTACCAAACAGAATTTAAGTTGTTAATTTGACTAAACTGTGAAGCAGAAGGATTGAAATAAAAAGTATATTGGAAGTACGCCTAACCTACAAGAATAAGCCAAGAGGGGTGTATGCAAGGAGAGGCTGGGAGGGAGGAGTGAAAGGAAAGAGGAAAGGGAGAAGAGAACAAAGGCTTTTTCTTCTATCTCAGAAGTTCTTCCAATGCAGCGTGTATCTGATGTACAGCTCTTTGCTTTCAGTCCATTTCTGAAGTTTACATTTTGTAGCCTTTTCCCGTACTAACTGGTCAACTCAACCAGCACTGCTGCCACAGAACAAGAGGAACAAGGATCTGAATGCATCAAATCTGCCCTTGCTGTGATTTCTTCATGGCCCCATTTTTCTGTTTTTCTTTGAACAGGGTTCGGTGTTTCCTGAATTGTTCACAGGGTCAGGTGGAATTGAGTTCCAAATCACTCTGCCGTTTGTAGCATCCTGATTTCTTTCTGCAGCTGACCCCCAGACACGTTTGCAGTTCTTCCGTAGCAGAAAGACAAACCGTGTTGCTCAAGCGGTGAGCTTTCACCCTTGACCGTGGGGGTTGCAGACCATTGTGTTTAGCGTATCCCTGAGTGCAGCTATCCTGCAGGATTCACTTCCCAGTGCACCGAGATTTCCTAGGTTTCCTCAGATTAAGCCCCAGTATGCATCACCACCGACTGTGGTGCGGCTACGGATGCCTGAGGCCGAGTTGATTCTGGTGGATGTCTGACCTCGCTGAACCAGACCGAGCTGCTGTCTCCCTACTCATACCCAGGCAGTCCAACCTTCATACAGCTGAGCCAAGTTATCTAGATTAGTTGCTTCCTTAATCACAAAGTCAACCTATTAAAAAGGTCAAACAAGGAATTAAAAATAAGCTAGAATTTTGAAAGTGTTTAAGTGATCTTAGAATTTACTGTTGAATGCCACCTGCAAATATTTCATTGAAAAAAAATCTGAAATAACTGTAGACATAACTTCGTGCAGTCCACATAAAACAGGAAGCTATACTGCAAAAAAAAAAAATCACATTATCATCTCATTCACAGCTCCTATCTTGGAAGTAGCCACACCATTCTCAAATAGACACGGACAACTGTGTCCCCTGACTCCGTTGCCCAGAGACAGCAGTGTGTTATGTTAGTGAACACAGAAGTCCTGTCCCTTGGGCAGCTGTACAGATCTCGTGCTCTCCCGGGCTATCAGCTGCTGTGGAACAAATGTTAGCTTACTGACAGACAAAAGACAATTTTATCTGATTCATGGCTTTACATAAACGTCCCATATGAAAAACAAAATCATATGACAAAAAAAAAAAACAAACCCCAAAAAAAAAAAAAAAACCAACAAAAAAACCCCACAGCAATACAAGGCAGCAGCAACCTTGATTTGCACTGCAGTAACTCCCACCCCCAAAGGAACCCCCACTCACAACAGGATTTCAGCCCTGAAGGCACACTTCAGCATACAGACCTGCTAATCAGTGTGTATTTAAAGCAAGCACCAGTACTGGAACTTCATTTTCAACTCACCTGTTCAGCCACAGACATTCTCCTGTTGGGATCCACATCTCGGCCCTCTAACTTGGCTTTGACCCGCTTCCACACGCTAACTGCGTAGGAATTCCTCTCCTGCACAGCTACAGGTACGAAATAGAGTTAGTGCAATGTGACACTCCTGCACAGAAACCCACTGAGGTATTTCTTTCTTGCTGTCAGTGGTAGGGTTGTTGGTTTTTTTTAAGGTTTGTATTTACCTTTTCCTGTTTTAGGGTCCCTGGCTGTCTTTTTGGGACTACAAGCAACACTTTTGCCAGTTCCTGGGACTGTGTTTGGAGGAGTATCTGCTGATGTTGCAAGATTTTTCTGAATTAGCTTTCTTGCATTCTGTGACACCACCTCTGGCTGAGTTTTCTGCCCTGTATTGCTACGTACAGCTGTAAAGAAAGTTTAGAAGTGCTTAAAGTCTTCAAAATAATAGCATATTATAGAGGCATGAAAAAGCACAATTAAATGCATATCAAACAGACCTACCAGTTTTTCAGAAAAAAATGCATTTTTAATTTGCATTTTAAATTCTGCACCAGTTTTCAACCTTTCCATTTTCTAATTTCTTTCGCTTCATAAACAAGAAGTTCTATTCCACTGCTAAGAATTTATTTATATTATGCAAATTGTCTACAGTTCAAAGTTCAGTAAGAGCTATGATGCCTTCTCTAATATCAATTCCTGATGGTTTAATGTTTGTACTTTTGTAAGAATTACCTGCAGCAAATGTTGGCTGATATGTAGCAGCTGAAGTTGGGCTGGAGCATTCATTTGCTGTATCCGTGACTAAGGGTGATGCAAACCCCACCAGATTATTGTAGACACTGGGAAACATAATGGAGTTGGTAAATACTCATGCAACTACTTGACTTACTAAAAACCCAAAAATTAAATTAATTCAAATTTTGCAAGAGGATTTCTAAGAAAATCATCAAGTATGTGCCCCATGATGTGTTCCTGCTACAGGAAAGCAGGTATGCAAAATGCCTTTTCTCACCTGAGACAAGGTAACTCTCTTACCTTTGGCTCTGTGTTTTAAGTTCTTTCAAGGTGGGAGTTATCTCCTGCAGCATTTCAACATGTTCCTGACTGCGGACTTGACCCATAACCTGAACTAATGTAAACAGAACTGTCTGAATATTATCTTGCCATGATTTATATTCACCCAGGAACTGCCTAACACTGTTCTCATAGGGAACATCTTCACCATCTGCCAAAGCCGCTTCTTCATCCTGTAACCAAGATGTGCAAAAAGGTCAACTGCTATATTTTGGCTAAGAGATTAAAGTGGAGATTTCCAAGACCTTTCAGTCCTTCAGTTTGTCATCTGATTACAAATAACTATAATTTTCAGCAGTTACGTATGAAGAAATAAATTTTTAAATTATAAATTTTTTTACAGATTTAGAACCAAAAGGATTTATAAACACAATGTTTCAACTGCCAATCAGTTCAACCAAAGCCTGCTAAGGCTAATGGTAGAAAGTTTTATGAATTCTTAAACATGAACTTTATGTCTTGAACTCCATATGCATAAACATTTTACTGTTTCTAGATACTTTACAAAGCACATAGCTACAACTGTTATTTTTCTTAAACTGTACTGACACAGGTTTGAGGAATAAATTTAAAGATGTTTCAGGCATACCTTTGCCATAGCTTTCAGTAGATGCTTGACATCTCCAAGCTGTCTGTTATGACCCGTGAGCACAGTTTTAATACTATCCACCAGATTCTGAATTGTTTCACAAACTGTTTCTATTTGCTGTTCTCTTTCTGTTTGTACTGTTCTCTGTGTAGATATCTCCTGGCTCAACTGCTTGTGAGCTGAGTGAAGCCATTCAGAGCTGCCAATAGGATGTTCGAGACCAGTGCCCTAAAAATAACAGAAACATTTCTTTATCTGTACCCAGAGATAAAATTCACTTGCTGTGCAGACAGCACTGCCAAGTGTTTAACTGACAGCATAAACTCTGCAGCCATCATCCATCTGCAGGCATACATAACACTGAGAATGGAAGCCAAAGCTGAGAACTCCCTGCAGTGATTCTGAAGGCTCATGCTTGGCTTTGCCCCAGGCTTACCACCCTCTGCAGCAGGCGGAGCTCCAGGTCGGACACGGAGCTGTTGAACTGCGAAGCAAAGGAGCACATCTGCTGACAGCGCTTGAGGAGCTCAAACAGCGCGGTGTCGAGGTTCAGGGCTTCTGCTGTTCTGGTGCGTAAACTCTCAAAATGGATGATATTACTGCAAAGGAAAGTGACCTGCAAGTCAAAGCAAGAGTGAGAAAAGTTATTTCACTTCAACTGTCTATTAGACAAACTGTTTTTTTCATGTGCTTTGAAGTGAGGATTTTAAAAACACAGATACTGCTCTGTTACAGTAGCAGTATCATCCCAGGGTCATCCAACCCTGCAGCAATTCTCACACAGATTATTCCTATTGCTTTCAAGTGGGATTCCCAGAAGTATTTGGTTATCTATGTTTGCTCTTTAGATGCAGAGCAGAAAAATATCTTCTACATAAACCACAAGTAGGAAATGAAGAGTGAACACACTCATGGAATCAGGAGTACTGTACTTATCCATAGTACCTGGCTTGCTCTTTGACTTTCTTTCAGTACAAGGTTTCTTCTTTCAGCAATAGTGGCATCAAAATCTTGCAAGACTGGGGCCAGTGCAGGATTAGCACCTCCTGCCCATTTTAAACGCTGCTCAATACTTGCTTCAAGTGCTGCTAGTTTCTCCTGCATTGGGGAAGAAAAAAGCCCATATAGATAATTCATACTGATATACAGCATTCTAAGCCTGACTGTAAATAAATTGTGCATATATAACACATGCAGACACTTTTTTATGCCATATATGTAAAATACTATGGCATTCATGATTAACAAATGTTAGTTTATGCTTTTTAAAAGTTTATTTCCAGTACACATCACAACTGGATTTGATTGTTATATAAGTCTATCTGTCTAGACTTTAATTCACCAAAAAAAAAAAGCAAAAGTAATCAGATTGGCATTCATGATTAACAAATGTTAGTTTATGCTTTTTAAAAGTTTATTTCCAGTACACACCACAACAGGATTTGATTGTTATATAAGTCTACCTGTCTAGACTTTAATTCACCAATAAAAAAAAAAAAAAGCAAAAGTAATCAGATTTCTAGACTAAGAATTATATAATATCATAGGAGTCCCTCCATTATTTTGCAAATAATTCAAGAAATTATTATAAACAGTACCTATGCAACTAAAAAAGGGAATTAAAATTCAGGAAGCTAAGCAGTACTTAACAAACAAATATTCTATATTACTGGCACCAAAGAAATCTAAAGTACTGAGCAAAGCCGCAGTACACAAACCTTAACACACAGAAGAATAAATTTGCCCATTTCTACAAAGGGAACTTTGACATTTAGCTATGAAAAATGATAATAAAGATGATCTAAGGCACACAAACTTAAAGAAAAGGAGTATTAGCGGCCTTCAGAAAGAAAGGGACTTTCACAGATTTGTACTTTTCTTCAAAGACATTTACTGCTATTCCAAAGAACATTTTGGATGAGACAACAAACAAAATCAATATAACAGTATCCATCAGACAGACTGAAAGAAATCAATGACAATACCCCCACATTTGTGTAAGACAGCAGGCCAGATCACACAGTTTGAAGGTGGCAGATGATCTGCAGTTTGTGTTAGTCACATTTCAAGGTGCTGCTGAACAACCCTCCCCAAACACTCCTACCTGGACCGTTGCAATGGAAGCCTCAATCTGACTGAGCGCGTGAAGTTTCTTTTTCATGTTGGTTAAAATTGCAGAGCGAGGAGGAGGAGTGACAGAAATAGCCTGGGGGCGACTGATGAGGAGATCTTCATGCTGCCACTTTAAGAGAGTAACAGCAACACTTGATTCTCAATAATGCTCAGCACAAAATACTTTGCATCACAAACAGCAATTCCCGTGCTCTGGTACCCTTTGTAAGTAAGGGCACTTAAAAGGGTTGAGTGCCAGACAGCACCAGCACAGCTCAAAGTCCTAAATCATTCAAGAGCATTAAATTATACAAGTAGTTGTAAATGATGTTTTGCTGGCTTGGATGTTTATACAATTAATCAGGCCACTAACTTACTAGATGTGATTTACACACATCTTTTTAATCTAAAGGAAAAACCATCAATATTCAGAAACAATTCACTTATGATACCTTAAAACCAAGATAATTTTGCTTACCAGTCTATGAAATGGTTTATTAACTGACCTGGAGAAAGCCTGTCCCTTATACAATTAAGATCACTGATAGTACAACACAACTTGATACCTGTGTAAAGGTACACAATGGTATTTATCTAAAGCCTCAGAAGAGCATTTTTCGGGACTGATACTGCTGCTATTTGTATTTTTAATGAAGCAAAGAGTGGAGAGGAGACAGTCAATGCATTAAAACTTTGAAAAAAAGGTACAAAATGACATTCAGCACCTCATACCCACTGTTCTAAGCCATCTCCTCCCTTAAAGTCATAATCTGAGAAAAAGGGGGAGAACAGGACAGCATTGCTGGTAAGAAAGCCAGAGAATGACCTATTTTCTAAAAACCTACTTAATGGCTATAGAAAAAAATTACATGTATTGATTAAAAAAATATGTATGTTGCAGAATTTGCAAAAAATTAGCTAGTCTTCCAGAAAAGCTAGCAGCAACACTGTTCCTTATATATTTACAGCATAATTATAACCAAAATAACATATTAAGTCCATTAAAATACCTTAGAACTTACTCAACAAAATATCACGTTTGCTGTGCTCAGACACTGTAACTCAGGCTCATTTTTCCCAGAGCCAGTCTGGAAGTCCCCAGCCTGTGCTGGGCTCTCACCTGGAACATGGCAATGTGCAGCTGCACTCTCTGCAGGCTGGTCTTGCACGAGGAAATGCTGGTTTCCAGCCTGCGCACCAGGTCGTGCTTCTTCCAGGCCGTGTCGTAGGAGCTGGCCAGGACTGTGGCCCTGTTCATCACCAGCTGGGAGAACTTGCCAATCTGGATGTTGTGCTCCACAGCTTTCTTGCACAGGTCATCCACAGAAACTTTGCTTTCTGCTCCAAAGTCTTTAGCCTCTACCTGAGCTATGATATCGACACCCAGAGCGCTGATGAAACTGCACAAGGTCAGTCCCAAAGCTTGATTTGGAAGGCCAATTAAAAGCTGCCTCACAAAGTCTGCTGTAAAAGCCTTAATTGGCTTGGCCATTTGATCTTCACTAAAACAAGAGTTCCTGTAAAGGGCCTTCACATTGACAATTTGAACAGGTCCATTTACTGCATTCTGATCTTCAATTGAACTGATTCCTTTTAAAGGGAAAGAAATAGTACTTCTGTTATAAACAAAACATTTGATGCATCCAGAAGAATAATATCCAAATTACAAACACAGCAAAAGCACAGGAATTCATTTTTAGTTTCTGCTTCCTTACCACATATCCAGGGTAAGTTACAGCAAAAGTGGCCACTTTATGTTCTTCTGAACAGGATGAGAAGTGGAGAAAGGCATACTGAATATTTGACAACATTTATTTACCTGACAGTGTCTTAGAAAAGGTACCACAGAGCCTGAAAAATTCTTTAATTGTTTGCAGTCTCTTCAGAAAGAAAATTTCCTCCAGGACTTGCCGATTATTGTCATCATCAAAGAAGTTAACCTGGGTGCTGCGGGCTTCCCGAATTATGTCAATCTTACGCCAAGCAAGAGGTATCTCCATCTTGTTTAGCTGAGCAACGTAAAGGAAATTAATTAGCTTGGGGTTTTTTAAGGTTTCCTAATTCTGAGTCCAACAGTACTCCAAAAAGAACAAATCCATACCTTTTCAATCAATAAACCAAATGCAGTTTCCACTTGAGCAAACATTCCATCAAAAGCTACCAAAAGCATCTGACCAGCTGACATTTTAGGAGTTTCATCAACTGAACCATTTCTTGGCTGAATCAGTTCACCATACTGAGCATGAAGTACTCTTAACAGGAAAAGAAGAAAGAAAATTTACATGGTTTTGCTTAGTCCACAACAAACAGAATTTTCTTAAGCTGACTGATTCCACAGGTTCACTGTACCACTGATGGACCCACCACAACTGGCTCAAGGGAAACACCACTTGAAGATTTTGAATTGGTTTGTTGTGTACCAAGCACCTACTCAGAAATTTACTGTCCCACATTACAAGATGTACAAGTCTTTGTTTGCTTGGTGTTTTGTTTCATTTTGCTTTTTTAATCAAGTTACTGACTCATTAAGCAAAAGCTGCTCATCAAACCTCCTGATGAGGAGTGCCATGGTTACAAGTTTTCCCTTTCACAGGTTCCTCCCACAAACTAATGAACAAGTTCCTATTTTTAGCATTCTTTCACTTCAAACATAAAATCACAACTATGTATTTGGAAGAAGGTGACTACCAAAAGTCAGTCTTAAGCAGATGTAAGTGTAAATTGCCACAGCTCCGTATTTCTGTGTATACATGGGGATAAACACACAAACCCACAGAGTGGAAACAAGAGCACACTCTATACCCTGCACTCTGCTGAAGGTATTCTTGGGCAAGAAAAGCCTGTACATCAAAAAAAAAATTAGACAAATTAATGTTCTTCAGTCTTCACTCTCTCACACCTGAACTGAAAAA
Organism: Onychostruthus taczanowskii; assembly: GCF_017590055.1. Taxonomy (NCBI): domain Eukaryota; kingdom Metazoa; phylum Chordata; class Aves; order Passeriformes; family Passeridae; genus Onychostruthus; species Onychostruthus taczanowskii. The sequence goes on from NW_024499128.1 coordinate 5,820,788, forward strand.
AAGGTGATTTACCTTGCAACATCAATGTAATGAGTGTGTGTCTCCTCCTCTATACCCATAGCAGCATTTCTTAAGTAGGCTTGAAGAGATTCAACCAACGTTTGCAAAGGGACTCCATCAGTTGTTTGCTCTATAAGATTATCCAATTCATGGAGCATACTTTCTAAAGTATACTCTCCCTTCATTAAGCACCTAAGTGCTTCAGGGAAAATGATCTGCCGGAAGTTTGAGTTCAATTCCTGTTGGGAAGTAAGTATGAAAAGGTAAGAACTCTTCCCCCTCAAAAAGTATCACATGCAACATCTTTTGTCATTTTAGTACTACACCACCATGCAGCAGACATTGTCTAAAATACAACATGATGGTGGTCAGCCAAGAGTCAGAAGTCTGCTCTTGGATTAACTTTGAAGAAATCAGGAAAACATTAAACCCTGTACAAAGCCAAAGCTTTGACATCTGTAGCAATGTAGTAACAACCACCTCCACAGCACCAGCAGCAATACCTGACAGCCATGCTCAGCAGAGGCTGGGGGGCACAGAGCTCATAATTTGTGAATTGGTTTCATCAAAGTCAGCTTTTCTTTTCCATTACATAACTATGAACAAACTAAATAATTTACTGAATTTATGATTTGCTAAACTGATTGGACTAGACAAAGGAAAAGTAGCAGAAACTTGCCAGGTAGTGATAATTTTGCCACACAAATCAATTTAGGGAAGAAAAACAGTACCTTAAGTGGCACAGAGCAATTTCCCCCAAGCAGAATGCAGCAGAGGACTAAAGGCAGCTACAGAAAGAACCAACGTGCTCCGTCTCCAAAAGGAGATGAAACACACCAAAAAGACTGGTTATCTTGACTGCCAAGTGAGCAGGAAGCTCAGTGAATACAATTTATCTAAGAGCTCACAGGGAGGACCACAATGTGTGGGTGAAAGATCCCCACTGCAATGCAGTGAAACTGCTGCCATGCACATTTCTGAAACAGTTCTGAAATGTTACAACTTCAAAGAGGGAAAAAAATAAAGTGATGAAAATCCAAATGCACTTATGCAGCTTGAGAGGAAAATATTTCTCAAATACAATACAATGGAACTAAAAGCCTCAAAAATCTGTTTAACCAGCCACAGTTTATAAAGCACATCAGTCTTCAGCAGATATTTCACTCAGACTGCCCTCCATGGGTTTTTTGTGTTTCATTAATGTGGAAACATTTCTGAACCACAAAATTATAAAGGCATTTTTCTCCTACCCAATATTGGAGACAGGGTCCTGTACAACAGATTTTCTGAGTTCATTTGAAACTATTTGATTCAGGTGAAAATAAGTTTAGCAGGAGCAGAAAACAGAAAGAACACAGTCTGAAGAGTTTGGAAGTTGATTTGGACTGCCAGCAACAGAACAGAAAAATGAAAAGGAGACATGAAGCTGGTGTACCTATAAAGCTGATACCAACAACCTCCTCATGGCTGGTTGGCAGCAGTTTTTTGCAATTTGTCATGTAGAGATCAAAACTGTTTCTTTTAACCAATAAAAATATAAATGACAGAAGCAAATGCCTGTTCAGCTCAACCAAATAAAGCAATGAGGAGCAAGACTTATGAAAAAATCTCAGCAGCATCATAAACAAACATTTAGCCCATTAAGGAACAATCTATTCAGAATGACTTAGCTGAAGTCTTGAAGGATGGGGGAAAAGTAACAGAAAAGACTCACCTGAAGTGAGATATATACTCCATTGGCTAAGTGAACAGCTTCCGATGCTTCCATGGGGTTTGGAATATCTAAGTCCTGGGGTACAAGATGGCACTGCTTCAGCAGCTGCACAAGGCACGTGACATTCCCACTCATGCTGCAAAGCTCCTCCAGGAACCAGGCTCCATCTCTTGAAGTCAAATCAACCAGCTGCTCTCCAGCACTGGACGCTGCACCTTCCATCATCAGGTTTCGCCTAGATGAATTGAGACACTCAGACACGGCGCCCGCTGCCGCGCTCCTCACAGAATTCCATCACCGACTATTCCTGTCCTGCGGTCTCCACCAGGAGCTTTCCCTGGAGAGAACTCACCTGGTCAGGGCGCACAGGGCGGAGATGATGACGCTGGCCAAGCTGAGCGAGCCCTCCTCGCCGTTCTCGTGCAGGAACACTTTGATGCAGCGCTCGATCTCCTTGAGCTGCTCCTCGCACACGGGCACGGTGACGGCCTCCTGCTTGAGGCGCTCCACCTGCCGGATCAGCCGGCTGTTGATGTCGGCCGCGTAGCGCTGCAGCGTCATCTCCGTGGCCGTGATGAACTGGCACACGCTGGGCGGGGGCTGGGGCGCGTACTGCAGCTCGTACCTGCCAAACACAAGGACGGCGACTACATTTCCCCTTCTCACGTGGGAACAGATTGCTTTCTGCTCTGCAGCTAGGAAAAAACACTCCATGTTTGAACCATTCCTAAATCACCTACTCCTTCTTAACTCTAAACACCACAAGAGGTTGGTGACTCCCTAACAATGCTTTTATAGGGTTCTAAAATGCACCATATTCCACACCTATTTGCAAGGACGTAAGACAACTGTCCTTGAAGAAAAGAATGAATGGAAGATAAAAAGAAAGATTTGAGGAAATGCTCAAATATAATCTAGATCTTTTAGGCCAAGCCATAACAATGTTGAAACAGCCTGACTTGAGAAGAAAAAAAACCCAGAAACTGCTGGAAAATCTACTAGATTAAAAAAAACCTTTTCTTACTGATTTTTAAATACTAGAAGTTTCTAAAACTCAAAACATTACTACTCTGAAGGCACAAAGGTGAATTCTCCATTTGTTCATTACAGGACAGTGTTACTCGATTTTCCTGTTGAAGTACACAAATTAACTTATGGAACGGGATTTTTTAAAGCAGTTTTTCATATTTACTCCAAACTACTAGAATTACAACTTAATATTGGTTTCCTTTGTAACTGAGAGGTCATTGCAAAAGTAGTTATTTAAACTATAAAATTAGGGTAGTAGTTTGAAAATTACATTCTAGAATTGCAACTTAATATTGGTTTCCTTTGTAATTAGAGAGGTCATTGCAAAAGTATTTATTTAAACTATAAAATTAGGGTAGTAGCTTGAAAATTACATTTTTTTAAAAAGTCATTATTCTGTCAACTTACTTCCTAAAGATATCCTGACAACGCTCTATTGTCATGTTGCAAATGAGCTCTTCCATCCAGGTTTTCCACTGCTCTATTCGGTGCTTCTGGAACACAGCCTTTGGATACTGCAGAGCTACTGTTGCATAGTTGTGCAATTGTTCCAGGCAACCACGTAACACGGATCTTCTCTGCTGCAGAAAATTACCAACTTCTCCTTCCAGCTGTTCACACTGGCTGATTAGATGTGCCTGGCCTGCATTTTGCAGAAATGCTGTTGCTGGGACATAACTTGGAGGACCTTTAAAGAAAGAAGGTTAAAAAGAAAGATATGTCTGAAGACGTGTTTTATACCATACAAATACTTAACATTACTACCTTCTCAAAAATATTTTTGTTTTATTTGAGATAAAGGAAGCCTAGAGAATTCATATTGAGAATTTTGAGCACAAGGTAAGAGAATCTCATGCCCAGGTAGAATAAGACAAATTCCTTCAGACAGCTTGGCACTGAAACCTTGAAGTGCTCTAAATCACCTTTTGAAGAAGCTCCTTTCTTTTAACTTATTACAAACAGGTCATTGTCTTTAAGTTAGAGCATACTCATAATGCCTCCTGATATTAAACTCAAATTATTTTCAAACCATTAAAACCACCCCCAGAAATACTATTTTGTACCTAGGTCCATTTGTGTGCTAATTTCTTGGAGCAGACTTGCAAGTTGTGTTGCCTCTAAATTACTGAAGGCAGTTTGGTAATGGGTTATCCACTGCTCAAACTCATTCAGCTTCACCTGGATGGCTTCCTGGACAGCTCTTTGTTGAGACTGCAACTGTGTGTGCTCAGAGTACCTGAATTATTGAAGCCATAGAATCAAGTAAGTACTACAAGAAAGAAAATACTTAGCACTATAGAATACAGAACAATATTGAAAAATGCAACTGTTAACCAGGAAATTAACATGTTCTCACCAATTACATTACACTAACAATGTTGCATTATTAACTAATTGTTTTCTTACAAAACAGTTAATGCCTGTGCCTATTCATGCAATTCTGAAATACTTGATTAATTTCAAATAGCCTTCAAAAATTACTTAAATAATTAGAAGCATAAAAGATTTTTTGTGCTATTAATCAATAGCTCCCGTAAGTGGATTATAATGATGGGACACCACTTTCAGAACATTCCCTCTCTTGCCTTAAGGATCAAGCGTGGAACTTGGACTAGCACAGGTTATATTGATGGAGTATGAGGTGCAGGACATAAATAAGATTATACAGTAGGAAAAGGTTTCAGTAGTTCTTCTGTACAAGAAGTAACCTGCTTACTGCAAGAATAGCTTTTACCCAGCTATTCCCTCATATACAGATTTCTAATATTTAACCCATAAGTACATTGCTAAAACACCATCTGTATTGAACTGTGAGACTTCTGACAGAATTTCTGGCTCCTCTGTACCTGGCCTGAAGTGTGCGGGAGGGATGATCCACTCCTTCCGCACCTTCCAGAAATTCTATCTCTTCCAGTAGTTTTCCTTGCAATTTTTCTACATCTGTTAACTGCTCCTGCAGGTTCAGGTACTCTTCTAAACCACTGTCCAGCTTTGGCAGCACAGCAAGCATTTCATCTCTGTTCTTAAACCAGTTAACCTGTAATCAAGACACAGAAGTTACCGAGCTGCACTAAATCAAACTGGCAGCAGAAAGAAAGATATTGCAGAATGTAACCCTTCAACAATGCCATTCATCTAGCACTGCTTCCAGTGCTACAACTGCCAAATCTTAACAGACATTCTTTATTTAAACTGCTCTCTAAACCTCTATTTTCATTCTCCTAGCCCAGATTCAGGAAAAACACTAAAACACGTTTTAGAATTAAGCATGCAGAAACTAAAAATTGAATACTTGCAAGTTCAATATAAACACTTCACATAAACTCAATTTATCACGATAAAATTCATGAACTATTGCTGATATATGGCCACATCTTCCCCCATTCTCAAAATACAAATAAATAAAATGAAAGCACAGAGCCTACTTTGGACTAAAAATAGAAAATTATTGTAGTAAACTCACCTTTATCTCAGCCACCCTCGAGGAAAAGAGGCTCCGTGTAATATCCCTTTCCATTTCCCTTTTGCTCTGTTTGTTTTCAGCCTGCTGGCCACCACCACCATAGACAGCCCCAGCAAATCCTGCCTCTCCTCCAGCTGTCCAGTCCACCAGTGGATCATAAACAAAAGCTTCCAGCAGTGTAAGCAAAGTCTCTCTCCCACGCCGCATAATATGAAGGACCTGCATCGTATTTTAAACAGACTCGTTCTGATTCTGTGTTAACCTTGTAGAACAGTGAAACTTAGAGGCAAAATACTGTACTTGAGTAGGTACAGAAATCCATAATGTATCCCTAACTACTACAGAGACAGGGAGAAACCACAGTGGGTACAAACGCAGCTAAGCCTGGAGGAAGATCTAGCCTTCCACACAAACTCTATGCACAAGGCACTGACACTTAAGGAGGAAAATCTCCCCTCCTCAGAGCATTTTTCTTTTTAAAAACATATGTCATGTTTATACAGGATGAGTCCCAAAGGAAGAGGGCAAGCAAAATATCTCAAAAAAAAAATCAGTAAAAACATAACATTTTAATCTACAACTGAAAAAGTCCCGCTTTTGCCCTAAATTTTAGTTGTACCACTACTTGCATGTGCATTTATCAGACAATGTCATGTTTCCTAAATACCTACCACAGATACAGCTAAAGTAAGCCAAATTAAAGTCACAGCAGAAAGGTGAAGGCTCTATAAACCAGCAGCAGAATGTAGAATAGAAAAGTTCTAAGACAGTATTTGGCCAGTGATGGCCCTCAGTTTCCAAATGTCCAACCATACCTGTTCACAAGAAAGCCTGAACACCCCCTCCACTCCTGTCACTCCCAGTGCTGTTTCAATGTTGTGCGTCATCCGGAACGGGACCTTCTCTGGGACCCTAAGGCTCTTCCCTTTAAGATAAAAAATTAAGTTGTTTCTTTTAATTGCCAAGAAAGAAAACCTTTTATTTGAATAACATAGAGCATTTTTTAAATTACCTTTTTCAAAGCAAACATTATAATCTATGTGGACAACTTCTCCTGTAGTCATATCTATAAGAACATTATCCAGATGTCTGTCTCCAAGACCAATGATGTAGCCAACCATGGACATAACTGCAGTGGATCTTGCATACGACTTAAAAGAGAGTTTCAGGAAAAAATTATTTGTGGGAATCCTCTGCCAACACATTGGACTGACTACCATCTTAAAACATTATTTTAAGTGTAAGTGTAAAACAAATCAAGCCCAACTTATTTCAAGCAGTTTTCTATTTGTTGTTTGTTGGTATCTTACAAGAGTTTTCATTTTTTTTAGGCTGATAATTCTAGTATAATAACGTAGACTTATCTGGTCTATACCCCTGTTTTAATTCAATGGCACAATTGCCAACATTTCATCAGACTCACAGCAGCACCAGCTCTCCAAACTCACAGGCACCACACCTCAGGCATTTGATGCCCTTCATCCCATTAAAACCACAGCCTCTTCTATGTAAAATACAGCTGCTGTAACTCACCTGTGTAACTCTCCACCACTCATCCGGTGTGGTACATGATGACCAGAGCTCCTTAGCAAGGAGATTCGGGGGAGTTGCTTCCATCAGCTCCTCCAGAACAGCCCTCATGACATTCAAGGGCCAGTCACGACGTGACACGTCGAGACTAAGCCCCACTGCCTTTAAAGCAGGTCCAATTTTACTGTAGTAAAGTTCACTGGGTCTAGGAACTATTCCAGGGTTCTGAGGAGTCTGGTAAGAGTCCTGAGCCTAGAGGAAATAAAAATGGTATTTGATGTATTAGCACAGAAACATATCCCAAATTCAGTTTTGGTGAGAATTAAATATTAAATCAATGCCTTGACTCAGCGTGACTTCTTCAGCTCAGACTGCTTTCAAAATTCAGCAGTTAAGGTCTAAATAGGCTGAAACAATGTGTTTTCAGTCTAATTCTACTGTCAAAGTAGATCTTATAAATATAACTACAAAAACTGTATTCAGAATGTAAACAAGATACGGAACTAAAAAAATTTCAACCAAGGTTAATTCTATTTGTAAAAAACAGTTCTCTTGAATTATCATGACAGAAGAGCATTTTTATGCCTCATACTGTAATTATCTATAAATAAGAGAGATGTAATTTCATTGACTTCTGGTGAAGTCCCAAGACACATGAATACACAGAACCCTCCTGCATTATTATGAACAAAACACAATCCTTGTAAGACTACGTGACTTAGAATCACAAAGCAAATCAAAACAAGCATTTCTCTCCTGCCTTGTTCCACTTAGCACAGAACAGAGCCATTACCTTTTGTGCCTGCAGAGCAGCTTCCCGCTGCTGCCAGCGCTTGTAGAGCCCAAACAGAGGTGTGGCTCCATCCACCCACTGGATGAGGCCTGACCTTGTCCCCAGGGGTGTCACCGAGTAGTGCCTCGCGTGGAACCGCGGCGTCTCTTGCCGGTTGATCGTGGCAAACATGGTGTTCACAATGGATAAGAACTGCATGATTCTCTCATCTAGGTGCAAGTCTTCCAAACCTGCAAGAAATTTGTTTACAATTTAGCTTCTAGATAAAAAAAATTCTCCTAAAGCCCAAAATTTAGTATTTTTTTTAAACCTACTACATTTCAGACTACGAATATCTTTATAATATGTAGAGTAAGGATGAGTTGTTTGGCCTAAAGCAAAGTGTTTACATGGCATTTACCTACCAGTTTATGCCAGCTTGCTGTGTGAGCAATAGTTACAACATAACAAATAGGCCTTTCCCTTGCAGGAAAAACAAGTCTCTGAAATCCTCTTTTAGGGGCTACATTAAGCTTCTGGAAAACTGCATCTAACTAATCCTATCAATATGCAAGCAGAGCATTGCTTCTGATTAAAGCCTTGTAAAGAAGGGATTTGACTTAGTTTCACATGGCAAAATTCCTTGAAAAATGTATGGTGAAGTGAGAGGTAGGGAACAGAGCGAGCAAATGCTTCAAACTCCTCTTTGTCTCTATCATTCAGGCAAATAAAACTAGCATTGCACCACACAATCTTCCTAACTTTAATACAGTCTAATTTATAATAAGAGACAATACCTGGTATGCAAAAAATTCTATTATTTACCTTTGAACAGGTAGGGATAGTTTTTCCCATCTGAACCCAGGAAAAGCAGCTTTTTAGGTTTGGTTTTGGTCGGCAGGATGGTGATGGTGCTGCCCACACTGTGGATGGTGACTGTGTCCCTGGTGGACACCTCTCCAGGCAGTGCTATTTCAGTGTTCATCATGGCAGCCAGCCAAGGACTGATTTCTTCAAGTCGTAAGAGGTAACTGGCCCGTTTCTGTGCTCTCTGCTGCAAGCTCAGCATTACCTATTCCAAGGAAATTTTTTTCTTTTAGGTTGACATTCACCTTAACAGTCAGCAGTAAGAACAAAAACATCATCAAACCGGACTTAATGGTGGTCATCCTCCAGAAAACATGTTTGTCCTAAACTCCTTTGCACCCTTGCCATGCTGTTAATCCAGAGACAGTTTAGGATGAAGATTACAAAAACTAAACATCCTCTATGCAGCAAATATACCCTGTGCAGTGACAAGAAGCAAAGTCACAACAAATCATGCTCCTCAAGAGGTTTGCTCCTGTATTTATAAATATCTGAGCCGTGGTTAAAGGCAGCAGCATTCAGCAACCTCCTGTTTATGTATCTCAATGCTTGTCTGCTCTGCAAAGCAGAAAAGGAAGTACAAGTAAAAAACGTCTATTTGCATGTAAAACCTCTGTTCTGGTTTTAAAAACACCAGGCTGGCTCTGGATAGACAAGAGAATATTTAGTTTCTCTTCAGATCCATAAACTAAGAGAAGGTGACATAATTGACAAAGGATTTCTGGGAAGAGTTGATCATTTGAAGGTTGCTGCACAGCCCAAGGACTACACTTAGATAAACAGAATTAACTTGTTAAAACTTACATCAACTAAACTCAAATACCAGAGTTTCAGAAAGACAGTATTTAAAAGAAAGCCCTCTGCTCCCAAAGCTGACAGCATCCCACAGAGAAGCTGCAAGATTTGAAAAATTGTAATTTCAATGGGTAGAAATGCAATAACAGACAATCAACAGGACTGGCTAGAGATAAAAATTATGGTGCTTTAGTGCCCAGTTTGCTTGTGCTGACTGCTAAGACAAAGTCTGAGGCTACAATTTTGATATGGTAAGAGAACAGCAAGAGAAGGAGAGGGTCAAGCACATGGTGCAGCAAGAGCAACAAGTGTCTCTACATTGTACTCTTCTTGCATGCAATACCTCTTTAAATGGGAGCCAGCTGCTTCCAGGTTTAGCAGGATTCAAAGGATTCTTAAGTTTCTCTAGTGCATTTTCAATTGCATCTCCATAGTTATCCTGAAACCATTTCTCATGAGGAGTTTCTGCAGGAGCTGCAGTGATGCTCCTCACGTGTTCCAGAGCAAACACAATGGGCTTCATCAGAGCTGTGTGCTTTTCACGCATGATTGCTATTTTCTCCTCTCTGTTATAAAAAACACACAAAAACCTCTTCTTAATGCTATAAAACCAAGTTATTTCATAAAGACAGCATTAAACAACTGAGACATTGAAGAACTCACAAAAATTATTACTTCTCTAAAATGAGGTCTTGAGTTATGATTATATTAAAATGAAGAGTGTTTCATTCCACCTTGAAAAGTGTTCCTCTGAACCACACTTAAAAAAAAAAACAACATTTGAAATGCATTGTTCACCACCAGAAACCCTAATCAGAAGCTATTAGCAGAAATCACTTCAAGCAATTGATTTCCTTTACTAAAGGACCTTTTTACGACTACTTATTGAGGATGCACCACACTATAAAGAAGGCGGCACATTCAGATCATTCTGGTCTCCCATTCCCTGTCAGTCCTCACTACAGAATTCAAGAGGCATTCTTAAGTTTAGCCAGGTGCCCAGTGAATGGATCTGCTCTTCCACTACTCTGTTCACAGGAGAACCCAGGTGAGGGAAAAAGACTTGTTCAACACTGAAAACTAAAATCAGACTAAGACATTCTTGTTTGCTCCAAATATCTGCAATTACAGTGATGTCTAAATAGATTAAGCATGCTGAATGGTGTATATTCATTTCATCTCATTTCATCTGCTTTGGAAATAGAGAACTATAGGATCTCATCATCCACAATACAACACACATTGGATTCTAATATGTTATTACTAAAGAAATCACAACATGGATTCACAGGTAGACCGTCTCTCTCATTTGACTGGAGAAATAGCTGTAGCATAAATTGTTCCTGAAATAAGGTCCAGGCTTACAAAGCAGCAGCTGGGATAGTATGGATTCAGGAACAACACCACTGCTGATTCATTTGACTGTTTACTTCCCCAGGAATAAACATTTGTTATGATTATCCCTGGTATTATGGAAACAGACATACTTCCGTAGAGTGTTGTTGTTTTGGACCCTCTTGACTTCGTCTTCCAGCTGTTGAATCCGTCTGAGGACGTACATGTGCTGCTGCAGGAGAACTCCCAACCAAAGCTCATCCCAGAGAACTGTGACTCTGCGCAGCTCAGCCACAAGCATCTGAACCTGGATAAAGCAAGATTCACTATTTAAAAGAACTAAAAGTAAGATTTGTTTGCGTAGATGAACGAGTTGGAAAAAAGACACGGCAAACTTTCAGTAGGCCAACACCCAAGACAAATTACACATTTGTGGTTCAAGCACCCAAGCAACATACATTTGGATTATTTACCTGCAATACCATTGTTGGATTTGCAGCAGAGAGTTTCTCCACAATTTTGCTGTAGCAATCTTGCATCATTGCTTGATCTTCATTTAATCCAGCTTTTGTATCGTCTTTACTACTTTCTTGGGAAGCTGGAGTGCTCCCTCCATCACATTCACCACCCAACAGTTCTTCTCCTTGTATATTACCAAGCAAAGTAGGGATGGCAGAAGGCAGCTTGTTTCCTAAATTAAAACCATGTGATAAAATATTAGCTACAGTAAGATGTATCACTCCACAGTTTACTTAGCATCAGGTCCCCATTAAGTACTGATGAAGTATAAGAAAAATTTGTAAAATCTGGTAAATCAGATTAAGGGTATCAGTGAGATCCCATAATAACAATATTCTTAAGATCAAAACTGAGAAAACAAAAAAACACCTCAATATCATCCCATCCAGTATATAAAAATATAGTAACTTAAGTTTATTTGAACACTTTTTCCTTTTCTCCATACCTGAAGTCTGGGATTCACTGCTCAGTGAAATGGTTCCCACTATTGCAGGATAGAGGATGAGATGAGGAGAATCCTGAGCAACTCGACAGAGTAGGTTGCAAATGCTCTGACGAACGTACACTTCTGGGTGATTCAGGCGGGAGAACAGCTGGGGAATAATTCCTGCAGAAAGAGGAAAAGGAAATGTGCTGATTCACTTCATTCCTCTTCGAATGAGACAGAATTTAATTTTTAAAAGCATGCCTCTTTTTTTTGCATAGGGAGAATGTAAATCAAAGAATTACAAATTTACCTATTTACAAAAAAGTCCAAAACAAAGTGCAGTTTCACAACAGGTGGCCTCCCCTTCTTTGCCTCCCACGCTAACTCCATCACCTTTGAGGGGAAGTCCCTGAACAACCAGAACCCACAGTGTAGTGACAAACAACTACTTCTGAAATGTGCAGCTTTAGTCACACATCTTTCTCAACTATAACTAGAAAAAATCCACCTCGTTTGTTTTTTAGAGTGATCATATGATGTAATACTTCATAAACCACATCCCCGTTCTTTCTATATATAAACCCATCCTTTCTATATCTTCAAGAGGGGGAAGGAGGGGATCAAAATCTGTGCTACTTATCTACTTTACAATCAGAGCATATGGCAGACTTAAACAACTTCAGTGACATCATCTAGTAAAAGACAGGGTCTCTTTTCCTCACACTTAAATAAAAACTTTACCAAAGTGCAATGAACAGCTTTCTGCATTTAGAGAAAATGTCTCAAAATCAATTTTCACAGTTAAATAACATATGCTCACCTCTCCAAGGAGCAGTAGGTGTAGTTTCTAGCCCGTGCTCCAGATACTGTCGAAGTTCTCCAGCATGTTTCACAAGCAATCGTAACAGTCTCAGGGTTGCCATCACAATTACATCATCAGTGCTTTGCTCAGAGGTGTTTCTTAAGTGCAGTCTGGGATCTTCTTCATCAAGTGGAACCTTGAAACATAGAAATACTCCTCTAAGTTAAGTATATAGCTCATATCCTCATTTAGAAAACTTCATAACTTGGTTTCTACATCAACACGAACACTAACCTGACCAGCATTGAGTTTGAGGAAAGTAAAGTATGCACTGCAGGACAGTTTATAGAGACTGAAGATTCTGTCTACAACTTTCCTCCAGACTTTAATTAATCCTTCTGTTGCATTTTCATCAAGATCTGAAAGCCAGGGACAACTTGTTAATAACTGACGCCATATCACATCCACCATATCATCTTCTTCATTGTCCTCATTTTCAGTGATTTGTAGAGTCATATCTTCATCCTAAATGCAAATAAAGGGAAAGCAGATTTGATTAAGTCCTCCAACAATTTCCACAAGCAATCCTAGTTCCTAGGTCAGTTTTTGCCTAGCAGCTCATGCAACTGCATTACTTGATCACATTACCATAGTTCATCCAACAGGTAGGTTACCACACAGCTAACAGATGGTTTCTTGTACTGCCTGAATTTTAACTTTAAGACACTTACAAGAGTTAACATGAACTGCAAGAAGAGGAAAATAAGGTTCATGCTGAAGCTGAACATTTTTCCAAACAAATAAATCTCCACTTACTTGAATCCCAGCTGGCCGGCACACTGCCTGCCCAAGAATGCCATAGATCTTCTCTTTATCCTCCTCTGCAATGTTGTCTGGAAGCAAGTTCTGAACCTCAGATTTCTCCCGGGGCAACAGCCGAACACCTTCTCCCTGACTGTAACAGTTAATGAATGATTGATCCCCATTACAGGAGTATTTGTAGACCTACTGCAAGTCTGTATTAAAACTTTTTGAAGGAAGCAATCATTTTTATCTCAGCATTAAGTTAGCTTTGTTTTACAGAGGCAACTAACTAGGAGAATATTCATTTCTCTGCTCACAGGAAACTTCAGACCACATACAACAGTAATCATAAATACACAGATAAGGTTTATCTTAAGAACACCAGTTGTACTGTACAAATTCAAGCACTGGGCTGTATTTACCTGGCATTATCAACTACTTTGCGGCCCCATCTATAAGCCCAGCTAGCCAGGGCTGCCCAAGACTTGGCTACTTCAGGTGCCTGTACTGAAGACAAGTGATACAGCTGGCCCAAGATGAAGTCTGGTTCTCCAACTCCAATGTTTACTGTGATGGGAGAAATAAAGCAATATGTGTTACAGTGTAAAACCTACTTCTGCCTTCCTCAGCAGAGACAATAACACTAAAAAATAATGGGTATACAGTATTTAGTAAAATTAATACCCAACAGTGCAGAATTTTCCAAAATGCAATTATTTTTCAGTTCTGACACTGCTTTAAAATAAAGCCTAGTTTCCATTTGCCAATAATCACTGCTGATACTCTACAACTCCTTCCTCTTTCACAGAGAGGTGGAACTGAGGCAAGGAACTCATGACCTCCAAAGGAGCACAGTGCTTCAGAGAGAAGACTGCTATGAAGTACCCAGGGCACTGTGGTTGTGTTTATCTGTGTATATATTTATTTTCTTCGCCATCAAGTCAGAAAGCACCTACTGTTTAACATCCACCAACAGCTCTACAATAATTCTGACTCTGCATCAGAGGAATGAAGTTATCTATGAAATCCAAGTTTAAAGCAACAAAGAATTTATCTTAACATTTAAAGAAAAGTCTGCTGGAAATTAGGAATGAGAACACATTCTGCAGCAACAGCAGAAGTGTTCAGATTAATTACAGATTAAAGATAATGAAAAAACCTACAGTACTTTTCACACTTTTGGGGGCCTTCATAACATAAATCCTGTCCATGTTTCAACCTGAAAGATCTAACTCAAACTTCAATACAAGGACAATAACCGATATCCTCAATACAAAATAAACACATCCCAGTTTCATCCTCAGGCTATCATTACTTGAATGAGAAAAATGTGACAGAAATATAAAATATCAGTATTAAGGTGTTTGGGTTTTTTAACTGTGCATAGTTACCTTTTACACAAAATACACACCCTCGACACATGTATTAGGAAAACAAATGCATGAGTGATGTAGCACTTAGTCCTAATCAATACAACTGATGTTATCCCTCAATATATTTATCAGTAACTATTTTAAAAAAATATCAGTGAGAAGAAACGTACCTGTAGATTCACTTTCAATCCTAGGATATTCATCTTCCAGTGTATTAACAGCTGGCAGCTCAATCAAATTAAATATGTTTTTAGACAAGGTAGACAGGCCAGTGTGATTCTGCTGCTGTTGAGCTCTATATACTTGTTTCAACTGTCCTGAGATCTCTTTCCATTCTGCTTGAATCCATTTAGCCAGGGTGAGAATAGATTTAGCAACTGCATATTCAGCTTTGGCAGATTTGCAGAAAGATATGGCACAAGAACTCAGCATTTCCATGGCATGTGTTGACTGACCTGCATATCATGAAAAGCAGATCTTCAGTACACTGCTATTATTTAAAACAATTCTGAAATTCAGCACACTTAGATACAACTTGTAGCAATATACTTTTACACAGAAAATTCTCTTTTGAAGAATGACAAGCATGAAAAAACTTGTGAAAACACCTTCAGACAGACAAGAGCTAATGGGATGACATCAGTTCCTAGTGATACTGCCCTGTTGTGACTTCAAGGTGAGGGGAATTAGCCTGGTTATAAGGAAAAAAGCTTAAGTCACTACAACGTAACACTCACCTGCTGTGTATAACAACTTTGTTTTCTCAATCTCAAGTTCAGGACCCCATTTTTCATCAATCTGACCTGGTGCAGACAGTTTCTTAAAGTGCTGGACTAAGTCCTGTGCAGTGGTGGTTCTCCCCAGCTGAACCTCGCTGCACTGGGCGAGCAGTCGCGTCGCCAGGGCGATGTTTCCTCGCTTCCGTGCAAATTTCGCTGCTGTTAAGCCCAGTTCCATTAGATGGCTTTTAATTGGGACTGTTGGTTCTAAAGAAGGGAGCAAGACATTGTAAACGAAAGTATTAAACCACTGTCTGACACACAGAGAATTTCTGCCCAGTATACTGTGCACACGGGCATCAGTAAAAATTGCTTCAGAGATTTAGATGACTTAATTTCTGCCTAGAATATTTATATACCCCATCTCAAACAAAAATTATACCCACAGGTTATCTGCTGGGCAAACGATTTTTTTTCTACTATAATCATTCTTCTTAGCTAATAAGTCTACTTGTCCCATGACAGAACTTTTTCTCTCATTACTTCTTATCATACTGCACAATTAAATGGCTTTCATGACTGTGTGTGAAGACCCATTACTTATAATGTTGAAATGTTCAAAAGTGAAAGCAGTTAAAGCATGAAGTGATGAGCAAGTAAGGGGTCATTAGGAGAGGAGCATACAACTACTAAACACTTCAGAATGTTGTTCTTCTTTTTGATACTGTCTACATCACAGCACTAATCAAGACAATGATTCGTAAAGCAAGACAGCTGAAGGAAAAAAACTTGGCTTTTAAAAAGTACTTGATCTAAAATACTATAAAAAGACATAGCTGCTGCTTTCAGCAGACAACTTAAGTGCAAATTCTGCATTTGCTTTTCACAACACCATGAGAGCTTACACACCTTTAAGCTTTTCCATCAGTTGATTCTGGTACACCGTGTACCTCAAGGCATGCATCCATGGCCTTACATCGTGCTGCTTACATGACCTCAAGGCTTCATTGAAGAGAGGTATAAGACAGTCCTGCAAGAGGCACAGAAGTTGAACAATTGTCATGAGAGAACTTTACTACAATGCATTCTCAATAATTAAAACCAAAGACCATTTTTAGAGCAAACATTATTATTTATAATAGTAATCATACTGTATCATTAACTAAGAGAAATATGTTCTGTGCTTAATTTTGAGCGGACAACACTAAGAACTGCTCAAAATCAAGCAGAATTGTCTTCTGAACAATGTGATTAGAAATTACATCTAGAACATTCATAGTGGTTGAAGTCTGACATTCAGTTTTTAATTGCTGAAGTGAGTTTTTTATTAAGAGTATTTTTAAGTTGCTTTGAAAGTAAATTAAGTGCATGTTACAATGCATTCAGAGAAGAAATACCAACACTTTAAAAGGGACTATCAATAACATTTCAAAAATACTTTCAGTGTAATTGAAAGAAAGGTATATTTATGAATATAGAGGAAAGGCCAATTGAAATGCAAACTTATAAAAACTTGGGTCAAGGCACATTAGAAAACTAAATTAGGTCTTTTTACAGTACAATTAACAGTCAAAACAATTAATGTATGTTTTATATTCAATGCTCCACAATATGGCATACTGACATAGCAAAAGACATTATCCCAATATATGTTTTAAACATACAGTTACCTCTGATGTCAGCCTGTTGCATACAGTGTTTTCCAAAGCAGAAGAACAGTACAACTGAAGAGTGCTCAACACTGGCAAAGACTGAGACACGGTGAGCGTGGAAAGTCTCAACGGCCCAATAGCAATGCGGGAGGTTTGCTTTAAGTACTTTATAAGATTTCTGAAATTAAAGGATCACGACAGTCATTTTTCTTAGCTAGACTTTTAAGAGTAAATAGTGGTATCAAAATTACTGAAGAAAAAACAAAATCAGTGTCTTTAAAAAGGATGGTGAGAAAGTGTTGCAATATACAAGTTATGTTACAATATTTCATTATTAAGCTGACACACAGAAGTACTTTATCAACTCAAGTACTTTATAAACTGCATGAACTACAAGTTAAACATCATCTTATTTTCCCTCAGTAAGCTTATAACTCACAACAGCTAGAACTGCCATAGATGCTGAAGCTTTACACAAAGCTATGTTTAACAAACTAGAACAGGTTTTCACAGTGCATTACATTAATTCATAGCACATTTCAACTTACTCGGATATTGACTGCCACTTTTGCTCCTGTTCTATGTGGTTTACAGCTGTTGCCAGACATACTGAACTTCTCAAAAGCTGTACTTCAACTGCTTTTTGAAGTTCTCTTGGATCAGGACTTAGCATATTAGGAAGGAGCTTCTTCATGTCTACATGGAGATTAAACAATTGAAACCAACCAGAACTGCCAAATTTTATCATGTTTCACCATCTGATAATGCATTTTTCATAGTAAGGAAGTTAGAAAAAAAAATACCTCTTTTTAAAAAAAATATATATTTTATAGGTGTGTGTATTCATAATAGAAATTAATCACAGATTATTTAAACAATCACATTAACTCCAGAAAACACATTTGCATCAACATTTAGGATGACCACTGCCAATCATTTTGAAGCTTGATTCATAAGGGTTATGATCAGTCCACTGAACACAGCAAATTGCATTCAGAAGTTTCAGTCTCTCATTTATACAGACAGATACACAAAGAAATATTTATTTTTGCATTTGAAGTAAATGTTAACTTATGCATTTATACCTATTTTTTCTTTGGATCCCCCAGCAAGTAAGTTGATATTTTCTCCTGGTAGTAATTCTAGTTGTTCAGTGCATTCAGTAAGTTGTCCAGACTCAAAGCTGCTCAAAGATCTGCAATTCAACATTTATAGTTTTATTTTCATATTTCTTACTTCAGTTGCCAAGTATATTACACAGCAAAAAGAAAAGACTCAAGAGTAACTCCAAATCCTGCACAGCACTTATAATTAATTCTAAGCAAAAATCTCAATTATCACATACATCAATGAAAGACACTAGGTTTTGCACCAAAGAACGAATCCAGTATCAAAGGGAAAGAAGAGCTCCTCTCTCTTACAGAAGCAGTCACCTTTTCAGACCTGCAGATTTTATTTCACTGCTTCCTTCTGTGTTTTTATTTTCAAGTCAAGAAATTTCAGCCAAAAGGATTTTACTATGTGTACCACAATCGTGCAGGAATGGAAAGCAATCAAGTTGTCAAATAAAAAGAAACTATCCTTAAACTTTGAAGGTCTACTCAATGTCACAAGTATTTTTTCATGAACCAGAAAAATATCAAAGGTCAGGAAATAAATGCACAAGCTACAGCTCTGAACTTCATTTTAAAAAGAAACAAAACTAAAAAATTCAGCAGCCAACACCACTTCTTTCCTATACTTTTTCCATTAAATTAGTATATTAAGGTATTTTTAGGAACCACTGAAATACATTTCATTTAAGCTGTGCAAAAGGATTCATCTTCTGCTGAGTAAAGCAGAATAAATTTGGCATCTTTTTTTCTTCAATGAAAGATTTTTTTTCTTGAATACTAAGAAGCCTCAGCAGCCAAAAAGCTACAGTAACTATTTAGAATGATGTTATCTCTTCATCTGTAAATGCCATGGCCAAGTTTTCGCCCTCCCAAGAACACACCTTTCTTCTTTGTATGCTTCTACTTAGAAACTGACATCCCGTTTTTTAAATCCATTAAAACTTGAACATTCCAGTTGTAAAACAATGAACTCTAAGGTACCATTGAATAAATGAATTATACCCTTACTTTATGTAGTTAAAATCTGCTTTCAGATTGATTGAGGTATTACTATTGCTTTTCTTCAGTTCATGGACCATGTTTTGCCACTCCTGAACAGCAGCCCAGTCGGCAATGGAAATGTAACATTCACATGCCTTGTTACCCAGGTAGTTTATCACTTCAGGTGAAGAGTCACTTGGCTTAGTCAGAACAGTTTTTCTAGTTTCTCCTGTGAAATGAAAAAAATTTATACAAACACGCACTTAAATATATATTTTCAAACAGCAGTTCTATTACTCGAACATTATTTCTATGTCTTTTGTCAAGAAAAACTCTTCATTTAAAAAAATGAAATAGTTACACAACCTTTACAGTATTATTCCACTGACACTTTTCCTAAGGAAAAAAAGAACCTTTTCAAAGAAGGTTTTGAAAAAACTTAGCTTATGTCTGTAAAGGAGTATCAAAACAGAAAAACAGAACAACTCAATTAGGAACAAAGGAGACTCATCTTCAAAGATGAAACAGAATACTGCAACCAAGTCTTAGTAGTTAAAAACCTCTAAGTAACTAGTGCACTTATGATACAATTATGTCATAAACACTAAGGTTTAAGTTATGATGATCTAAAATAAACTAGATTTAAATTAGTAAGTTACTAAATATTTTACCTATTATCTTTAGTTTCATTCAGCTAGACCTCAGTACTGCAAACCCTATCTACACATAATACTGGTTTCAAGGGCATTAAGTGGTTCAGTTTAACTGCAGACAGAAACAGGTTTTCAGATTTCAGAGTCAGACACTAGCATGGCTGTGTCACCAAATGGTCTCATTTTATGCACACACATTTAAACATGCAGTTGTATTTCTCTTAAAAAGAAAACAAACACTCACCATTCAAGGAATGCTTTGGGCTGGCATTGTTCACACTGTTTGAATTGGCCAACTTCAGAACAGTCTTGTCAAAGCCTGTTATACAGCAATCCACTCCAGTCATGGAGCAAAGGTGCTCCTGGTATTCTGCAGTTGCTTTTTCAAACCTAAAACAGTTCAATATTTCAGTCAGCATCTTAAAGAACCAGGTTGGGTTTGGGTTTTTTTGTAAACAGACTAGATTTTGAGCATTATTTTACTCCAATACTCAAAAAGCTCGTATCACTTTCAGCAAAAGAAAGGGATTAAAATAGGATACGAGTTTACTGGCAGAATTTCCAGGTTACAGCATTTGAAAAAAGCTTGTCTATGGAAGTTTTAATGTCAACTTCAAATCAAGTAGAGACAGAAGGAAATAAATGAGTTTTATATTTGACTGTCACAATTTTAATCTGAATGAGTAGAGCTGAATACTGATTAAATACATATTACATCTCTGAAAAGATTCACTGAGTATAATTGACATGGAAATTCATCAGCAGCCTTGACTCGTGCCACAGTTTAAAAGACTCAGAAGCAGAACTTTCCCTAGAAGGAAAAAACATCCAAGTTTGTTGCATCCAATAATTTGCGAAAACTTACCGCCCTTCTGCTTGCTGAGCTACAGAATTGATCCAGGAGAGGCTCTTCCCAACTACAGCAGAAGACCAGACAGCAATACCCTGAATAGCTTCAGGACAGTGAAGCTCACATAATGCTTCTACCAGCATCATAATTGTCACTTCCAATTCATTTCCCTAAATGCAAACCAAAAGTGTTATTTAACAAAACTCATGTAATGCAAGAGGCACATGGCTGTGGGTGAGGACTCAAATGTGGAAGCATTATTTCACTGTAACATCTACAAGTGTTCCTGGTATCCATCCACTGCACTGCTTTTGGAATAGCAGGGGAGTGCAGGGAAGAGTTTGTGCTGTGAACCCACAGCCTGAACACCAATGGTCAGCAATCACTGTGTGGTGGTTTTGTACCTATATGAGAATTCGTAATGGAGCACAAAGTAACGAAGAGCTATCAAATCACCTTTGGTAAAACATTTAAGCAAGTCAAGTCATGTACTGAAGAAACTATTCAACCCTTTCAAGAAGGCTTTAACTACTTTATCCACCCATCCCACCCCTGAACTCAGCTCCTAGTTAAAGAAAGGACACCCCCATGACACAGCCCTACTTCTCATACCCACAGGTAAGCAAACCACAAGTCTGGGATAGCCTCACACTAATGCAGCACCAGTTTCACAAGGTTTCCACTAAGTTAGAAATTGCTCAATTAAAACTGAATTAACTACAGCATTCGTTCCTGTGTAGTATTTGACATGTGTTCAGTACATCCTAACCTCCAATCCACAGTATCACAAATCACAATGAAAACATACAAATTAAAAATGTGGCTTTAGATAACTCATTCTTTTACATACCACTTGGTTTAGTAACTACTGATTGCCTTAGCTTAGCTCTTTTAGAATGTGATAGTGAATATTTCTGCAACAGTCTCCGTAGTTTGAAAAGAGAGTACCTGAGAGATACTATTATTAGTTTTCATTTCTGTGAGTAAATCAAATCCATGCCTGACTGTCACAGCAGGCTGGCCAGCCAGCAATCCAACTCTCATGATGGAAAGTCTAATCCGTGTCAGCCAATCCTGGCACGTCTGGCGATTGGTATAAAAGAACGTCCTGATAACCTGCAGAGACAGGAGAGAAGTTTCACAACAACATTCTTCTGCACAAACCAAAGCAGTTAAGTACTTAAGATTGATATCAAAGGCAGGAAGGTTTATTTTCTCCAGTCTTCAATTAATCTTTAAATTTATTAATGTAAATGGTCTGAAATCACATGTAGCATGCAACTGGCCAGGCACACTAGCAGGCCAAAAGTCTTAACATGAACTGACTACAAATCATGTATTACTGTCACATCAAAGTCTGCCAATTAACCAGCTTATTTCAACACTGAAGAATGTCTTGCACTTAGAAGTACACAACAGGGTACGTTGCTTATAAATAATTACTACGCTCCCCCAAAAGCAATTAAAGCTTTAAATAACTGTGTTACTTTATAATAGGCTGCTGACAATCTACAAATAAGTGACTGCTACAAATCAGAGGTACTACAGTCTTGCTGGATTTGTACCACTATGCAAGCTGGCATTCCAGAAACAAAACCTGGTTTAACATGTTCTGTAGGAACACACCAAAGTTAAAGCCAGTTAACTTTTTTTAAGACTCTGAAACTTCGAGAAGTTTTTCTGGAATTCCATGGCTAAGAACTGAACAATCCTGAAAACACTGTTCATTCACCAGACTGTTCCAAGCAACATAAGCACTGCAAGACAGACAAACCTTGGGTGGAGAGGTAAGGGCATTGGCACATCCTTCATATGCATTGTACATCAATTTTTCCAAGTTCTCCAAATACTGCAGAAGGAGAACAAGCCTGAGTTGGTTGCTGCTGTGTCCTTCATCATTGTCTGCAGTAGTCCACTGGCTGACATCTTGATCAGGGTTTAATGTGTGGGCTGCAAGGCTCCTAATAATACCTACACATTTTACCAAAACAAGGGAAAAAACAGTTACCAAATGGTATTGTATTTAAGTGTGCAAAGGGATAGCACTGCTATCTCTCAAAATCTACCACAAGTTAACAGTAATCATGCAGCATCTTTAAAATCCATAAGCATTAAAAAATAAACCCATTGTGCCTCTTGCCTTAGACTTTAACACCTTCATTACAACATTACCAAAAAAATCTCATCAAAATAAAGTGTATTTTTCACTTTACCTTCAATTGTTTGAAATGTATCTTGGGCTCTCCCCAGAGGAGTTCGTAGCTTTGAGAGAACAGTGAACTGAGCTGCTTCCCAGACAGCCCATTGCCACAGCACAGCATCAGTCTTCAACAGGTTCCGGGGGATGGTTGGCTGATCTCTCTTATCTAGCCTTTGACAGCTATAGAATAACCTTTCTAACCAATTATCCTTCCTGAAAGAAAACATCAGTGCATTAACAAGTTTATACTGTACACACTTCATCTCCCTACTGTTCACAAACAAATCTCGCACAAAATTAACTTCCAAGCAGCAATGTATATAGGAAAATATGCCAAAAAGTGTGTAAGATGTTTATAAATACTTAAAAGTATAAAAAAAGTTTGAAAGTAAAGCAACATAAGACTGCAATGATAATTACAAATTTTAAACTAAATGCAACTTGGACTTGTTTACTATAAATTCAACATTCATAGATTTCAGTTCTACAAGGAGTTCTTACCCAGTTCGGTGGAGGTTCCCATACAAAATAAAACTAATGACATCAGAGAAATCCTGTGGGTGGAATGTGTTACTTGGAGCTTTGCTCATGTGACTTCTTATAGCCAAAGAAATTTCTTGTATTTCAGTGTGGGTACGGTTACTGCAGGAAGAGAGGGAAAACAACCCATGCTGTAATATACTTGAATAAACAAAAGAGAGTTGTAGAAGAGTTACACACTCACTATATCTATACATAACGAGTAGAAGTAATTACATGCTTTGGTATTAATACCAAGTGTTTTCAGAGTTCAGGTCTTCAAGATAAATTACAGGACATAATATTGTTGAAGCTCCGGATTACAGGGACCTTACAGATATTCAGTGTTTGTTTCAAGAAGCGATGCACAGCTAATCAAATGTATTAATTATTGTGTACTACCATACTGCTCTTAGACCAGTAAAAGCATAGGAGACATAGCAAGACACTTAGAGTCATAGAGGGCTGGGTGAGACCTTTAAGATCATCAAGCCCAACCATCAACCCAGACCTACCACTGTAAGCTCATGCTTTTTGATTTTGAACTAAGACAGCACTATGACAGTCCACTGGCATTATTTTTCAGGTTAATGTCTCTGAAGAAAGTAAACCATTATTTACACTGAAGTTGGTCTGAGCAACTCACCTCAACACAACATCTAAACGAATTGACTTGAGAAGTTTTCCAAAAGCTTGTCTCACACGAGCACCACTATGGACAAGCTGAACACGACACACATCAACACACCTGCAACACCAAAAAGGAAAGAGGTGTTAATATCCCCATCATCAGCATAATTCACAAAACATACAGAACTCTGTGCAAGTACCTCTGTAAAAGGTCATCTGGAAGGGAGGAAGACAGGGCATGAAGGCTACTACATGCCTGAAGACAAATGTTCACATCCTCCAGAAGTGCTGAATTAAGGAGTAGAAAGGAGGAAAAAAAAAGTTATTCTTGCTGGAATTAGGTAATTTCTGCACTACTCTGCATTTGCTCCCATATTATTTACAGATTTTGGTATTGAATACATCACAGAACCGTTCCTGTGCTTTGATAAATGATTTGTGACTGCGAAATTGATCTACCAAAAATGTCAGTGATGTGTCAAATCTCTTAAGATTGCAATTCATTTTAAAAAAATTAATTGTTTAAGTAACAGGCAGGGATCCACTTTAAAAAAATCATAAAAATAGTCTAACTTCTTGCACAATACAACCTTGAAGCATCCTTAAAAGTAAATTAAACAAGTACAGTTGCTACTATCAGTGGGACAAGGCTATTTATGCACTTAATTTTGAAATGTAAAAGACAGTTAAGTAAAAATTTTCAGTATCTTACTGTTTGCTAAAAGTCCTTTGCAAAACTTATGAAAAGATGGGAGAGAAAATAACGGTGTATATGTTTCTGATTTCTTCATCAGAAGAGCCACTTCCAAAGCCCATGTTGTGAGTAGTTTCCTTCAAAAACCAAGAGTTTAGTCACTCTACACAGCTACAGAAAGGTACTTTCAAACTACTTCACATTGTTCATCGGTATATTCATAGCTCACACTTTCTAAACAAGTAATTTTTTAACTTTAAAGATGTCCCCAGCTTTCACAGCATTTTGGTAATACAGGATGGCAACTATTGCAAAAGGATAATTTCAGTGAGCAAACCCTTTATTTCAGTGAAGTTTGATAGCTCTGCTTCTACTGCATAGATCTCAGGATGGTTTAACTTCTCTAGTTTTCATATATAAAAACAAGCAGGCTGCTTTTTTCCACAATTTCACTAAGAGTATTAAAAAACCCAAACATTTGACAGGTTAAATTTACCCCAAGTTTTACAAATTCAAATTACACTGGTTTCTGAATTAATGTATTCTACTGGATAAAAAAAAAATTCCCAATTTAAAAGAATATTTTCCTTACCTGATATCTTGAGTAAGGTTATCCTTCTTAAGCAGTAGCCCCAAAAGGTTCAGTATGATTGAGAAATGTTTTTTTGTTGCTGTAGTTACAGTACTTATAACTGCTCCATCAAACAGAGAGGGAGAGGAAGAACTGAGGCTACTGGATATGAAATGATCGTGCCTGAAAAGGCAAGGAAAATCAAACTGTAAAAGTACCCCAAGATTAGAGATACTTCCCTGAAGTTTACAGGGGGAGGGAAATCATCAACAATCAACAGCAAAAGTTAAATGAACACATAGACACACAAACCACACTCTGTCAAAACCCAAATATTTTGATCCCTAGCCTAAAACCAAAAACAGTTAAAATTGTATATTCCCTTGCTTTAACAACAGTTTGTATTAATGAGGTCTAAAATGTATTTACATCTGTTGTTTACATCTCATTACCCTTCCCAGATCTCTCAGTACGGAAAATAGTAAATAATCTTTCCTAAATTACTTTCAGTAAAGTTCTGCCTCAGTTATCTCTATTCAAACACAAGATTTCTAATCTGCCTTTGAATAAAAGGCCAACTTTAAGCCAGGATATGCTTTCCTGGCTGAGACACAGTTTCCCTGCAATTAATGGAAGGAAAAACTAATTAAGGAAGTTTGGGCAAAAGCTTGATTGTAACAGTCTATTTCATTTCATCACTCCAACAATATATTCTATTCACATCAGCCCATCCTAGTGCTCCTAAAACACTGCTGAATTATCAAGCCTCATACCTGGAGCAGTGTGAGTACAGTGTGTAGAGCACTGCATACTGCACAGCAGGGAAGTGAACGGCTATGTCACCATGAACAATCATCAGGTTTTTACTCAGCAGTGCAAACACAGTCGGAGAAAGGGCCCACATCTATAAAACAACAGAAACATAAAAAGTAGGATCTACTTTTAACTGTAATTTTCACACCAATTAATGTCTTTCCCTTTTTCTCCACAGGAAATAATTTAACTCTATTGTTTTCTGACTCTTAAATATTTTCTTTCCAATTTTTTAGAAGTCTGTTAAAAGCAGTTAATGTTTTTATATGGAAGAACTGGAAAGTGTTTTCATATGGCTAATATACTACCAAAGGACACTTTACAGCTGCTTTTATCTGTCTTGAGTTTCAAAAGCCATTACTATGATGATCTTAGCATTAAACCCTTAACCCTGATAAGATGCTCTTCCCTAGAAACTGCTTTTCATTATTTAACAACTAGAGATACAGTCCACCCACTGTTTCCTCTAAGTTTTAACACTGGATGTTTTTCTGAAGCTTAGGAAGCTCAGAGACAAATATGATCATTTCAGTTATACATATGTGCCCTACTGGTGTAATACATTAATTTTAAGTAATCAAGTATTTTTATACCTATTGCATGAACTGTCTGTTGAGTTTTTACTCACCCCAATTAATGAGTTTTTAGCATTTCCAATAGTACTTAGAGCACTGAGGTCGAATATAACAACAAACTTGGCATTATCCACATTGGATATAAGCTTCTTGAAAGAGTCATGCTGGATTTCGGAACAGGCCTCAGGAAGATGTAAACTATGGAGCAGACTATTTAAAGCACAGGTCATTTCTCCTAGAATCAACCTGTAAGCAGTCTCCAGAACAGGGATGTTCTTCAGGCTCAATACAGCTTGGTATACAGCGAGGGCTGCTGCAACGACCTTGAGAACACAATGACAGCAATAACTGATTAAAACAAATCATAAAATACACTAATCAGCAACAAAGAATTTAAAATCACTCTTCTTTATCTATGAATAGCTTAGTCTGATACAGATACCTATCTTCATTTTTCTGTACCTCTTACAGAACCCACCAATTATTTTCTAGATCATCCACCTAACATGCTGAGTATCAAAGCCAGATGAACTAAGCACTTCTCTACCTGGAATGATGGCAAACTTACCAATTTTTTATCAAATCTAAATGCTAAAACAAAGAAGTAGCTACATCTGGCTTTTCAGAAGTTTCAGATATTCAGTTAGACTAAAAAAATGTATTTAAGGTGAGCTTTACAGCTTAAGTTTTACAGCTTAATATATTCTAGGAAGTGCACAAAGGCTGCTGGAATACACCTGTAGAAGTTACTTACTCTTACCTCTTTCTCCTTATGATAACGAAGAACAAGTAGTTTAGACTCTGGTATAAATAATTTCTCTACAAATGATGATGGTAGTTTTGTATTTATTTGTTCAACAATCTGGGGATAAAAACCAAAATAAGTGACTTTACCTGAATTTTTACTAATTATTGAAGATTAATCAAAATACTGTTTTTCTAGTCCCTCACAACAATAAAAACATGTACAAACCAGTGTCAACAGATTCAGGACCGAAATGACGTAGTCAGTGCCACAAGTCTGACAATTTTCCATTTGATCTAATCCATAGGTGATGACCATGTCACAGTGTATGGTCATACTGGGATCCAGGCTGCCAAGTAAAACCCCAACACACTCATTGGCAGCTGTGAGCACAGCTTCAGAAAAGAACACTTGGTTTGCTGCAGTCACACATCTCATTACTCTGTACAGAACCTGCAAAATTAAAAACACAACTGAGTTAAACTCCATTAAAGAGAGATGCTAATTAATTGTATTCACACCCATTTGATATCCTGTCCCATCACCTGCTCTGCAGCTTGTTCAATTCTATTCTGAAAAATGTCATCTTGACATTACACTTCAGAAGTGTAAGAAAAAACAAACTTTCAACTGCTTGGTTTCCAATTCAATTAGACACCTACAAAACCTAAGTTCATGATTCACAGTTCTGTTCAGTTCCAACTAAGATCAACAGAACTGCCCTTGAAAAGACAGAGGAGTTTTCTTGAGCTTTGGTCACAAGAATCCCCTGCAGATTAAGGCAGAAGTTACATAACTGTCTTGTCTTCAAATGGGAAATCCATACACTTATTTACCCAAGAAGTTGTGTCCCTCACAAAATTCTGCAAGGGCATGAATTCCAGCTGTGCAGGTCATCCAGCAACCACAGGACTTTGACTGCAGGTATTTTTATCTTATCTCCTCACGCATTTCAGAACTATATCAGCTACTTAGCATGTTATATAATATTTATTCTGAGTTTACACCATCCTATAATATAGAGCTAGAAAAGTTTGCTATCAGATTTAATAGATAAAATTTCAACAGAAATAAAAGCCATCACATTTTATAAAATCAAACTCATATCTAGAATTCAAGTTTCTATAGTGGCATAGTTATCTGAATAAACAGTAACAAGGTTTCAAAGGTAACAAGCAAACCCAGCCACATGAAGTTTAAATGTATAAAAAAATTAGTTTCTGATACATTTTCCATGTGCCACTATCACAATCTATACTTTAATAAAATTATTGTAGCATACTTCTTGAAAAAAATAGATTTACTCAAAGCTGAGAATATACATATTCATGTAACGTTCGTAAAACCTAAATCAGCTCAGTCAATGGCATTGCTTGCTGTATGGTGACAAAAGAGGTGAGCAACAAAGCAAATGGAGTTCTTACATCAGTTACATAAGCTTCTGTAATTGGTGGTCCTCTGATGGGGCTGAAGCGCTCCCCAATGCTCCTCACCACGGTGCTGAACACCCGCAGAAGCGCAGCCAGTTTGGGCAGCGACACCGAGGGAGGAGGAATGTCCTCATCTACTGACTCCCCAGAAGCCACGTGGCTGAGGTCCTGCAGCACACAAGGTTTCTGTATCAGCACACATCATTGACTTACACGTGGGTAAAATATCAAAATGTAAGATTGAAAATACTTAATCTCTTTTCCATTAAACTGTACAATCCAATTACAGATGTATTTATCCAGTATCTCTTAACTACACACACATATGAAGGTGGGATATAGGCACACAATGACAACGAGAAGTCACAGAGTTTAGCCACTGAAAAAAAGTACTCAGACTATATCTTGTAAATTAAAACTGAGGCTTATGAAGTTCCTGGTCTCTGGAACACGATCGCCTCTATTGCTGCACTGTTACAACTGTTGTCTGCACGCTTTTACCTCTCTTCCAAGAAATTCCCATCCCCAAACTGGAGTGGAGATGTTTGACTGGCCATTCCCATCACATATGCAAACTATGTCGATCTGGAGACCAAGAGTTCACTAACAGACTACTCCATGCCAGCTGGCACCAGTGCCTGGGAACATTCCCAGAAGTGCTGATCTCATTAGTAGAGCTGTAGCCTTGCTCTACCCCACTGTGAGATAAGCACACTGGCTGGAAGCACCTCCTCCATGTTAGCACACGTTATCTTAAAACTCTTCCGTGACTAAGAATACACACATTGACCAGAGCAGCAGCCAGCTTGATAAGCAGTGATTTACTGCTCTGCCCTGTGAATCCTAAAGCTGCCCCAGCAAAGGCCCAGGTGTACAGAGAAGGACACTGGCCAAATTATTGATTCTGCTTTGAGTGACACAAATAATGCTTCAAGTACAATTTTACCTACAGGACCTGCATATTAACATACACAATACAGTATAATTGACCTGTAAGTACATATTCATATGAGCACATATCCTTAAAAGACAGCACTACCCCCCAACCCCAAAGCTTTCTTTAATGACAGCATCAGATAAACTCTATGCCCTGTTAACTTCGCAAAGGTTACAATGTCAAAATGAAGCACATAAAATGAATATAATCTCATTTTCCATCAGTTCCTGCTGCATTATTTCCTGCACAATGTAATCTGCTGCTTTATTTAAAAAGACAGATTTATCATTACTCTTTTGAAGCATTAAGATTTCCTTTCTCTCCCCAACAGTTACTAGTTCTGAAACATTCTGAGGTTGGACAATTAAATAAAGCATCAAGGGAAAACCGTAAGCTGTCTTCACATCAGCTCTTGAAAAATAAAGGCATTCCTGTTTGGTCAATTGTTTATAGTTTTATTGCAACACTATATTCTCAATCAACAGTGGCTAAAGGCCTGGTTGTGATACTAATTAAATAGTTCATGAGTATTTGTGCAGTTGGTCACTGTACATGACTGAATCATACTCCTTAATTTGGTCCTCTCTTCCCCAGGAAAGCCATGTAATTTTATTTTCTACAAAAGTAATACAGCCATAAAAATCACAGCTGTGGGTTTATTAAGAAAAACATAACAGTTAACTCTGGTATATACCATAAAGTCTTGTTTACCTCAGCATAAGCTTCCATATCTTCCAAAAACTGACCCAAGAGTGTGGTAGAAAAAGTTAGATCAGCCACCCAAAAGGGCTCCAAGCTCTGCAGCCATCCTGTATAAAAACACCAAGCCAATTAATACAGAGTGACATGCAATCATTAAGTTTTAGTTGCATATTGCTGAGGGAAAAGTTGCTGAGCTAAGAGGTCATCTACATGAAAATACTAACACTAGATGTTTTTAAAAGAAATACAAATTGTATCTCCCTCTTCTGTCCTTTTGCAAAAATTATTTTAAGGTTCAGTTCTGCCCACAGCAGTTAAACACCAAGGACAGAATCTAGACCTATAACACAAGAGGCACAATAAACTTGCTGTGCATAACTCCCAAGAAAACTGATAAAGCTATTGGAAAAACTCTCCTCATTTTTAAAATGCCAGTACAGTATCTTGATGAGAGATTTTCTAAAAGTGCATAGGGAAAAAAACATATCCTTTCACAGAGGATACACTAAAGACCTATAAATTTATTAAAGATTGGTACAAAATGGCACAAAACAATTGGTATTTAAATGTACCCTGAATAAAGCATCCCATTTTTCCAGAATTAGCATAAAATGGAAAATGCAAATTTACTAAAAAGTTAGGAACAAAGTATCTTGTTATGTAGCCAGAAACTCAATTTGGTTTTATGTCAACTTCCATGTCAGAAGAACCAAACTGGTGTAAGTAAATTCCCCCAACATCTGCAAGTTAGAGCAGGCTGTGAGACTCTCCATGAGCTCCTCTGGCCAAACTTACCAGAGACCTGTTGTGTCAAAGAAGGTTTCTGAGTATGATCTATGTGCCATCCAACCAGTATGTCCACTGTGTCCTGGGAAGCAATTGTGAAAACAGAGTCATTGCCCAATTTGCTGCACCAACATTTCTATTGTAGAAAGAAAGCACAAAGCACAAAGAAAGCTTACCCTAAAATTGGTGCTGAAAATGTGTGGGTAGCATCGAGACACCAAAAGGATGCACTTGACACACTTGCACAGTAACTCTGGTGTATCAACATTTTCTAGGATGGACTGCAGGCTGGTCATTACAAGCTGAAAAGTAAAGCAAAGCCATCAGATATTTCACATTAAAACATGAGAGAGACCACATTGTAACAAACTACTTTGATTCAATCAACAAAACTCTACTCCTTCTGCAGGAACAAAATGTAAAAAGCATCACATACACTGCATGAAAATAATCACTTCAAGGGGGCATTTGCTTGATACATAGCAGAGCCAGGGAACACCTTTCTTTAGTCTTTAGCCACAGAACAACTGTGTAGTTTTAAGTCCTATTTCTCCTGCCAAAGCTTTCTGGCTCTGTAAAGTAACTATTAAAGTGGAGCACAGACCTGGCCATAGCTGCTCTATATCCAAAATAAGAAACACTAAAACTTGTACAAGGGGACCTCATCTTGTCTACACACATCCTAGTCCTTCTCAGATCTAATTCCAGTCAGAAATTGCAAATAGGAGGTGGCACAAAACAATCAAAAGGTTGGATTTTGTGTACCATTACACATAAGTTCTCTTTCTGGTCTCAACAAGATTCTTCTTGGATCTGCCATAAATACTAGAAAGTTACATCAAAATATGTATGATCCTACAAAGACTCGTCATTCTTTTCTAATTTAACCAGAATCAAAGAATCCCATTCAGTCAGAAAGTTCCCTCCCAGTTGTAATGATATTTACTTATTATGTCAATATAGCATTACTTACTGTTCATTCCAGTTTAAAAAGTTCATTCAAGCACTGCATTGAGAAAATCATTAATAATCATGTTTTAACTTGTAGTTTTACCTGCATTAAAGATGAAAATGCTTTCTTTTCTCCTACAGTCTCCAATGCTTTGTAGGTTGCACACAAATAAAGAAGTTTAACTTCATCTTTTGTGGATGAACTGAATTTGCTAAAAATCCATTTAAAGATCTTCTCAGCCTCGTAGCTCAGAGAAGCACAAAGAAGGCCAAGACAGCAAGCTCCTTCCTGTCTCAATTCCTGAAGCAATTTGCTACTGTATTTTTGGAGAGAAAAAAAGAAACTTGGGATCTTCAGCCATGACAGCAAAACAGAAGCATGAACAAAACTATGCATTTTCTAAAGCAAAAGAAAATATATGCAGAAATTAAGCTGCTTCTCTCCTACTTAATGGCAGCAGTGGCGAAGTTAAGACAAAATTCTAAGAAATAATATTTCGATGGAGTACAGCAACTTGAATAAAAGCAGGCAAATGTGCTGTTTTACTAGCAACACACTATCCAACAGAAACAGTTCTTAACATGCAGCTGACTTTGGGAAACAATACTGACCTAAGCACCTAAAAGCCCCCACAAACCTCAGCATCCTCTACATACATTCTCAATCGGATGTAAATAAGTCAGCTTGTAAAAAAACTCATTTCATTTTGGAAGCTACACCACCACAGCATTGCACAGCTCCACCAGCTGACTGAACACACCTGAGACAGACTCCCCACTACCCACAGCAAAGCCACACTTGTGCCTTCACATTCTGTCCAAGGGAGGTGTACTCTGGACAGCCCAACAGTACTGTTGATACACCTAAGAGCCTTTACCCCCCCCCCAAATTTCATTCTGTTCCTGCAAGGGGACACCCATGCAAAATTAGCACATTAATTTCTCTCAAACTTTTCCCTCTCTATTTCAAACCTAATGCTGACATTATTTTTCCCCTTTAGAGCATTTTTTCCACTTACCTTTCATTGAGCACATCATGAATGGCAGTCAGGATATTATCCAGTTGTTTAACAAGTACCTGTAATATAAGATACATAAAAGGTATAAGCACAGTAATTGCCTCCACAACAGGTCCTGTTTACACTCACATTAAACACAACATTGCCAATTCTCCTTGCCAAGAGAATGCCATTAAGCTTTCCATGGCCACTGCAGACTAGCATAAGCTATATTAAGCAACACTGCAATATTATCCTAGATGTTATATTTGATATTTATTTACAGTAGCCATGAAAATACTGGCAGCCTGCTATCAAGGTTTGTTCCAAGTTTAGTTCTTGCTGATAACATTCATCACCATGGAAGACTCAGCTCACGAGTAGCATCTACTAAAGACCAAATCTCTAATACTCATAAATCAATTCTATCACTGGAAAATTTAACGGAGCCCATAACATAATCTGAAGAATTAAAGTTTCTACTTAGGCAACCCTGCATTTTAGTGAAATGGGATACAATTTTGGAGATGAAACATTATTGATGAACCAGTGCTTCTCAGTAAATATAGACTTGTTTTCCTAATATGCACTAAATCTCTGCCACACTAGTGATTTGACTGAAAAAAATCACACATTAGCTGCAACTGCATAACATCTTAACAGGGAGTTTTCTTGACAAGTTAATAAGGTTTATTCTCTTTTCTTCAAAAAGACATTCTTCTTTAACACAGTGGATGGTACCCAGTTTTTGTTTTAAGTTTTGAGCAACATCATGCTTTTGAGGGTGGAGGGATAGAGATCCACATGCTTGACCCCTCAGAACTCGTAAGGGCATTTTGAAAATGTGCCTGGTACCTGCAAGACAGGCTAAAAAGGAAAAGACATCTCTATAATTTAGAAGCTGAAGCAGGACTCCATTAGATGACAAGTGACTACTGACTTCTACCACTTTACTCTGAACTCATATTTCAGCCCTGAAGATGAAAAGAACTCAGTTAAACCACACTAAGTAGTGCCAAGACCTGCAGGAACTACTGCTAGGTTAAACACTGTCTACCATGAAGTTTTGGCCTTGGTATCACTTGACATCTGATCTTATTCTCATTAGTGAGCTCAGAGAAGCTTCTAGGTAACAAACTTTTAATATTCTGACCACTAACAAAGTTTGTCATTACAATGGTAATTTCAGTACATTCTGAGATACCAATAAACCTAAATAAAATGCAGTTACAAAATAAAATTTTAAAATGGGGAAAACCTCATGGAGAACACTGGAAGTAACTAAAAATAACCGAAGAATAACTGTGGAAAGCATTTACTTCCTAAAGCCTTGTAGTAACAAGAGGAAGGCTGAAGTGTTAACTAGGCTTGCACAAGGGCTGCTTACACCTAGGTGCACAGACCAGAATATTCCCCATATCCAAGTCTCTCTCCCTTGTGCTCAAGGAAAAGAGCACAATTATCAATGGTTAATTAACATACAATGAAAAAACAAACCAATTTCTCATTTATAATGACAGATACAGCTCCCACAGCTAAAGTGTTAGAGCACTGCTTGCAAATGAGTGGCAGGATATTAAACCATCACTTCCTGCTTTTTCAGTACTTGGAGAACTCTTAAGCTTTCCAAAACAGTGGGGGAGATGTGTCAGACAATATGCTCTTTAATATTTCATTTCAAAATATGTAATATTAAAAATTTATACCCACAGTGGGATACTTCCCTTCCCATCCCCATATCCTTAAAAAACACTTGAGGACATTAGAGACTTCAGCAAACCACCAGAACTCCTAAAGATGTAATGAAAACAAAGATTTACTTAGTTCTCTTCCCACACACAGAGATGTTTAGTTAGAAAGCTGAGTCGCTCTAAGATGAGTTGTTCACAAGAATAAATACCTGTGTATTTTTAATTTAAAATACAGAAACAGTTCTTGAACAAGACAACAACACTTGACTTCCCCTTCCCTCCGCTTCCTTTCTGAGGGATCCAGAGGCTATTCCTAAGAGCAGTCAAAAAAAGCCACACACATGCCATGTCAATTCCTATAGTTCAGGCATTCAGCAGTTTAGTTTAAGGCAATACATCCTAATAAAACATTTCCTGAATTATGGAAACAAGACAGACAATCCAGGAACACACTCTCCTTCCTTGTGGAATGAAATTCTTTCTATACAAGATAATCTTGCAGACATATCCCAATACCCAGATTTGAAAAAGACAGTTTTACAAAACAAGAAATACCCAATGCTACGGAAAAGGAAGAATTGCTGACCAGTTTGTTTTCTGGTTGCTGAATGAATTCTTTCAGTTGCTTTACAGTAGCCAGTCTTCGGTCTCTGTCGTCTTCCCGAGTAATCCTCCGAAGAAGATTTGACAGTCGAGACTCGTCAGAATAAGACAACGGTCGCTCTGGAAAAAGCAATTATTTATTTTTTCCTACAGCATTTATCAACAGTACTCTATTGTCCAATATGTGTATGAGTGGAATCAATAGGTCATAACAGTCGTTTAAGAAAACAATTCAAAATAAATCCTGATTGGTTTTAAACTTTCATAAAAAGAAAGTTAAATGTAAAATCCAATTTAGCTACCAAAATAGTTTATTTCTTCATGTGGACAGCCCAGTACCTGTGTTGAACTCATTCAGAACTAAGCAGAACTGTCTTGCTTCTACACAAAATCCTGAACTTAGTTTCCTCCTACATAAATGGAATTTTAAAAAATGGTGTAGGGTAAGATTAAAGCAGACTTCTCTTAGAATAAGCAAAAATAATTCAACAAATAAAATTTTTAGAAAACCTTGTGGAAAAAACAAGTGGCTTCCTGAAGCAAAGAACCAGATTTAAGTTCAAGCAACTACAAAGAAGGAATATTTTCTCTCCAACAGGTAGCAGGGTTCTGCTTCAAACAGGAAAATAGATCTGCTCTTCATTTACTGAGGAACAAAAGCTCCCAGCATGAAGAGGGACCTGCTCACATCAGCAGATCATTACGGGGGAGAATGAAAACCTCCCTAAGACAACACTTCACTGAACTTGACCAACAGCATGAGATACCAGAGAAGGTCACAATGCAGCTCACCCGCCTCAGGGACAAATTACCTATGAATTCATACAAATAATTAATTGCCCTCATTTGAAAAAAGGAAACAAAATTTCTTTCAATAAGTTGAACATTAGATGTTTCATGGTGGTTCAAATCAGAGGATTCATGGAATATGATGAGGTATCCTTAGTCAACATGACTAATGAGAAAATCCGAGACAGCTACA
The DNA here is from genome assembly GCF_017590055.1 of Onychostruthus taczanowskii. Lineage (NCBI taxonomy): Eukaryota > Metazoa > Chordata > Aves > Passeriformes > Passeridae > Onychostruthus > Onychostruthus taczanowskii. The sequence goes on from NW_024499128.1 coordinate 5,857,016, forward strand.
GAGCTTTCTGCTCTACTCTGCTAGACATCAGTCATCTGATGTGACTAAAGCAGCTTTGTCTTTATTCACTTAATAGCTAATCTACATTGGCATTACTCCCCAAGAGTGTCAGCTAATTCTAAAGTCACAATTACAGCTTTAAGAAAAAAACAGAAGCAAAAAACACTAACCAAGAACACGACTGAAGCTACACTAATCAAAGCACTAGTTAACAAATACCTGTGACATCCAATTTGTGAAAATTCAGCAAGGTCTCAGCCACATGCTAACTCACAGAAGACTATTTTTAAAATTGGTTAATGAATATACTAACAAGAAAACATCAAAGAACTTAAAACCCAAAATCTTGTTGCAGCATAATCCCATTGTATTTTAAAGAAGATACAGAAAACCAAAACGACTTGCTGAAACCTACAACAATCAAAAACAGCAAAGTTCAAAAGAAGAAACTCTTGAAATCTGGCATTTCAAGGAGAGAAAACATACAAGTCATAGGCAGCAACTTCAGTATTCCAAAATTATATATCCTAACCTTTTAAGTATTAAATACATGCTCACATACCCAGGAAAACAGTCTGAATTAACTACTATTTAGTACTGGCACAAAGTTATTTTATTTGAAGAGTTTTCAATAAACATAAAAAGGCACCAAAAGGACTACATAATTTTAGACCAAGACACCAGAATGGAATTCTAAAGTCTGAGTTTAACCCATTCCTAAAATCACATTTTTGAAACAGTCATGTCACCACTTACACCTCAGCTCTTCCACCTGCAAAGCACACTGAACATTCTTATTTCTGCTCTGACATATTAATTCGTGAGACGAAACAGCCTGTCCTCATGTTTATAATGTGCCTGGCACAAAGCAGCAGTTTTTACCAGTGGCTCAACTACTACTTATACTAAGTGATGCAATAAGTGACAGTGCTTAGTCATAAAGTTTCTATTTTCATTCAAAAAATGCTTAGAATAACTTCTTTTTGCCTTTTTTTTTTTTAACTATGACTCAAACCTCAAATAGTGGGAAGAGTGAAGCCTTCTTCCTCAAAAACACAAGCCCAGCATTCCTGCACCCTCTTGAAACTCCAAATTTGTTCTTGCTGCATCTCCCAAGACCTTGCCCACATTCTTCGGATACTTCCAGCTCCTCCCTGGCCTCTATTCCTCATCAAGAGGGAGCAGGAGCAGTGGCAGGCTCAGGACGTGATCACTGCTTGAGCTGCAGCCCAGGGAGAACAGGGAAAGGCTGAGCTGCTCCCAACCATTGCTGCTCTTCCCACACTGGGGCTCATTAATTACCAACTTTTTACTCAGGCATCCATTTGCAACAAATCCAAAGCAAGTTCTCCTTCTTATAGATGTCTCTGCCAAATCTGGCTAACCTAGGGTAACTCTAAGTAAGGGTTCAAAAGCCATCTAAAGGAAATTGAAAGATTAACAGCCTAAGCCAGGGAGTTGAGAGACCTGCCAAACCTACGGAGGAAGCCCCAGCACAAGGAACAGTAAAACAACACAAAAAACAAGCAAAACGAGTTTCCATCAACACCATGTAATCATGTATCACAAAAAATAAAATCCATACAGACTGCATAACCACAGTGAACTTTTCATATTCCGAACACAAGAAATATTGCCAAAAGAGATATCCTCTTCCTGAAAATCAGCCATGTCCTTACCCTGTGATTTCCTCATGTCTTTTGTGGCTAAAGCACGATTCCCATGCGGAACACTGGTAAAATCAGGACTGGTCACATTGTTAACTCTCAGCTCTTGCCCCAACGACTTCCGACCATAAGTATTTTCCCCAGATCCTCCATTGACACTGTAGCCACCTGTGGACAAACCAATGTGACATTAAAACAGGCTCTCAGACCACACATTTACCAGCGTGTTGAGTGGTGACTTATTCAATTCATAAGCAAATTAGCAGCTCTATCTTCTACCACCTCCTTTAGCTTCTTCTTCTCTTCCACATGCATCAAAGTTTTGCTATATCCTGTAAGTTTCCAGGCCACAGATTAAGAATCTCATCTGGTTTTTTTTGGGGTACATGAAAAAAACACTATTGTCATAAAGTTTAATATCAATTTTGTTGCGGAATCTCATCTGGTTTTTCTTTGGGTTTTTGTACATGAAAAAAACACTATTGTCATAAAGTTTAATATCAATTTTGTTGCATTTAATATTTTCTTATTATTACTTTGACTTGAAAGGCTGTGTAAAATACAAGGTCAAACTGCTAGCACACATGGCTAGATATTTTCACTTACTTGCTCCTTTATGTACATGAAATCTCCACTCTGTTTTTACTATGAATCCACCACACAAGCTAAGTAAAATGGCCAAAAAAAAGAAAGTTTTTGAAAAGACAAATATGATCTGCCTGCACAGATTGAACAACTCTCCTTAAACATAAAGGTCAACATTTTCACTAATACTGGCATCATCCTCAATTAAGGAGTCTACATTCTACATTCTCCCACTTAAGATACGTCTTTGATAACAATATAAAATGAAAATAAAAGCATCATTTTGAGTAATTCCACTGATCTTACTCCTAGATCCACAAGAATAAACATACTCAAATGCTGAGACTGGAAATTCTCCAGCCTGCCACACCACTTTGAGGGGCAGGTTCCTCCCCTCAATACTGCAGAGAAGTGAAACTGCTCCCTGGACCTGCCCAATCCTCCACTCAATGTACTGGAGCTCACCTCCAAGGAACATTTCTGAAGTGCCTTCCCTGCTCAAGACAGAGAAGAATCAACTAATAAAGTTAAACAAGAAAAAACATGCAAGACTTCTTTCAGAGCAGATATTTCCACAAGTCCACCTGCTTCAATGTATAAAAGAAGGCCTGGGGAAAAGGAAAGGTGGCTCCCCATAAGTGGCTGCCTACTAAGACTAAAGGATTGATAAAAAAAGTGGAATTCAAACGTTCAGGTGCACCTGGACCTTAGTAGATGTAACAAATATTTCTTTAAGGCAAAACATTTGATGAAAAGCAGATATTAACTAGCAGTATACATTTGTGCATTCCTATAACCATGGGGCTACCCTACCATTACAGAAAGCCTCGTGCAAATTCATTTGTAATTGGTCAATTACAATTACAGTAAAGCTAGTTTGTATCTATTTAGATTTACAACAATATTTTTTACAGCTCAGTTTCTAAACAGAAACTAGCAAACATGCCACTTTCACATTATTTTGTCAGAACAAACCACACTGTCCTATGAAGGAAGTAAATTCTAACAGCAATTAATGAATGCATTTGAGCCTAACCATAAGAGTCACATCTTTGGAGGTTTTCAAACCAGAAAAACTTCAAAAAATTATCAATTTGTAAGTGATTATCATTATTAACACCAGAAACTGGGGGGAGGTGAATAGGGGGCATATGGAAGCCAGGACAGAAAATCTCAAATGAAAATTCCATGCTGGCAGACTCCAGCAGATGAACTGAAAAATCTTAGTAAACAAAGGAAATATTTTGCATCTTTAAGCTTAGAAGTTTCTCAAATAACAAAAACTAACTAGATACACCTGGAACTTGGTTTTATAGTTAGAATATCCTAATCACTTCTTTTCAAGTCACACCTGAACAAAACAGCATGAAGTGCTGAGCTAGCAGAGACATGCCCTGCAAGAGCCAGCACTGCAGGGAGAGCCAGCTACATTTTTCTTCTCAAATGGCACTTTCCCAGCAACTTCACAAACTACCTTTCTGAATTTGTCCAAAACTTACTATGTCACTGCACTACCAGCACATTATTTAAATATCAGCACCCTTCAAATGACAAGAACAACCTCCTATGCCAGTCTGTGTTAAACACAGTACAACATTCCACATTAGCAGACAGACAAATACACTCACCTCCTAAGCAGTTTCTCTACTGAAGTAAAACAAATCTTAAGGTTCTCAAACTATGCAGATAAACACGCTTCATGCTTCTGCCACCTACTAATACTACCTTCTACTTATAAAAAGATTAATTTGCATCCATCTGTAACTTCCCCTAAGATACAGCAATTATTTACAACCAGTTACAGGCCAGAGAAATGGGGGGAGTTCAAATGCTTTTTAGGTTCCTGAACAAAAACTCCCACACTACTATTCCTGTGAGATTTTCTCTTGACTCTGGCCTGCCTGAGGATTTACATAGTCAAAAAGTGACTCTGCAAGTAAGAAATCCTCCAACCTGAGATCTGTATTTGGCAATTAAAGAAAGAAAAAAAAATCAGAATATAGATTTTTCATAATTACAGAGAAGATATTATTCTGACTGTTTAGTTATCTCCTAGAGATAGCAATTACATCCTAAAAATAAAAAAAAACAAAACCAAAACCAGTAAAAAATGTATGAATCACACATCACATGATTTACATGAAGTCAGACTGAGGTACATGAAAGTAGAAACTGCCATTAATGATAAGAATATAGATCTGACTACTAAACAAAGATTCCAGTTTGGTGCAGTGAAGCTACAACAGGCAACAGAGCAGTCTAGTAGCCTGTTTAATCCAATACCAGAAGTACTGGAGACTATTCAGGAAGAAATTACAGCCTGAAGACCAGAATATTATTCTTCAGAACAAACTACTTATTCTGTTAATGCATCAAGGCTTCTCTTGCATTCTTCTAACACAACTGCACATTTTTCTCAGTATTCACAACAACCACAACATTTCTTTGATCTCTGACAAATCTCCCAAAACAGTGATACTGTGGCAACAAGACAAATCAGTTCACTGCCTTTTTTGGGAGGAGGGGGAAAAAAAAGGCAAAACAAAACAAGAACTTCTCCACCATTTCAGTTTACTGCCTTTCCCTGATCATCCCCTCACAATCACACATGAAACAGCAATCTGTGTACCTTTTTCTTCATTCTGTATGTCAGTGTGGACTCTGATATCATCGTGTCTTTGCCGAGACACCACAGCTGAATTTGAGGGTTGTAATCCATAGGAGGCAGAACTGCCCCGATCTCTGGATGAAGAATATTTTAAATTGTCCTGGTCAGCTGATGCACTGTCAGTTCTACAAAGAGAAAAATATATTTTTTTTTTATGTAGGGATATAACAGGAGTGGGATTCACATTCACTTATAAATGAAACATATTTAAATGACAATCCCAAATGTATTTCACTATGTCAAAAAAGTTGTTTGTCTAACCTGTTGCTTAAAAAGTGACCTTAAATTCACATTGGGACAGGAATTGACTAACACAGCAACATGCAAAGGAAATGCATTCTAGTGTGGCAGTGCCTTTTCTTATGACCTTCTCAAGTCTCTTTCCAGTAGCACGTCTACACAAGGAAAACATTACTTCTCAGAGGTGACAAATAAAATAAAACCAGGTTCAGGTATGTATCACAGCTGGATGATACAGTGCCTTCCATTTGTGAAAGTCATCACTAATCTACAGATGAACATTTATGTAATAATATGCCATGGGCCTTACTCAGCTACATAAACCCTCTTATTAGATGGAAGAATGTAACTGATGATCAGCAGAAAAATCACATATGAAGTTTTTACAAAATAAAAACTGCTAAGCAAGGAAGCAGGCTTTACTGTGAAAAAACTGAAAGGTAAATTAAGAGCTGTGATCCTAAGCATGAATGTCTGCAGATAAAAGGCAACTTAAAAAAAAATCTGCATTATGTTTAAACCACTCTCATATCAGAAAACTGATATAGACCAGACTAAACTTTTAAGGAAAAAGATTAAAATTATGAAATCAACTCTTCTCCTTGGACACACTAAGTGGTTTAATTTTTAAACATACAGGACTTTAATAATAAACATGTGTGCATGAGACTTCAGAACATAAACTCAACCAATCACTTTAAATGCACTCTTAGAAGCAATGATGGGGGGCGACATGAAAACAAATAAAGCAATACCCATCCAAAGGGAGAATCAGCAGAATTTCCAGTGTATTTGGAATCAGACTATTTAGATTATTTACAGAAAGCTTTCCCTACTCTAAAGATCTAGTATTTTTATTTAAAGTTTTGGATAGTTCATTGGATTATTTAACAAAAAAGCAGGACAGATCACTCCTGTAAATTAACTACAAGTTGTGTAAGGATAAACACCACATGTTCATAAAGAAAATTTCTTTCATTTTTCAAGACAACACTGTGATTAGAATTGGTAGAAAAATTCAGGAAAAAGGGAGCCAAATACATCTCAAAGCCAAAAGGGAAAAACACAAGTAAACTTTTTGATAGGCAGTTGTTACTTAAGCAGTACTAAAGGCTTCCTACTTTTCAATATAGCTCGGCCTCAGTACAACTGGAAGAGGAATACCATGACTACTGACACTTGCAAAACCAACTGGAATTAAAGACACACATTTTTTTTCTCCTGAGAATGCTAAAAGACATTATATTATCAGTTTGGAACAATAAGAAAACTGTGCTTTTTCCCTGTTCTCACAGTGCAAGTTGATGTTAGAATTGCTGGGCAGGAATTATTTCCTTTTGCACTGTAAGCAAGTTCATTTTTAGACATACACAGCAAGACACTTTTCCTCACTCAGTATTCACTGTGCCATCACATCCACTGCTTTGGTGGGCACTTGCTTGGACTATTTAAAAAATAGGCTATGCTATTCTAGAGGAAAAGCCTTAGTAAAAGTTATTCATGACAGTTAACTGGAATTGTAAAAATCTTTCTACAATTGTTCCATTATCATTCACCTAAGCTATGCTGAACAGGAAAGTTCTGCACTTCACATGGTATGAACTTTAAATGTGACCAAATCATGTGCAAATTTGCAGACATACACACAGACCCCAGATTTTTTCCCTGCTCTAAAACCTCCCAGTTCACTTTGAGCAATAATATTAGCCTTTCAATGAAATAGGCTGACAAATTTTCAGCTGGCAAATTTAAGTACTGATGGCTTCTTACATGTACCTTCCCAGAGGGCATCGCCTTTTTTAAGGCAATGTGCTGTAAACTGAATCATCTCTAATTGTCAACTATTAACACTGAAATTCCTACGTCTGTAGAAAAACTGATTAAATGTACAATTTTTAACACTGTTCTGTGCATCCCTATCAACTGAAGGACTACACATGTTCTCAGCTAACCCCACTTCCCACAGGACAGCCTTTGAATGCTTTGTAAAATTTTCCATTGTGGTAAAATACATGAGCCTATTGTTTCCCCAGGAAAACCCACACACTCACTTCATTCTGGCTTCTGGAACAGCTAACTGCAAGCCAACCTGCTCACACTTTATCACCAACTAAAAGGTGAGTCCAATTTTAGTAAAAAATATGTAACTGTTCTCCTAGATATCAATTTAAGAGACAATAATGCCCACTGACAACACTGTTCCCACTACAATAAATGTGTAGCTTCAATAGGATAGAAACTCCTGGCTTTCTTTATGAGGCAGAGACAAAAATCATCCTAGAAAGATGCTGGTATTCTGTGACCCAGCTGACTGCTATGGCTCATATTGCTTGAAAGGAGGATTTCCAATGGGAAGGAGCTTGCAAGACAAGGCACAGCAGAAGCAGAGCCGAGGATCTGATGGACCTGTGCGTTTCCAGCTGCCCAGTGACACACACCACTTCTCAGTGGGAAGGGAACTCCTCAGCTCTACTGTAGGCTCCTGCAACACCACTCTGGGAACTTGTGGCATGGGCTTATGGAGACCTGGGGCTGTGACCCCAGCAGCTGTCACCTCCCCTGTGCTCCAGACACCTGGGTGACACAGGGCACCGCGGCGCACACTCAGTGCGTGCACAGGCAGACACACCCCATTTCCAAAACTGTTTCTGAAAGATACCGTTTCTCATGTCAGGAATGTGGTTATGATTTTGAAAGACAGCCCCTCACAACTCAAAGGTAGGCACTCTGTGTTCAGGTACTTGCCAACGTCCTATAAATAATTACTTCTTCCTCCCTCCAACCATTCCAGCAGGCAATGGGCAGAACTGTACTGCTGGTCACCTCAGCTCATGCCTGCATTTCAGGAGGGCACTGTTCTGCTCACATGCTGATAATTACACTTAAATTGCACCAAGCAGATGGCAGGTTACACGACAGACCTAGTGCTCAACATTATCCCATGTAACAACAAATTTAAGTTACATACATTGACATTGCCACGCACCTAACAAACATGTATTGATAGTCTCAATGTACAGTGTTAGCAACAGATAAGCAAAAGCAAAAATACAAATGCTATATTAGACAAAGTCAAAATGGCAAACTGCAAGGATGAACGTGACTATGATTACGTTATACTGTAGCTTCCAAAGTTTATTTGGCACTTTATGAGAGACTACACTGCATTACTTCTACCTGAAAAGCTCACTGATGGAGACTAAGCAAACTACTTCAAGAGCTCACATGAGAGTTGTTATCTGTGTCTGATTCTGGTGGAAGATTACCCACCACCACCAAGTGGCTGCAAACACTGTTTTAGCAGTATCATTTAAACAGAAGATACTGCATTCAGTTTTCTGCAGGGTCAGTTCAGGTTCAGTTTTCTACAGACTTTAAACCTGCCTTTGTCCAACAGGAAAAGAAAATAGTTCACCCACCCAAATAAGCACAATTAGCCACTACTGTGTCTTCTCTCTCCAAAAAGGCTGCTTATTTTTTTCCACTGGCATACAAAATGAAACTTTTCAAAAATAAGTCTACTATCTCATTTCATCAAAAGTATGAACATGATTTGACTTACCAATTTGTCTGACTAAAGAAAGCATGGCTAAGAGCAACTAGTTTAACTTATCCCGAAAAAAAAGAAAAACAGATCAAAAACGTATTGTTACTTTTGTTATATGGAAGCCTTAAGAATTTTTGTCCAAGAAACTTGCTACAATCTAGTGTATACTGTTCATTATGTGTAGCTTTTTCAGAACAACCCTGCCATATGGACATTATTTTGAGACAAAGGTCACTTAAATATTCTATTTGATTTTATTTCCAAGTACAGGACCTATATGAAAGATTTACTCCAAGGCAACTCTACTGTGTGAGCTCTATTATTGCTCAAGTCAGTTGATTTTCCTTGCTTACTTGCTCTACTTGCCAAGTTTATTTGAAGTAATGCAGATAAGATTCTTCATTACTGAAATTCTTTATCAATAAAATATTTAAAACTTTAGAGTCACTGTATTCACCCAAATTAACAGCTTCCCACCAAGTTTCTGACTGTTCTGCCACTGGCATGCAGAGTTTCTTTTTGCCATGATCTTCTCATCACTTGGTCCACCCTGCCAACCAGAGCCTGGCTGAACCCACCCCAAAACCTACTTTTGCTTCTTCTCCTGTGCTGAGAAAATACAAATGGCTGTGTTTTCTGTTCGTGGAATAACTATCTTCCTACTGCAATTCTGCCATCTCCATTGCTGGACATCTACCTGCCATTACAGTAGCATTTTAAATCACTCTTGATTCTGTGCCACTCCCTTCTTACACAGTAGCTCACCAATTTCACTCTGTTCTACGATGGGCATTATTAGAAGGGAATAGCAGGGAAAGGTATTGCATATACACATCCTCTTCTTTTTCCAACAGACATTTTGGGGTACAGGATGTTGAACTAGCTAAACCCTTGGTCTGATTTAGTATGGCTGGTCTTGAATGGAATATGATCTGCACGCTAAGTTTCTTCTGCTTCCCACTGACACACTTTCAGCTTCTTTAATCTTTCTCATGTCTCATTCTCCTCTGTCTTCACATTAAAAACAAAAGCTTTTACATTACAAATTTCAGCTCCTCCATTTTACCAAAACCCAAAAAAAGCTCAGGAAGGTGTGAGATCAAAGAGTTATCATCATACTTAACACAAATGTGAAAGGAGATCAAGAATTATGGCTGCAGCTCCAGAACTGAATCCATTCCTGTTCAGCATCTCCCACATGCAATCCTCTGAATCTCTTCCCAAGGCTTCCATTGATGTGTTCACAATGGCACCTTACAACCTTACAACAATGCATCTCATTCTTTAAGCTGCCTTCAACATCCCTGACTACTTTTCTCTCTCCCTCCCTATCTCAGTCTTTGCTCTCCTCTCTCTCAGCTACCCCTGAAGGGACAGGAGTCACATCCACTTTCACCCTACATGACTCTACACCCATTCTTAGGTAATCACAGCAACATCCTCAAACACCTCTATGTTGCCAACTTGCAGGTCTCTCACCTGTGCAAACCACAGTTTCAGCCTACCTCTAACAAAGGTTTTACAGGTACTTTGTTGTACAAGCAAGCACAGAAGTAACAGAGTCTCTGTCTCAACTTTCCTTCTACAAGCACGTGCTATTATCACCTGCTTGTCACTCACTGCCTGGATGCAGCATTATGATCAGACAATTTCCACAGTGAGTGCTTGCTTTTTGTAGAAGACATGCCTCAGCCCTTCACAGCCACATGCAAAGCACTGCTCTGAGCAGCACCTTCCCGGGCCATTTGATCTAATGGGTTTCTTTGCTCCCTTACCAATATCTCCCAACCTGTCTTAATTAAAGACAGGATACTTACTTGTCCTCAGTTACAAACTTCCAGCCAATATGCTCTCCTGCTTAGGCCACAATCTACCTGGAAGCAGATCATATTTTACTGTCTTGTCTCATCGAGTCCAAACCCATGAGGACCAGGCAGTAACTTGGTTTGACAAGCGCTGTGCTAACAGAAATTAGTAACTCGTAACACTGACTTATGCTGTAGGAGAAGGACACATGCCATTTTCATTATTTCAGTACTAAAGCCTAATAGGACACTTCTGGAAATTTGTTCAGATGAGAAAGATGTTGTTTTACACTTTTTCACATCCTCCCCTGCTAACCTACATTTATGAAAGGTGAGGGAGAGAGAGGTCCTGTTAATTAAAATCTTATCTTCCTTTTCACACTTTCACCTGAGAATGCCATGGTGCGCCCTGCACTTGCTAACCTGCTACCCTGCACTCACACTCCTGCATTTCCCCCCAAAGAGCAGTACTGCTTGTTTCACTACATAATTAGCCCTCAGCACTCTAACAAATGAACTCTATTCACACACAAGGCCTGCACACTGAAATTATTTTATTTTTTGCCCCTAGACTTGTAATAGGGAAAATGCAGTGAGATCTACTGAACAATGAGAAAAGAAAGAAGCAAAGGTCTAGACAGCTGCAAAGATTAGGAGAAGGAGGAACAAGATCTTATCAAGCCTTCTCAAGAAACCCTTCACTGCTCTGTCACATCCATCCAACATCTGTCTACAAAGTTTCTGTGTTGCTATTAATTGAGTCTGGTACACAGCAGAGCACAAAGTAATAAGCCCTTATACATCAGGACAACTTCTTCCTCTGTAACACACAGACAGCTCTATCTGCACACACACTGTTGGAAAACCAGTCCATGTGCATCTGATGTATGACTGCATACACACACACCAAAAAAAAAATCTAATTTTCATTAAAAACTTACTCTTCCTTAAAAAAAGCCTCTGTGCTCCAACTTTCAGTTTCACACTCGTTTCACCCCAAGCCCCAGTGCTGATCAGCATTACTAAAAACTGAGAGGAATCTGGATCTTCTAATGAAAAATCAATCTAGTCACTTTTACACACACAAAAAAAGTGCATTTGAAAACAATCCATCTGATGATACACCTATGGATCAGCAGTTCCTTTTTTTGCCTTTAGGAACTTGAAACAACTACAATTACTACAGCTTTCACTACTTGGGCCACTTCCTTCACCTCTTCCACACCCTGCAAGAAAGCATTTACCAGCAGCATCACCTGAAGTAAATGAAACAAACAGCCAGCAGAAAAGAGAAGGAAAGAATATGTGGGTATATTTGTGTTGTGGGGTTTGTCCAAGATCGTATTTCATATTATGAAAGAAACACAGTCAGTTTTATATAACAGATCTCCTTTCAACCATGCATGTGAATCACTTTTAAAAATTAGTTAACACCAAATCAACAGCCTGATTTAATCTCTGCACTGTCCTTAAATTCATACTGTAAACTCAGGTTTCCCATCACCAATCTTTCTGAGGTGTAAAAAAATGGAGCACTGAACACAGATGAAAACATGCTGTGTTCGGGACTGTGTGAGCGTTTCTAATTCCTGGTATCAACCACCACAATAATAACAATTCAAAAGTAATATTTAAAGGAAATGATACAACTAAATTCTGAGAAGTGTCAGGACCAGTGTAGAGGTGTTGGCTATTTCTTAGCAGAAGCTCTTGACCACACAGTGTGATGGAAAGAGAACAAGGCCCTGTCCATGCTCAGGCTCCCTTAGGCTGCCACATTTTCTCTGGTGCTCTCAGAACTCTGGCTCTGCTGTGGCTTTGTGGACAATTATTTTAGCAGTCCAGGTCACACAGCTGGACTTGAGAGCTAAGGAGGCACCAGACTACAGGGAACATACCAGAGCCACACATGGAGGTAACTTCCTAAACCAGCCTTTTCACCAGGTAGAGCATTTCTGCAGCTACACTCTTTCACCCTTAACTCTACTGAACCCTCTGTAGGCAATACTACACAGGACAAAATCAGCTTCCTAACCCTCATAAGATGTATTTCTTAGATTAAAAGCTAGAACTCATGACAAATTCATATATCTAACCAAAATGCATTTACAGAAGTCATCCACCACAAAGACACATCCAATTTCTTCCAGGTGGAAAGGTCACGAGTTAGAGCCCAGAATTACACACTGCAGCCCAGAACACTGAAGCAAAGAAGTAGGTAAGGAGTAAGAGATCAGCCTTCTTAATTCTCTCCCCAAAAAAAATCCAGATGCTCTGAGAAAATGTCACCAATGAGGTTCATAAGTTCTTAAGTGAGGAAAAAACAGTAAGTTATGTGACCAAGTATTTCAATCACAGAAGAAATTAGAATTTAAATAACCATGCCGCATACATCATTAAGAACTGAACAGCCTCTAGCACTGGCCCTAGAGGCTGTGCTGTTAGCTGTTCAAGCAAAAGGAAAGCTTCTTTCACAGTAAATGTTGAAGTGACCTTCACATTCACCCAGTTTTTCTAGTCCAAACTACATGAGACTGGGACCATCAGCTGCCAATACATTCCCGAGCATGTGCCACTCTGTTCTCTACTGGAAAGTTTGTAACTAGGGTCCCACGTTGTGTTAAACTTTCAAAAACACTAAAAAACCCTCAAATCCAAGTATTTTTTTAAAAACCTAAGAAACACCAAATTTATTTAGGATTTCTACAGGACAATTGTGACGCTGAAAACAGCAAGACTGAGCAGTAGAGCAAATACACTGGCATGAGATAGATTAGAAAAATAATTAAGACCTGAAATACAATCTCTACAGCTAACTAAAGAAGTGAACAGATTTTGAATTTTACTAAAACGTGCCAGGTGTAAACACATCTAAAGCCTTACAACACATTTTAAGCAGGCTGGGGTGAGAGTTAATACAGATCAACTATTCTCCCCTGACTATTTAAAAAATAAAAAAAAAAAAAAAAAAAAAAAGCCAAAATAAACGTATGTAGTACGATGTTAACCCTCAAAAACTACGAGTACTCCTACAGCCTCAGTTCTTCCCTGGCGGTGTTCCAGCTGAAAAACAGGCTGAAAATACGGGACCCGAGCCCAGCCCCTCTCCCCCGCCACCGCAGCCCCCCGCCCGCCCCGCGGCCGCCAGGGAGGGACGCGCTGCCCGCAGCCACACACCGGCCACCGGCCGCACACGTTACAGGCCGCGGGAGCTCCGGGGGGAGCACGGCGTGCTCCCACCCCGCCGAGCGCTGACAGACCCGTCCCCGTCCCGCCTCCGGCAGACGCGGCCCCGTCCCGCCGCCTGGGCCCGCCCGCCCTCCCGCGCTAGGCCCGGCCGCCAGGAAGTGGCTCCGCCGCCGCCCCGCTCCCCCAGGCCCGGCGGTGGGGCCCGGCCGAGCCGCCCGCCCCGCTCCCACAGCGCCGACCCCGCGCTCCCGGCCCCAGCCCTGCCCACCTGGGTTGCCAGTCATTCCAGCCCCGCGGGTGGTAGTGCTGCCTGCTGCCGGTGCCGCTCAGCCGAGACCCCGGGGCTCTGCGGCTCATTACCTTGCCCGAGACGGCATGGCCGGCCGGGCAGCGGCGCGGGACAGGGCGGAGGAGCAGCAGGAGCAGGAGGACGCGGGGGGAGAGGCGCGGGCGGCGGCTCCTCACTCGCGCTCCGCAGGCGGTGCTGCTGTCTCACAGCGCAGGGAGGGGACGCGGCCGCCGCGGCTGCTCCGGCTGCTGCCCGGGCGCGCAGCACGCCGGGATGGCGGACATGAGCCGCCCGCCCCTCCGCGGGGCACGCCGGGAGGGCGGGCACGGGGCGCGGGGGCGGCGGCTCCGCCTCCGGCAGCCTCGGGACGGGATCCCCGCCCGGGGGGTCCCCGCTGCTCTCCGCCCGCGCCTCCCCCGGGAGCGGCTGGGCCGCGGCGGCACCGCCCCGGGGGGTGAGAGGGGTGTCCGCCCCCGGCCCTGCGGGGAGTGGGTGACAGCCCCTCAGCTGCCAGGGGAGCCCGTGCGAGAGGGCAGCCAGGGCGTCCCAACGCCAACAGCGTGAAGGGATCGCGGAATCCCTTGGGTTGGAAAAGACCTCTGAGATCATCGAGTTCACTCTCTCTGCGAACATCACCACGTCAGCTGTACAATGACACCGAGTGCCACGTCCAGTCTTTCCTTAAACACCTCCGGGGACGGTGACTCCACCACCTCCCTCTGCAGCCCATTTCAGTGCCTAATCTTGTGAACCTCTTGTGAACTTCTCCCTAATACCCAACCTAAACCTTCCCTGGGCACAACTTAAGACGATGTCCTGCCATCTTGAGGATAAGAGTATCCCGGTCTCCAAGGGCATCCTGGCGCCTGAGAAGCCCCTGTGTGCCCGAGACACAGCGGGAGGCGGCGGCGCCCAGTCCCCAGCTGTGAGGGGAGCCAGGGGATCCCAGACCCCGAGTGCTGAGGGGAGCCAGGGGATCCCAGACCCCGAGTCCTGAGGGGACCCTTGGCACCCGGCGCTGCGGGGCCGAAGTTCCCAAGGCGTGAGGGGAGCCTGGGGCCCTCGAGCCCCGGGAGCAGCCGGGGCTGACCGGACCTGAGCGGGGCTGGAGGACGGACCCTGCCGTGCTGCCATCCCCCCTTCCCTCTGCGCGGGTCTGCCTGTGCTGCCCCACGCCTCGCTGGAGTCTGCAGGGAGCTGTGTCCCTCCGGATGGAGCAGATCCCCATCCCCACGCTTCTCCCATCAGGGCACGTCGCCCGTGCCCGAGTGGCAGGGAGTCTGATGTTCAGCAGCCATCAGCAGAAAGCTGACCAGGTCCACATTAAACACTAACTGAACTTCTAAGGTTTCCCCATCTTCCTCACAGGAACCTTCTAAAATGCATTTCAAAAGTAAATTTTGACACAAAAGTGTCCTTCTAAGCCCGGATACATTTCCATGTATCTCCATGGTTATCCGTGCTGTCCTCCAAAGCTATCTTCGCAGTTTCAGGAAGGGCATTTGGTGCCCACTGTTGGCAAAGCCTGTCTGTTACCAGGCAGGCAGACAATTCTGAGGAGAGAAAAAAGGTCGGCTCCATTTGGTAGATATTCGAAGAACATTTCCCAAAAAAAGGTGTCTACACTGTCTCTGGCATATTTTTATTTTTCCTGCAAGGTCTGGAAACTTACATTAGCTGATTCGTCAAGTCCAATTCCTGACAGCAGACTATTCCTCTTTATGAAAAATCATAATAACTTGCTCAGATATTCAGCAGAGAGGCATGAGTAGATCAAAACCTTTTTTAAAATTGCAATATCTAAGGCTTGAGACCACTGCAAGACCTGAGGAGACTTCTGAAATTGTCCTGTGCCTATTTCCATATTAGAAATCCTTGTAATATGCCAGGGTTCTGTTGGAGTCTTCACTCAGACAGATGGCATCCTGCCGCCTCCCTTGGACACTGCTGGGCAGCCCTCATCCTGCTGATACATTCCTATTGCCTTGCGCTCAGTTAGCAATGCCTGGAGACATAGCGATCTCAAAATCAATTTCAGGACAAAAAGAAAAAAATTGTATCACAAGGCTTCATCACAATAAAATGCCACTTCCATGCAACGACCCCTGCCCATCAGTCTGAGTTTCGACTGACGTACATTTGTGTATCTTAAGAGAATTAGCTTTGCAAAACCAATCAATTCCATGAGCCATGACAGATTTTTTTCCCCGTCCTTTATAATTGAGACGGTCATCCAGAATAACACAATACACCACAAAATTATTTTCTGTAAGTATAGCAACATATCTGCTGCAAATTGGCTGACCCTTCCCAATTAAGTCAAGCAGATCCTCTGCCCCAGTGATGCAGCAAGTGATTCTTTCAGTTTCATTATTGAATAGCATCCCAGTGGTAACAATCATGAATCACTCAAGGGAAAAGGTAATGGTAGAAACGTATTTTTAACTACACTTCCAATTAATTTACGAAGGAGAGGCAAGAAAGCAACATGGATACTATGACCAACGACTGCCTATATCTGCCAAGAGTTTAAGAACCACTGATTTAATGTTCAGTAGAGTAAAATTTGTATCAGAAATCCTGTATTCTATTGGTGAATTTGCTGCAGTCTGTGTGGTCTAATGCAGATCCCTCTTCCAAGTGCAGTTGTCTCCATTTGTAAAATGGATCACTGATGTTCAGCTTTCTAAACTGCTTTTGTGCACAGCCTTAACACTGTAAAATATTATAAAGCTACCAAAATAAAATATATTCTGGATTTGTTTCTACAAAGATGATTATGTTAAAGATACTTTAATATCAAAGATGATTGATATTAAAGATACTAGTTTAAAAGCTCATCAAGATTTGTGAGATAGAGTAATAATTATTCCTACAGCATTTTCTCAGTAGCAGATTTCAATCAGCCAAAGATGGATAAGGCCATTCAGATATCACTCTAGGAATTAAGAAACCCAGGGAAGCTGAGGCCAGGATTTTCAAAACTGCCTTCTAAATTTCAGTCCTCAAGTTTGGAACTTGGGTACTGAGTAGCCAGCACAGACATCAGTTGGAGCTGTACATTCTGAAGTCTTGCTAAAAAATAAAGTGTTTAAATATGGACTCTCTCAAAATAGAAATATATGTACTTAAAAGACCTGCCTTAAATTCCAGAAAGAGTCGATGACACTTGTGGAGAAACGTGCCGTGTCTCACTCCTGGGTGTATGCTCAGTCCACTCCATCAAACTGCCCACATCCATCCTAATGCACAGCTCTGGAGTGACAGACACTGTGAACCACACTTTTCCTGCTTTGTAATTCATGCTAATGATTTCTCAATCTAATATATCAAAGAAAGCTGCATTAATCTGAGTGTTATTTTTAGTTGGAATGAAGCGCAGATTGTATATATTTAATGTGCTGAAATAGGGTGGTAAGAACCATATTGCGTCTTTTACCCCTCGCTAATTTATTTCCTTACTAAGCAGTATGTCTGGAGAAACCAGCATGTGCTGAGGATTGCAAGTCACTCCTAGCCCTTGGCTCCCTCTGATCCATAATAAAGCTACAGATTGAGAGAAAAACAATCACCAGCCATGAGAGGAAAGAGATGCTATTTCCTCTTGTGGAAATAGGACAGAAGCCAAGGAGCAAAACAGTATTTAACTAGAGCAGAGAAGTACCAGTCGCCAAGATCCTGTAGTCTGTGTATTTCAGATAAATGCCTCTTAAAAATCAGAAAAGATTTTTAGAGGAGTTACTCCCTATACCTGCCAATTCTACTGTTTTGATGGCAGAATCCAGTTTCTATCAATAACCAACCAAATTTTCAGTTGAATGACCCCACAGACTACTCTGGGCATAGCAGTCTCAGAGCACATGTGATGTGTGGCCAGTCTGTGCAGGCACTGAGAGCACAGGGTGTCCAGAACACGCTGTACTGGCAGCTCAGGCACAGCCCCAGGCGTGCACAGGAGCTCCCCCAGGACTCCACGGTGCTCTTCATTAAAAACCTGTGCAGGTACAAGGATCCACAGAGTTCTCTGCCCAGCAGGGACTCTGTCCATCAGCAACACATGCTACAGCCCCTATTGAGGCCTACCTTGTCTCATCCCAAACTAGAATTTTTCCTTATCCTATGAGTTCTATTGATACAGAAATCCAACGTACAAATAATTCTAATAACAACGCATCTTGAACCATTAGTTCATCATCAGTTTTGAGTTGAAAATCATTTTATTGTAAAAAAAGTCAATCTTTTGTTTTGGAATTCCAATTTTAATATCAACAAACATCAACTTTTAGTTTCTTTTATTTGTATAAAAGACTAGGGAAACATTGTTTTATTTTTTCTGAGTATTTATACAGCCACTTTGAATTTAAGTGGGATACCACATGCAACCATCTGCTCCATTTCCTCAAGGTCTTTTAGAGGATATCTTTTCCTGAACAGCATTCCTCTACAACAGAGCAACAAATATAAGACATTAAATTTCTTAGAACTTACTCTCCTGAATTTCCTTATGATTATTACATCTTTAAGACATTTTATATCTCCTAAGTGAGATGTACATCTTCTAGCATGATGTACAGTATGTAAGGAAATATCTGAGTTCCTGTCACAGCCATCATCCTGTCATAGATTTATTACGTGCACTACATTAGTCCTTGTTTGTGTGTATAATCTGTTTTTTCATATTCTGTTTATTAACAGTATGTTTTTCTATTTATTAAGTGTATACTTCCTTAAATGTTCTAGATATTATTGCATATTGCCAGCAACGGTCATGCATAACATCCAAATTGAGCACTTCCATTTAAGTGACAGGTTTCTAAACAAGTAGTTGTTGCAGTAATTTTGACCTGACAAATGCATAACTTAAACCAGTTTCAGGTCTTTAAAACTTTAGGTCCTGAAAGTCCAAGGAAAAATAGTAGGAGAGTAATTTTTTTTTGTTGATACAAGCAGACATATTATATATATTAAATTTGAACCAGAGTAAAAATGGTGAGATAACCCAGAGTGGTAGTGTCCATGCCGGTTTCAGGAGAGTGGGAACTGCAGCAATCCTTTTTTTTTTTTTGGAATCCACACAGAGCTCCTTAGAGGAAAGTCATAGTCTGCCTGCAGTGTGTTACATATGAAATTGACAGCATGGTAACAACTCAGTTACAAAAATTTTTCAACATCTCTGAAAATCAAACTTCGTGGAACAGCGGAATATCTGATGTGTAGACAGCACTGGCTGAGAATCAAGTGTGCTTTTACTCACAGCAACTGCAAGGTGCTCCGCGAGCAGCAGCTCCCTCTCCTCTGCCCAGCGAGACAGTGCCGTCCTGCTCGAGATTTCTGTCACCTGCAAGCCAAGCGTGCCTGCACATCCATTCCTGGTGCTGCAGGGGCTGGCTGTTCAGGCGGCTGCGGGGAGATTTGTGCTGCTTGCATTGTTCCTGAGAGCCTGGGCAGAAGCCTGAGTCCCTCTGCATGTGCAAGAGGGAAAAGCTGGATCGGGGCTCACGAGCAATTGCACATTATGAAATGCTGCACAGTGGTGGAGCAGAGCTGGCGTGTGCTGTACTGCACTGCAGAGAAAGGCAGAGTTGCAGCAAGAAGCAGTTATCTCTCACCGTGGATGCCAATAGTACAAGACTATTATACTGTGAAGCCCTTTTGAAAAATTAATGGTGTACTTGATGCTTCACCTTTCTGGTGAATCTGAGAATTTCCACCTGTTAAAATAACTGCTCTCGCACATAAATTTTCATGCTCTGCAGACCCAAGTTTATGTCATGTTTGTTGAAAGGGTAATTTGAAAGAGGCTGCCAGGAAAGTATCAAGCCTTTAGGTGTAATAAGCCCAGGGAAATTTGTTTGAATAGTGTAATGAATCCAACTTGTTAATTTAGATCCGTTTGGTGCTTATGTTGATAGTGGAGAGCTATGAAAATGAAAAAAAAATTGGTCTAAAAGGTGCAGTACAAATAGAAGTGAAACATACAGTAAACTCACCCAAGGTATTTATCCTTTAATCTTCTCCGACTTTAATTGCTTTTTCTAGGCTTATTTTCCTACCTGTTTTTTTAATATGTTCCAGATCTCAACATTACCCAGTCCTTATCTCTCCATCTTTCCTTGAAGCCTCTGGAAAAGACTTTGATGAAATCAGTAAAGATGTCACTTGAGTCATACTTCGTGAGACAGCTCGATAACCAGCCTTTATGAGAAAAAACATAGTATCAGAGCATGAAAGAGACGAGCCTCGAGTCCAGAAAGAAAGATTTAAGCAGCAGGTCCTTATCTCTCAGAGTTCAGTGCTCTGACCCAGACAGTGTTCTGTGGGACTAATTTTATGTGTGATGTACAACCAAATTTTCTGTCAGTTTTGCACACATTTCTCAAGCACCACTCAGGTTTTCTCACAACCTTTCTAGGACATTTTTGTGGAAACTCACAAGCTGAGGTGTCCAACCACAAAGCTGGCAGTGGGACCAAAACTAATTCCTAGAGGGCTCTGCTGGCCAAGGGACCATGTAAGCTCTGCTTTCACACAAAACCAGGTAAAAGACAAAAACCTTTCACATCTCTGATGGGACCAAAACTAATTCCTAGAGGGCCCATGGCTCCTCTGCTGGCCAAGGGACCATGTAAGTTCTGCTTTCACACAAAACCAGGTAAAAGACAAAAATCTTTCACATCTCTGGATGTTTGCATTATAAGGTGCTAACAAGGTGGGAAAACATTCATCAGCAGAAAACAAATTGTGTTGGATAGACTTGTGGCATGTGGATAAAATCGGGGTAAACACAGGGAGCAACAGCAGCTTCTCTGGTTCTTCTGCAAGCAGGGTGCTGCAGAGGACGGGCATCCTTGTGACAGCGGTCACTGGCACTATCTAGAGCAAACCCAGGAGGGTTCAAAGTCTCCATAAGGGGAATTGAGGCCCCAGGCACTGCTTGGTTGAAATCTCACCAGCACAGTTTTTACTGCATGTTACTTTGTGAGAAAGGCTGTGCCCATGTCTGAATAATGACACAATTCAATCTGAATCAAAGGAGGATAAATTGCCTTTTACTGCCAGATACATGCAGTGCAAAGACTCAGTATTCCTTTGAGCCTATGAAAAGCTTGGTGTGGGAGAGCTGTCTAGCATTATGTAAAAGGGAATCTGATTTCCCAAATAACATACACGCATTGTAACCAGCAAATCATCTTCCCATAGTGCCCTGTATAAATCACTACAATTTGCAGCTTCTCTAACAACAGCCTTACAACCACAGCTTCCTTCAAAAGCAGCTTTGACTTATCTCCAGGCCAGGGTGAAAAAATAGCATATGGCTTTGTGCATAAAAAGCACATATTATTCCCAGTCAACCTGATTTCTTACCTTTTCTCAGATTTTCAAGTTTTGCTTTTTTCAGCCTTCATAAACTTCTTTTAATAAAATGTTTGCATGTTTACAGAGAAAACTGCAAGGATTTACTCAGAAATAAGCAAAAGAAAGACAGCAGATCTCATCAAACCCAATTGACATGTTCTTTCAAATTTTTATTTTGTCATACTCTTTAGTCCCCAGTACTTGTGATTGCTCACATAAAAATATGTTATTCTATAAACTGCTGTATATCTTAAAGCTTTCTAGGCAGAAATTTCATTTTTTCTATGTTTAGAATAGTCAGGCCTTGATCAGGTTGGCATCTTGAAGCATAACATAACATAATATTGTCTAATAGTTCTGCTATAGAAGAGAGCTTCATCATCTGAAGCAGAATGAGGCCTTAAGCAGAGCACATCTCTCTCCTTCTCTTTCTCATTGTTTTCCTAGAGCACATTTATTCTACACTTTTTCCCAGTTCCCTGTAGCACCATCATCCTTCTTACCCACAGCTTGTGCAGCCAATGCACACAGAGCATTACAACCCTGTTACCAAACACCATCAACCTTTCATTCAGCTAGAAATGTTACATAAACTTACTGTTTTCTTTCACATAATTCCTTTAAATTCTTATTTGAGATATTAATTAGGTTGTTTTCAACATATGGTTTGCAATTATTTAGTTCTTTCAGTTTCTTGAACTTGTTGTTCCACAGTCTTACAGATATGGCAATCCTTCAGAATGAATAAAATTAACCTTGCAGTAATCACTAATGCACAAAGATAGTGCTTCATCATGGCGCTTTTTCTTGTTATTTCTGTTCACTGAATATAAAAACAGTCGATGTTTTGTTGTCTCAGCTCATTCATTCAGATGTTTTTGTAAAACACTGACACTAGAAGCTGCCCTGCATTTATTCCATGTCTGATGTGCCATTAGTTAAACACCTACTCTCCAGATAAATGGAATTTAGCTCCAAGCGTGCAGACCCAATCCACCAACCCCTTAATGACATGTTTGCAAATCCATAAATCCTGGCTGTAAGCTTTCATCAACACACAGCTGAAGAGCAAGTCAAGCCTTTAAACACCCAGAAGAAAACCCATGATGAGACAAAAAAAGTGCTTCTGAGAAATGTAGTCATAAGAACCAGAGCTGCACATGGAATTGCTGCTTGGGCATAGCTAACCCCATGAAATGCAATCCTGTGTGGTGTGTACATACATACATTTCTATGGATACTAACTGGATGCAGATAATCAACTTCCTTCAAATCTGGGATCTAAGTCGAAAACAACAATCTAAGTTTGAGTGAAATAATATCCTTTACCTTTTGAACTTCACAAGATTAAAAATGGCACTGAAGCAAATTACGAAGCAGCCCATCACTGCTGAAATGAGAGACACTGAAATGAACTGCTCAGGGTAGATTTCTAATGCATTTCCCTCCTCTTTTCCTTCTGCACTGCCTGTGGGTGTGCTGGCTCTGTAACGCAGAGGGGGATTTTGGGGTGCACATCCTATACCAGCCCAGCTCTGGGTTGTGCTGAGCCACCCCCAGTGCAGAACATGGAAACAGCCCAATACACACCAGGGAGATGCACATCAGCATTTTAAAGCAATTTCATGTGCAGCCAACTGATGCTATAAATCAGTGAACAGAGAATGATTTGCATAAGTGACAGGGTATGTGTGAATCCTTTGGGTTTCCCAAACCCTACTTCATTAGAAATCACGTGCCTTAGTAAAATATGTAAATGTGTGCATTTTTGTTAAATGACTGAATTGATTAATTACTTTATTCATTTATTTATTTTCTGTTAGCTGGGTTCAGCTGTTCCTAGTACCTGTTGAATATTTATGACCCTGTGTAGCACTAAAGTGGAGACTTGGAGGGTGTCTGTTTACTTTGGGTACAGATGGACTCTGAGTTACCCAGGGAAGGTAACAGTCACTGTCCCCATCTCAGGGCCCTGCTATGGCCCTCCTGCCCCAGTAGCCAAATGAGTCTGTGTGCTCCTGCAGTACTGCAGGGCATAGACTGACATATTAATGCAAACTGGAATTGAGGATTATGCTAATATGTCAGATTGTGCACTGGGGGAGGAAACAGGGCAGGGAGCTGGGAACCACAGCCACAGTTGCCATCTCAGTCTCACCACAGAGCTGAAATTCCCACCTTGAACATGGGACTTGATTATTTTATAGGCTGCCCTATTTACTTTTACCTGCTCACTTGCATCAGCTTCAGAAGGGATCTTCCAATGGTATTAAGTCCCTGTGGCACCATTTTGCCAGGATCCTTCTCCCTTGTGTCTCAGAAGGAAGATGTTCTGGTGTTTTCAAACCCACTGCTGCAGGCCCTTCAGCCAGCAGTGACTGCTTTCCTGTGCACAGCTGTTGTAAATCCCAGGTGATAACTTCTCTTATGTCTTGCTTTTCTCATTACAGCCTACACTTCTGTGCTGGCCAAAGTGGTTTGAATGCACACACTTGGGCTCCTCCAGGCTGCTGGTGCCACTTCTACTGCTGGGCTGCTGCTGTCTGCAGTGCAGCTGTGCCACAGCTCCCTGGGAGCCAAAGTGCCGCTGTGTGACCGTCACAAACTCCGGTGCTGCCCTGAGGGGGTGCAGCCCATCTGCAGCAGCAGGAGGCTGACAAACCCAGCCACAGATCCTCCCTCTCACTGCTTCCCTGTCCCCTGCCAGCCCTGCTGCACTGTCCCCTCCCTCCTGCCCTGCAGCAGAGGCCAGCAGAGCGGTTCTGTTTCCCTCTCCTTTGCACTGTTAGAGTCAGGCATTTTTCTTGGTTTCACCTTTGTTCAGAACCCAGCAGAATACCAGCTGGAGACCTGGAGAATGAGAGGGGTTTGGACTTGGAGAGCCATGCCGAGTAGCCAGGGCAAGAATTTGGCTCCCTGCCACACACAAGGCTTGTCTCAGCTTCCAAACCATCCCCACTGAAGACACCTTTGTGTAGCCCTGCCCTTGGAGCCACCCTATGTCATCTCATGAGGGCTCAGCACAAACAGTCCCTGGCATAGCCAGGCTGGACATGCAGGTGAGCAGCCAAAAATTAAACAGCGCTCCTTGTTCTGAGGAATGAGTTATGAAATACATATTCCTCGTGGGGCACTGGGGAGTTGCTAAATGAGTTTGTGATAGTCTCCATAGCAATGGAAAAGCATACTAAGAGGAGAAACCACAGAGAAGATGTATGCCAGAGATATGTCTCCTTGACAACAACCCAGGCATGGGACTGAGAGAGCTGCCTGGAGGAGCTAAAGCTGGATCCTCATGTCCTTCTCTCTGAAGTGACTCAGGACATCAGAAGGAGCTGCTCTTAATAAAAGCAACAAGCACCAAGACAAGAACAAATTAAACCACTAACACAGATTTACATGAGTTAGAAATATATGTCTGGGTATATCAGTTCCTTTACATACCTATATGAGTCATGTATGAATTTTATATATTCATATGCTGTGAAGACAAGTATTCAAAAGTTATCAGTCTTACTCAAGGCCATGCAGCTGTCTCCAGTTCTCCTGTCTCTTTGCCTTTCAAGATATTCTCTAATAACACAATCAAGGAGATTTTTCTTGTAGGACCCATGCCTTGTTCAGCACAGTGGGCAGATGATGCTCACTGAATTGTTGAGTCAATATTTTGTCTTTTCCTTGTTCTTCAATAGCTTGCCTCAGGCCTTCTTTATTTCATGCAGTGCAAACATACTCACAAAGACAGAATAAATTCCCTCATTACAGTTTCTGCAGCAGTTATTATAGCAACCAAGTTGAATGCTACCAATCTGGAATAATGCTAAAAATATCAGCAAAAAACCCAAAAAACCTGCAACTACAAGGGCAAAAACCAGGAGACATCAAGTCAAAACTTCTCCAGCTGTGCCACTCACCAGCATGCCTGCAGCCAACAAATCCAGCTGTTACTTTTGCTCTCATGTCTCTTTCTACTTGCCCAGATTTTGATACATTACTCCAGCCTGGGACTACTGGAAGACTCCCCTCACATCTTGCTGAGTGCTGAGTCCCTTCAGGGAGAGCCTGAGATGGCTGTGTGTTCTGTAGGGGAACTACAATACTTGAGGGATCTAAAAAATATTCTTAATAAGTAATACCCAAACAAGCAGGTCATCATTCAGTTTAGTGCTGGGTTCTCCCAGTGAACTTTGGCTCTCGTAACAGATATTGCTCCACAGACTTGGAAATGTCATTTTGAAACAAAGTGTAGGGCCCTGTTTTCTTTTTCAATCAGGTGCTGAATATTAAGCAAAGTCCATACCATGGTTTATTGACTGAATGGTGAAGGTAAAGCACGGTATTTCCAGGCAGAGTATTGCAACGCAGGAAGTTCTGTCACTTTAAATTAAATTAAAATAATAGCTGAGTTGGTAGAGGTATTATTGAAATTAAATCCTATTGTTTCCCTCATGTTGCTTATAATTAAATGAAGTAATTGCTCTTGGATTGTTTAGGTGATTTAAAATTAATTTCATTGTTATCCTACTGCTTTTATTAGCTGACAGATGCAAATCTCCCAGGACCATTGAACAGCTCTGTTCCTCCTCCCTCCCTCCTTGCTGACTCTTCCCTTCCTCAGAGTTTGCAATATCCCCTGGAAACCAGGAAAAGCCCATGAATTCTCCTGCAGCAATGTCAGCAGAGAGGACTTTACAGTTTGCTGCCAGCAGTCAGCTTTAATAAAAGTAAAGAAAGAAAAGGAAGGAAAAGGGAAACTACAGTGAGTACCTGGGGCTCGGCAGGCTCTAGTCCTGAAGTGCCAGCTTCCCCAGACAGGGGAGCTGAGGAGCCTTCCCTTCCTGCAGGTCAGCTGCTGCTCAATCCTGGCAGGTCCTTCCAGACCATAGTTTTGCCCGTGAGAGGGATAGGGCCACCAAGGCACAAGGATGAATTTGCTGGGAGCTGGGTTCATCCTACCCATGTAGTTGTTGGGACAGAATAAAGTACAAGCACATTGACTTTGGGCTCATCCAGCACATTTTCTGCTAGCAGTCAACATTATTACTCCCTGTGGTCTTTCTGAGCATGTTTTTCATTTTCTACACAAAACAGAGGATTTTTATTGTACTTAGCCCAAAGCTGCACACACTGCCCTACTCCCTGAGGAAGTTTTTCTTCCAGAGACCGTGATGTCATCAGTGACTTGGACCTGGCTACTCTGGACACTGTGTGCAGACACTTGTGTGCCAAGTGAAAAAGAACAATGGCAAAATATCTCCAAGGCTGCCAGCAAGACAGACCATGGTGCAAGGTGCCTGCCTGGGAAGCCAATTAAATCCACAGTGCTTGAAGAAAGCTCAGAACACTTGGTGTGAGAGCACAGCCCCATGCACAGGTCAGAAAACACAACATATCTTAGAAACCAGGGGATATTTCCTTAATGCCTTTTATCCATGTGGGCAAAGCTGACAGTCTTCAGATGTCCAGACCTGCTGTGGGGTGCCAGGGATGAGCTCCTGAGAGCTCCCTCTGATGGGAGGAGGATCAGACACTCAGATCTTGTCAGAGCTCACCCGAGTTCCTTCCTTTGGACACACTGCAAAATCACATGCCCTTACAGAACTGTTTTCGTAAAGCACAATGCCAACTCTCCCACCTTCTTTTAATCTAGACCTTTCCACACTGTGTTTTTTCATCTCCCCTTCTTTCTCCTCACACCTCTCCTTTTCCTCTCTCACCCAGGTATTGTACCCTGGTTTTGTTCCCAGGTGTGGTCCGTGACCCTGTAGGTCACATACATCAGGCAGATGCATCCCTACAAACACCTCCAGCCACTGAAAGACACAGACTTTCCCAGCAGCCTGGGAGAGCTTGCCACAGGCCAGCAGGGTCAGCTGCTGGCTGCCACCCTCAGATACTATTACAGACCAAGATGGTGAGCTCCAACCTGGATTTAGGTTTCTTTAGACATCAGGAAGCCCAGATGAGGCTGTCAGCCCCCTCACATCATGTGGAGCAGATCCCAGCACCTCTCAGGATGTTGGGGTCCCTCGGGTCCTCTCTCCTGGCTACAGCTTCTGCAGGAGCCAGTGTGAAGGGGCTCCCTCCTGCCATGCCCGTGCAATTCTTGCTGTCAGCAGCAGATGGCCAAATATTACCACACATACATAACATTTACATCCAAAAGGGCACATAATTGGGTAGAAATCGCCTTTCCTTGCCAGCATTTATTTATAAAATGGCATATGTACACTTGGCATTTACCTTTCTATATGCAACATTACTAAATGTGTGACAAATGGTGACACTCATTTCCTTTCCCACTCCTGACATGCTTGCCAAAGCAAAGAGCCTTAAGCAAACACGTAGTAGGATAAAACCTTGTCCTAAACCACATAAACCTTATATCTTATTTCAAATTTATTTTACAGGATAGAAAAAGCCCCCAAGGCCTGGACCCAGCTGCAGCAAAGCCCAGGTCAGCAGCAGCTGGCAGCAGGTGGCAGAGCCAGAGGCATCTGGAATTTGGATGCAGAAAGTGTTTCATTAAACACGCCAAAAGACCTAGCAAGGACTTGGGCTGGCAAACACACAGGTTCATGGTTTTAGCTGTTTTGAAGGAGAGCACACACAGCTGTTCTCAGTGTCTCACAGGGGCAGAGGGAGGGGCTTTACCTGCACTCTTTAGCATTGCACAATGTCTGAAAATAATCGATAGGGGCACAAGCGCTAATGTGACAAACAGGAGCCAAAAGGCAAGGAATTGCCTTTGCAGCACCACCCCGGGGCATGCCTGTGCAGACAGTCGGGCACACTCTGGGTGGGTTCAGCCAGGACACTTGCCACACACTGAAAACAAGGCTGCATTTGCAGAGGATTGGGAGCACAGACACCTCAGCACTGGATTCTCCATCATCTCCTGGGGACGATGACAAAAACACACACCTGTGTTTGACTGCCTTGGACAGGACTCTCCACTCCTCGGTGCTGCTGTCTGCCAGATCCACCTTTCCCAGGGCTCTTTGGAAAACCTACTTAGTAGCTGGCTCCACATCCTTTACTGTACATCAGTTAGAAAGGACAAAGTGAGAAGGAAAAGTTCCATCACTTGAGCATGCTTTAAAGGAATGATTTTCCTGAAATGCTGAGTTTCCAGAAGCTTAGAAATTGCCTTTTAATCTTAAAGTGATTAAAGGTTACTCCAAGGTGCCAACCATAACCAAACCAAACCACTTTTTTGTGTACTACTTGTGTAGCACTGGATTTTATGTTTTCTCAGAGCTTTGAGCTCTGTGCTAGCTTGCCAGCAAGCTGGGTAGTAGCACGAGCTACTGGAAAGGTCCTTGGTGTCACCATCAACTGCAGAAAATGCATGACTGCCCCATTCTCACACCCTACTTAATTTTTGGCTGACATTTACCAGCAGTGGCAGCCTATAACTCTCTAGAAGAAAGAATGTAGGATGGCTTTCTAAAAATGCATGATCTGGGGACCAAGCTGGCAAATAAGGCTGAATTGTTATTTGATTTCTGCCTTTTATGCTAAATCAGTAGGACTACAGGTATGCACAGAGGGCTTTCATACTAAATGAGTGCTCACACCTCTTATCCCTCCCCACAGCAGCATAACTTACTCCAGACTAAACAGGGTGTGATATTCAGTGATCATTTCCCTTGAGCAGAAATCCAGCCTCTGGTTTGGAAGCTGTTGAACTCCTCCTGGCAACCTCTGACACACAGCAGAAACCCTCTCCTGCCTTCAGTGTTCCAGCCCCAGTGCCTGACAGAGACCTTCTGTCTCACCAGCAGCATCCTCCTGAAATAGCATCTGTTCTTGCAATAACCATCCCTCCCTGATAAGACAGTGGGTTATCAAGGAGCTTCTAGACCTCCAGTCTCTCCCTCAGCTGCCCAGATCAAACAGTTTCCCATCCAAGAGCCCTCCCTGCACACCCTTGCTGCCTTCCTCTTCCCAGAGCCTCCTTTGCCTGTGCTCAAAGCCCCGTGGCTCTGCATCACCACTCTCCAGCTTGGACACACTCCTCACATGTCTGGTCACGCATGATGAGGGGTGCAAGGGCAGGAACAGGAGCTGCAGCATCTCCTGGAGGGTCTTGGGCAGACAGGAATGGGATGTGCCCCAAAATGCACAGACAGCCTCAGCCTAATTTTTCAGGTTTATCAAATTATGGGACATGCTTACAATTGTGCACCAGCTTGGGCTCCTGCCATTTTGGAAACCAGGCCCTAAAAGTCCTGTGTGTGTGTTGTATTTGTACCTGCAGTGACTAATTTCAGTATTTTCTTGCTTTAAAAGGAGCCTGTC
This sequence comes from Onychostruthus taczanowskii, assembly GCF_017590055.1. Classification (NCBI taxonomy): domain Eukaryota; kingdom Metazoa; phylum Chordata; class Aves; order Passeriformes; family Passeridae; genus Onychostruthus; species Onychostruthus taczanowskii. The sequence goes on from NW_024499128.1 coordinate 5,886,666, forward strand.
AGGGCATGGAGACGTAAAACAAATCTTTCTTTAGCTTAATGTATTTACAGACTTATCTGTAGCTCAGAATCTGATTTGATCAAACTGAGCAGATATAGTTTAAGTACCAGAGTTTTGAATGAGAGAAAATAACTGCTTATGTCTTCTGAGAGCCTTAATTCTGAGGGTATCACTGACTTTACAACAAACATAATTCCCCTCTCAGACACCAGCAATCCCGGTAGGCAGCTTTAGACACATGCAATTCTACATTACGTCAGAGAAAGCAGATCATCTGAAAGCAAAACAGCTCACCAAAGAGTAAACAAAGCGTTCTGCCAAGGTTTATTGCGCCGCGTTTCCTTGGCTGTGAATTCGGGACTTGCACAGGGGCGTGTTTTGAGCCCAAGCCCCTTTTTCTGATGTCTGTTCCCAAACAGAGCAAACCCAGCGGGAAGGAAGGGTCTGCTTGCCGGAGGGGTGAGTTCGGGGCAGGGGATGCAGGAACCCCCGGGGGCTGTCACACGCAGGGGACACCAGCGCCGGGGCAGAACCGCGGGCAGGGCTGCGAGCTCCGGGCTCGCTGTGGCCGGAGGAACCCGCACGGAAATCTCTGCACGTGTGCGTTCATCATCCCATCCATCCCCAGCGCGGGGCTGCTAAGCAACTAGAGCCGGCGAGGAGGCACTTCTGAGATAATGCTAAATATAGTCCCCAGCAGGCGAGACAGCCCAGCAGCCGTGCCCGGTGACGTCAAGCTCTTATTGCTGCCCTCTGTGCCCAAAAACGCCTTTGGTGGCCGAGAGCTGCCCCCGAGCTCCCCAGGGACCGGCGCTGGGCAGGGAGTAGAGATGGGCAGGGAGCAGAGATGGGCAGGGAGCAGCACTGGGCAGGGAGCAGAGATGGGCAGGGAGCAGCGCTGGGCAGGGAGCAGAGATGGGCAGGGAGCAGAGCTGGACAGGGAGCAGAGATGGGCAGGGAGCAGAGATGGGCAGGGAGCAGAGATGGCAGGGAGCAGAGATGGGCAGGGAGCAGAGATGGGAAGGGAGCAGAGATGGGCAGGGAGCAGCGCTGCTGGCAGTCCCTGACACATGGTGCCCTGTACCCAGCCCCAGCCTGTGCCCAGCCCCAGCCTGTGCCCCGAGCTGGGCTCTTCCCTGCCTACGTTGGATCCATACCTAGCACAGGAAGGAATTAAAAGAAGCCCCTGGGCAAATCTAGTGTTAGAAGGAGTAATTTGATTAAACTGACAAAATCACGCACGCCATTGGAAATGACAAGTGACATCTACAAACACGAGGCAGAGCACACACCTCCCTCTGTCTCTTCAGTCTGTTGTTCCTAGCAGCTGAAATCACTTTTGTACCTCATCTGTACCAAACCCAGCTTGCCACTCCTCATGCAGGGATGGCAGAGAACATAAACCAAAACACAGGGAAAGGTGTCCATGTACTTCATGCAGCAGTGTTTGAAGATCTAGGTGTAGAAGAGAGAGAAATGGCAGGAAGGAGCCCTGTGTTTTACCTGTTTGGTAAAAGCACATTGCCCTCATCACAAGGGGACAGCTTTCTCTCCACCAGCTTTGGCACCAGTCCTGCCCAAAGTGAGCCACTACACCTTTTTCGGGGAGGCACAGTGCAAAACCACTCCAGTGAACTGATCCAGTGCAAGAATCACCCCACTTTGCCCACTTCTCCTCTCTTTTGGCAGCAAGGTATTTCTTGAGCACGTGTTTCCTCCATGACTGCAGCCCCTCTCCAGCACCCTTTACCACATCAGGGAAATTGTCAGGGTGGAAAGACCCCCAGCTCCCTTTCCCCAGGGGTATTTTGGCCCAGGTCTGCTCTCCCAGAGCACCATGCTGGGCACCCCGGGTTCCAGCAGGGCCGAGGTGGGATGGAGGGAGTGTGCTCCTGTCAAGAGCTGTGGCAGGAAAGGTTGGTTAGTCACAGGCATTGAGCAACATCCTCTTTCGCCTCCTTGCAACACCAACTGCAGGAACAGGAAAGTCCAGGCAGGTGCCACCCCACATTTAAGGATTGCTTTGAATAATGCATCCCAGAAATGTGTTTAATTCCTTGAAATACCACTTTCTTTTAAAGCAGTGGCCCAAAATCCTGGGTAAGTTGTATCCACAGTTGCATGAGTACAAAATCAGAAGCAAGAGTCAGCTGCTTCAAACCAGCAGAGGAGCACACAGCAATGAGCAGGGCCTGGTGACACCCACACAGGGATGCCCCTGGAAACTGGGACATGCTTAATTCAGTGTTCTTGGTAACACAGGCAAGTACCTTACCACACATTCTCCTGCCTCATGTCTTTTTCTAAAAAAGCAGTACAAAGCCCTAGGCACCAGCCTTGCAAACTGGCCCCACACCACTTCCCTTGGAGGTATTTGGGATGGTGTTTCTTCTTCTCCCCTAAAGGTGCTGTTATGACCCCAGGGTGCAGCTCTTAGGGCAGGTGATGTTTGCACCTGCAGCCAACACACATGATGTGGATCATCAGCACCCTTGGTCACCCAGGAGAAGCCCCAGAGGAAGGCAGCAAGGTCTGATGGGCAGGTGGCTCCCAGCTGGCACTGGACTGTTTGTTCTTTCCAGGACCTTCCAGCACACAAAAACATATTCAAATGAGAAGGGGCAGAGATAGAAAGCAAATTTTGATGTTCATTGTAGAGAAAATGGCCTCTCTGCAGCTGGGCCATAAATTTCCCAGTGAGTGTAAAGGAGACGTGGGTGCACATGCCTTCCAAATACCAATGTCATTTTCAGTGGGAGTAAAACCTAATTGATCTTTAACATGCAGCAGTTAATTTCAATGCCTTTTGTACATCAACACTACAAGTGAAACAAACACCAGATTTTACTAAAATGAGTACGTGTCAACATATTGGTGAGTCACACACACCAGTTGCAGACTCTGAATTACCCAGAAGCTTTCTTCTTCAGCACTTTTTATCCAGTAATGATAGAAATATCCCAGCTGGAAATCCTGGTGCATCCCCAGTCTTTCTTGTTCTTGCCCTGAAGCTGAGGTTTCAGCATGTTTGGAAAGAGATTTCCAAGTGGGAAATACCATATATGTCAGCCACACATATGCAGCATTGGAAACCTCAAGGCAGCAGCTGCCACTAAACCTTCCTACAAACCCAAATGGAGAGGGTTCAGCCAAAATGGGAGGTCTGTAAACATTTTGGAGCAGGTTTGTAGTGATCCTTCCTGACCATCTCTGCCACTCAAGCACACTGAGACCTTGCTGGGAAAGTGGATCTGCCTGGGACCCTGGGATGCCCAGCCTGTGGTTGCAGACTGCCACCACAGCTTCACTTATATTTGCTGCTGCTCTTTACAGCTTACTTTGAATGAATCATCACAAAAAAGCTGAGGGTTTGATACCTCACAGCTGTGAAGTATAAAGAAAGACCTTTAGAGATACCTTGCACCATAAATGCATTTGTCTGGGCTGGTCTATATCTAAGTGATAAATGAAGACACTTGAAAGAGCTTCTTAATCTTTGAAAAGCAAACCAAAGCAAATAATCCTTTCTAGTTTTATTATACCATCCATCCAATTTCCTTTGCTCTGCTTCCAAGAGCATTGGTGGCAGATGGGCAGCCTACAACTTCCAGCCTGGCTGGGTTTGCTGGTGGGGTTCATTGCAGGGTGAAGGCACTGGAACCACTGAGCAATCATCCCCACTGTGCTGGCCTCAGCCTTCACCAGGGCTGCAAGCCTTCTTCCTCAAGGCCAGCTTCTGACAAAATCTCGTATCAAACCAGAAAATCCAGACTGACTTTAATGTATGTAAATATCTCAAAGGCAGGTACCAAGAGGATGGTGCCAGATCCTTCAGTGGTGCCCAGTAACAGGACAAGGAGCAGTGGCCTGCTGCTGAAACAAGAAGTCTCACCTCAATGTAAGGAAGAACTTCTTTACACTGAGGATGGCAGAGCACCAGAACAGGCTGCCCAGGGAGGCTGTGGGTTCTCCCTCTACAGAGACCTTCAACACCCCTCTGGATACACTCCTGTGTGACCTGTTCTAGGTGACCCTGCCTTGACAGGGGCATTGGACTGGATGATCTCCAGAGATCCCTTCCAACCCTAACTATTCCATGATTCTACTAGATACAGCTCCACAAGCCACCCCTTGTCTCCTGGGGAACCTTCTTGCAGAGTTCTGGTGATTCTCACAAGTCCCAGGCATCCACACCAGTCTACAGCCACCCACAGCTCTCTGAGGACCCAAACCAGCTGACAAAAAAGACCTACCACCATCACAGCCCCACAGTGAGGTGGGAGGATGTTACAGAATCGAGAGCCTGTTGCTATGCTTCATTTTCCCTCTGGGCTCCACCATGAAGCCTCTTCAATAATGGCTTTATGGCTCCATCAATCTTATTTAAACTTCAGTACAAATAAATTGCAACACATTCAGAGTCCCATCACAGTGCTCTGACTCACCCAGTCCCAGCAGACATCGTATATTAAATTAGTTTTGGAATGTATTCAAAAGCAATTGTTGCAGCTTCTTCAGCTAACTCTCCATGCTGCATGTGAGAGGAAAGCAGAGCAGGATGTCAACCCCAGTCCCCTTGGGCTGGGTTATGGGGTTTGACATGGCACTGAATTCCTCCTCTTGTTCCCAGCTGCAGCAAGGGGTTCCTGCTGTCCTGCCGGGGACAATTCCCACCGTGGTTCCCCATGGGGTGCAGGGACACAGCCTGTCTCACCATGCACCACAGCACGTGCAGGAATGTCTGCTCTGGCACCCAAAGCACCTCCTCCTTCTTCGTGGGGAGGACTCTTCTTGCTCCAGCATGAAGTCCCTCTCACAGGAGATAGTTCTCCATTAACTTCTCCAGTGAGAATGTTAATGTGAGTCCCTTCAGGAGCTGCCTGCTCCAGTGTGGGCTCCCTGCAGGTCACAAGTCCTGCCAGCAAAGCTGCTCCAGCCTGGGCTCCTCTCTCCACAGGTCCTGGCAGGAGCCTGCTCCAGCCTGGGTTTCCCGTGGGGTCACAGCCTCCTTTGGGTACCCCTCTGCCAGACCTAAAGACAGAGACTGGGAGTTGTGGTCCTAATCTATCACAGTGTCTCCTTCAGAAAACCAAAGGTGTATTCTTAAAATAATTCGGTATTATCCAAGACATATGGTCCTTCATGACTGAAAGAAGTTAAGGACTGAATTCCTTTCTAAAGGGTCCCGTCCTTGAGATGTAATTCAGGGGCCTGTTGGATGCAGACTACAACAAAAAGACAAGAAAAAAACCCCAAACAAACAACAACAAAAAGAAAATCAAAAACCCAACACCCCCTTCCCAAAGCAAACCCCTCCCAAACCACAAAAAACTCAACCAACCAAAAAACCCCAAACTGTGATGTTTTCTCCTCCTTTGCTTCCCTGCAGCAGCAAGGAGCAAGGCTGCACGCAGAGTCACCCCAGGGGCTGGGGGTGGTTGTGTCCCTGTGTCCCACAGAGCCCGGGGAATCCATGACCTGAAACCTGGGCAGCATCACAGCAGCACGTGGGGAAGCAGAAGTGCCAAGTACGCTTCCAAGGAGAAAAAAAAAAAAAAAAAAAAAAAAAAAAAAAAAAAAAAAAAAAAAAAAAAAAAAAAAAAAAAAAAAACAAAAAAAAAAAAAAAAAAAAAAAAAAAAAAAAAAAAAAAAAAAAAAAAAAAAAAAAAAAAACCAAAAACAAAAAAAACCCAGTGTGCTTAAACTGAATTGCTTTTTCACTCACTGGCTGGCAAGATAATGATCTGACACAGCTAATTAGCAAATTCCTGAGCCTGTTGCAACCCTCAGACCAGAAGCATACCAAACTCTTTGTTAATTCAGCTGCTCTGTCTCCTCTGCCCCCTTATTGTGTACCCTTATCTCCTCTGAGAAACAAAAGGGAAACACCTCCCTGTGTAACTGCCTGTGCTCTGGAGCGCTTTCCAATCAGTGGACATCAGCATCAGCTTTAGATGCAGAAATCCAATTAATCTAATCTGCCTGCTGGTTGATTGATATCCGAGGGGTTGGTGTTCAAGGGAGAGTGCCTGGGAGAGCGGCCAGCCGGGCTGAATTGTTGATAGCAGTGATTGTGCAGGAAGCAGCAGCTCTCAGCTCTCAGCTCTGCTCCTTTAGCTTCAGCCTCATTTCCATTCCAAAGCGAGAGCCTGGGGGTCTGTGCCGATAAGAACTTCCAAGGCAAAAGGGCATCTCTACTGACCTTGAAAAGCGACTGAAATATTTACCTCTGTAGCAAACTGAACTCGCCCTTCCCAGGTCCTGCCGGCAGGTCTCAGATTTTCTGGTTTGCTGGTGTGAGGGGCCGTACCTGTACCTGCAAGGACCTTGGGTCAGCTCCAGCCATGGACTGACCTTTCCCTAAGCTGTGCTGGTCAAGCCTGGGAAATGACAAGTACTGAGGATTTTCTGCTGCCTTTCTAAATCGCATCAAGCTGCTCAGCAAAAGCTGCTCTGTGACATCGATGTCCTGCAGCTTTCCTGGATAAATCCAGGTATTCCCCAGTCACTGGCCATGTGTGTGCTCAGATGTGGAAGAGAGGGCTTGTACAGTGCCTGCAGCCCTGGCACTGCCCAGGATGCCCACTCCATCCTGCCAAGCACTGTCTTGGTCCTCCTGCCAGGAGGTTTTGGGGTGGGCAGTGGTGGTGCCTCCTACCTACAGGGAGCCTTGAGCACTCATCACAGAACTGTAGAATATTTTAGGTCAGAAAAAACCTTTAACACTATTTAACCCAACTGTTAATCCAGCACTGCCAAGTTCACCACTGAACCCCGTTCCTAAGTGCCACCTACATGCCACCTACATGTCTTTACAATATCTCCATGGACGGGGACTCCACCTTCAGATGAGGAGGGATATGACCCCGCCAGCCTTTACCAGCTCTGTGCAAGAGGGTGCATGCAGGGTGTTCCAGTCATGGATCTGGAGACGTGCCAGGAGGTGTCTTGAATTCGGATGGGCCAGGGCACTACGGTGCCACACTCCCCTCTCCTCACCCCATTTCCCAGCTCCCTGAGGCAGGCACTCAGCTGCACGGGCCCAAAGGGTGCTGGCACAGCTCAGCTGGGCCTGACCCTGCTGCACCTGCACCCTCACTGAGCTGGGGTGGGGAGAGGAAGGGCTGGCCCTGCATCCAGGGATGCTCTGGCAGCGCTGTGGTGGCACAGGGGTGGCCAGAGTGCAGGCTCAAAGCAGACCTGGCTTTCCTTCCTCTTGCAGGGTTCTGGTATCACTATCACAGCAGTTCCACAACACCCAGACCCTCAGGGGCTGCCTCTGTGGGACTGGCAAGGCAGGAGCACTGGGTCTCCCATCTCACGGCTCCTCTTCCACAGCATCCTGTCGGAATATTCCACAGCCTTCCATCCCAGCACAGCGGCAGGGCACTGCTTCTTTTGCTATTGAAAATAAAACGTAGGGTGTCTGGCTCCTGAAGCCGTGTTTGCATGGAGTGATGATGGTTTTGGTGCTGGGGGTGGCTGGGGTCAGTCCTGCTCCAGGCAGAGCAGAGAAAGCCGCAGGTTTTGGCAGCCTGCGCGCCGGGGCGCTGCGAGCACCGAGCACCGCGGCAGCTGACACGTCTGCCGGGATGACTCACTGCTGTTGATTTGGGCAGAGGCAAGAAAAACAGCCTGAATTGCACCAACTTAACATTCTTATTCTCAGCGATGGGCTATTAGCTCAGAGCAGATCCCCGTCCCATGCTTCCCCCCACCTCTCTTCAGTACAGCATCATTGAAATTTATTTTTCAATATCAGAAAAGTGATTTATTAAGAGCCTTATATTTGGGAAACCAGCTTACATCACTACCAGAGACATCACATACAAATGGATCACATCTGCATCAACAAAACACCTGGCACACTTTGACTTGATAATCTCCTGAAGCAATTTTTTTTTCTTTCTTTTTTTTTTTTTCCTATGGCTGCTCAAACATTGGCTTTATGACCATGGGAAGGATAGGAGGAACCTGCAGAGTACATGCTCATAATAGCTGGTCAGGATGACTGTCACTGGGATGTTCTCCCAAAAGCATTCATCCCAAAAGAGAGTTTTACTCAGGGTGAACCCCCCGGAGGAATTTCAACCCTGCTGCAGCTGCAGCCAAGCCACTGTTGGAGCTGCACCAGGTGCCAGTGGTGGGTGCTTCCCCAGTGGAGAAGGGATCACACAGCACAAACCAGCTCCAGGGGGTTCAGAACATGCCACTGCAGTGTGGGTGGCAGCTCAGTTCCAGCCTGGTGTGGGAAGTGAGCTGTCAGGTTGCATTTCCTACATCCAGCTTCAGCAGCCACAACTACTCTCTCATATTTTTTCAATAATTTCCATTTTCTCTTTTCCTTTTCAAAGGACCACAGATGAGCTATATGGTCTCACACAAGTGAAAAAGGACTGTCATTCCAACAAATAACCTCTACAGCTGCTGGTACCCTGGAGCTGTCAGAGCATAATCTGTTTTGAAAGAAATCACACTGGTGGATTTTGTGGGGATGGAGGGATGGATTGAGTCATGCTTAGCTCTGGATGGGGCTGGGGCTCACCAGAGAGGGATCAGATATGCTGCTTTCTGAAGTCTATTTCTGAAACCTGTTGTGCCCGGTGGTAGTAGTTACCATTCAGTCCCGGGCCACACACAGAATAAACACTGTGTACAAAATAGAATGCTCACTTGTTTGCTGCTTGTAAGCTCCATTTTTATGCCCAGGAAAGGGCTCATTACGTGGCTCCAGATATTGCAGCGTGCCCCTGAAGTGAACAGGTGGGCCTGAGACTTTCCATTTCAGTAAATAATTTTCAGACTCACAGAAAATCTTTATCTGCATTGGCTTGAAACACTGAAAAGCCACTTGAGGATGTTATTTGGAAGAAAGGGCTGCTGGTGTCCCACTACACGGCGTGGTCTCCTGGACGCTCAGCTTGGGCTGTCAGGAGCCACCACGGGGACACCTCAGGCAGCGCCCAGAGCTCTCCCCTCGCACGCAGGGTCACTCCACAGGGTAAAGGGAGCAGCGGTAAAAAACACAGAGAGCGGAAGAGTAGTGCCCGGGGGACCTTTCCCCTGCAAGGGGGGCCGAGCCGCGCCTCCCGATGCGCAGAGCCGAGAGAGGGCAGCACGCTCTCACGGATGCGGAGCGCTCCCGGCCGGCGGGGACGCGCGGCTCCGGCGGCGGGCGCCTCGGAGCGACACTGGCCGCTGTCGCACACGCCCGGGGTGGCTGTCGCGGGGCTGCAGCAGTGGCCGCGGGGGGCAGGGACGGGGCCTCTGCTTCGTGCAGCCGCCGGTGCAGCTCCCGGTGCAGCCCCCGGTGCAGTCCCCGGTGCAGCTGGGGCAGGGACGGGGTCTCTGCTTCGTGCAGCCCCTGGTGCAGCTCCCGGTGCAGCTCCCGATGCAGTCCCCGGTGCAATCCCCGGTGCAGTCCCCGCTGCAGCCCCCGCTGCAGCTCCCTGTGCAGTCCCCGGCGCAGCCCCCGCTGCAGCTCCCGGTGCAGTCCCCGGTGCAGCTCCCGGTGCAGCCCCCTGTGCAGTCCCCGGTGCAGCCCCCGCTGCAGCTCCCGGTGCAGTCCCCGGTGCAGCCCCCGGTCCCCGCGGAGCAGTGGCACCCACGAGCACACGGCAGGAATCGTTGTGCGGGCACCTCATCCATGGATGACACTGTCATGCCCTCCCGCCCTGAGCGGGTGATGGGCTGGGCATCCAGGCCTTTGCCGGGTGTCAGTGACCTGTTCTTCATCTTCTGAGGGTTGTTTGGGGGAGAGAAAAAAAGTATTTAACATCATCCTTGGTCAAATTGTGCATCTGGAATGAGTCCCCTGTCCCTTGCACAGGGCAGCTGCCAGTGCCCCCAGTGCTCACCAACTTGTTTGAGGGCACCATCAGAGCTCCAGCAGAGAAACTTGGACAAAAACCTCAGTCTTAGTGTTTGCCTTTCCCAAAATAATAAATCCATCACATGATTGCTTTAATTTGTTTTCCCCCCGCTACTCTAACCCTGTTTCTTGCCTGGCTTTGCTCTTTGGGGTGCATCCCCAGGAGCCTGCTGTGCTCCAGCATGGCTCGCTTCCCATGGGACCCCACCAAGCTGCCACTGCCTTCAGTCCCAGCTTCGTAAACAGAAGAACCTGAAGTTTGCTTTTGGATGCAAGGCTGTGCTCTACAATCCCTGTGGAAACAGACGGAACTAAGGGAGCAAAGAGCTGCAGGTAAATTCAGGCGGCAGAGCGGCTCGCAGGAGGACAGGCGCGGGGTGGCAGTGGAGCCCTGCCATGGTGACACGGTGCCTGTCCCCAGGGAAGCCGCTGGGTACCGAGAAGCCCATCGGTGACAGAGCACAGCGGCTCTCCAGGAGCTCCCTGCGTTAGGATAATCTCATCTGCGGTGCATTAAGGTCCAAGTCGGGGCTGAGCATTTCCAGCGCCCCGGGGCCCATCTGGCAGGTCTGGAAAGCTCCAGCGGGGGAGGTGCCAGCAGGATTGGCTCTGCGATCTTTGTGCCACGCACTCCGAGTCCAACCCAGCTCTTCGGGGTTACCTTCCCAGGCTGACCACAGCCCCAGGGCACTGCTGCCCGCCCCATGCTCAGCCCAAACAGCTGTGCATCGTGGATAACAGCGAGATCCTGGCGGGAGAGGATTGCAGCAGTGGGAGCCCTGATTCATCCCTGCGGCCTATAGCCCATACAACACATGGCAATGCCTTCTCAGAAACTGGGGATGCAAAGAGGGACACACAGCACGTGCCGAACCAGGGAGGGTGGCAAGAGGCTCTCTTGGTAACAAAGCTGGCACGTGGCTGCAGATGGGCTCCCAAATCCCTCTGTGCCTGGAGGAGCCCAGGAAGGCGATGGTGGCTGTCCTACATCCCAGCATCCCCCTCCACTGACCCCCCTGGTGAGCTGCCCTGCTCACACCCAGCCTGCCTGGCTTTCTAACGGGGAATGCAAGCCAGAAATACCCACAGAAAAACATGCATCCTTTGGTAAATTAAGAGAGATCAGATTCCATCTTGCCAAAAGTATTTGTGTAGCTCCTTCTCTTTTCCTGGATGGTCTCACTTCTCCTGAAACACCAAAGGTGATTTAGCCCAAACTACAGACTGTAAAGACATAAATCTAGAAGCAATTCCACTGCCATTAATGGTGGTGCTCTGGGCTCATTCCAGCACACTACAAATGAGAGCCTGGCGCAGGCCACAGGCAGGGATAGATGAATTATCAATATATCATCTTCTTCTTCTGCCTTTATTTTTGCCTTTTCATTTTTCTTTAAGCAATTCAGGAATGATTGTTACATATTTTAGTATCTTCTTTTGGGGCTGCATTTGCAACAGTCTGGGCTCCAGCTCAGCACCACCACTGTGAACTCCACTGCAACGTGAACACAAGCTAGGGCAAATCCTGTTTAAAGGGAGCCACTCTGCATTCAGGACTAAATCATTTAAAGAAAATCACAATAACTGCAGAACTACAAATGTTCAGTAAGTCCTTGGTGATGGCTGAAACCAATTTAACCCTGTGGTGGTGCCATGTAATTAGCATTCTTATTGCTGAATCACATGCTGATTGTTCAAAACCATATTCCAAAAGAGGGCAGGTGAAATGACACCGATGTCAGAGATTGCCAGGGATGCAGTGGAGATGTGCTGCAGTGTCTGCATGATAACAGCTTGTAATACAACATCCTAGAGCATCCCCAGCCTTCCTGAGACTCAGCCTTGTGCCAGCTGAGCCCCGCAGAGCCCCTGACCCACACCGCTCCCAGGGCCTGCAGAGACTGCCAGGGCAGAGAGCAGCCAGGTGGGATTTCCCATGTATCAGGCCAAAATTCCAGCCCTGAAGCCTGCAATGGAAAACTGCTGTCCAGCTCTGCTGGGCACTGCAGGAGGCACCAGAGATGCAAACTGCCAGCACTGGCTGTCCCAGGGTGATGAATGCCACAGAGCCTGATTTATTTCTCCCTCTCTCTCCCACCTCTTCGTCAAATCCGATACAATTATCTCTTTGCTGGAGCCGTACATGGGATTGCCTCTGCCTTGCTTCCTAGGACAGCCAAGCTCAAGGCAGACTTCACAGAAGAGAGCAGTGGCCAGCAGGAGCTGCCCCAGGCAGCTGGTGTTTGATCCCTGGGTGCTGCGGGGCTGAGGTGGGACATGGCCAGGACTGATCCTCAGCAGGCTCCAGCATTCTCCCAGGCAGGTGCCAACTGCCCCACCCCTCAGGGCTCTGTGCCTGCCTCCCTTCCCACCTCCTTTAGAACCTCTTGCACATCTCACAGGTAACACTGCCATCCCACAGCTCCCCCCACGTCACAACACGGGTCAGAGTCCCCAGTGCACTCTCCATTCTGGGGAGCCCAAGCAAGCACCACCATTAAATCCACTAAATCAGTGTTGGTCCACTAAATTAGAGGTGATCTGAGCACACACTGAGAGTCTCAGGGCAGACAGGCACATGCATACTACCTCCACTAATAATTTAAAAGCCTCTGAAGTGAGTGGCTAAGATACAGGTGGAAATAATTTGCGTGGGCTCAGTTCCTGTGTACAACCCCCCATACATCAAACCTCTGCACACCCAAATGCTCCCCTTGGAAGACAGGGAGGACTGAAACATGGGCAGGCTCTCCCCATTGCTCCAGAACTGACAGAGATCTGTTATTTTCAGCAGATACACAATAAGCAAGTGACTGGGGAAAAAAAAGGTAAAGCTCAGTGTGAAAAACTAATGGAACAGGAGGATGTTTCAGTCTCTCAGCAGAACTGAGCTGCACAAACAGCCCCTTATCCACAGGGCCCTTCCCAGCACCTGGATAGCCCCAAAATCTCCATGCTGCCAAAAGCATTATTGACTACTGGGCTCTGTTTCTCTCAGCCATTCTCATCATTCAGCTCAGCCAGCTAATCAGGCTAACGAGGTGGTGTGCACCACAACTGCCTGTGGTACACAATCAGCCTGAAATTAGGTTTTAGTGTCAATCTTAGCAAATACGTCTTTAGAACTTCAAAATCATGTAATAGGATTCAGCTGCAGAAGAAATGTCCATGGGAGAGCTCGATGCTGGTCATTCTGCACAGGGTGGGAGAAGGAGGGAACAAGGTGGGGCTGGAAGGGGCTCAGAGCAGCCTGGTCCAGTGGAAGGTGTCCCTGCCCATGGCAGAGGGGCTGGAATGAGGTGATCTTTAAGGTCCCTTCCAACCCACATCATTCTGTGATTCCATGATTAGGTGCTTTCACTAGGTTTGCTGGAGACTGAGTGTTGGCGAGATGCTCCAGAGAAGTTAAGTTTTGGAAGTGCAGTTCAGGGAAAAAACCAAAAAATTGAAAGGAGGAATGTTATCCTCTGTCAACTTGCATTTGGTACCCTTGGGTTACCATACTACCTACTAGACTAGGAAGGGAGTGTTTAAAGTCACTCTTTGGGTGGTGTTTTGGAGGCAGGAACTCCACAAATATTAGGGAAAATATATTTCAGCTCATAAATAAATATACCATTTTTAAAAGGGCATATTGGCTCCATCTGAGGTGCGTTCATACAGCCCAAATGGTTCATTTGGCCTCTTCCTAAAATAACTTGACACTGCTCTCTACTTGTTGGACTCTGCATTTCCCCTTATGGGGGAATCTGTCACAAGGGTGCATTTTGCCAACAGATCAGTGAGGTTTGTGCAAGAAGCAAAGAGCTGGGCTTTGGGATACACCCCAGATGCAGTGGGATGGTCACTCTCCCTGAGCTGCAACCCCACTCTGTGACCATTCTGCACATCTAAAAATACCTCCCTTCTCCTCTTCTGCTTCTCTTCTGTGAGAAGCACCATCTGGGAAGGGATCCCCTTCTCCTCCTTATGAGAAGAATTTCAACACGTTTCTAATATGGAAAAAATGTTAAGCCTCAAGGCAATATCCTTTAAAAGTACATAGACACTAAATCTTTTGCATGAAGCCATTTGGCACATGCCATTCACTGTGAGGGTTCCTTGGTGGGCAGAGACAAGGCTGCTGCCACTGCTGGAAAATACAGATATATCCCCCAAATGGCATATTAATAATGGGATCTTTCAAAGGATGATCCATGACTCATCCAAGAAGAAAAATGGGTCATTCACTACACTGAACTCTTCAAAAAAAACAGCAGCTTTTTTTGGGTTTTCCCAGTTTAAACCAGAAAAATAGAGAAAGTAATGGGAGGGAAAATGTGGTGGCTGCAGCTGCCAGACAACATGAGCAGTGAGAGCCTGCACTGGCATTTTGGGGTTAAAAATCCCACCCTGACAGGGGTTCTGTGTCTTGTATGGCTGTTTCCTAAAACCAGGAGTGCAAGGACTGCCCAAAGCCACACACTCTCTAGTCCTTCCCCAAAAATTCACCAGTGCTTTGCCAAAAGTAACATCCTGGGTGTACCCAGGGTTCAAGGGACCAAAGCCACCAGCACCAGAATGCTTTGGGAGCCTGGTGGCTTTTGCCTTGGCAGTCATCCTGCAAGGGACCTGCCTGCAGCAGGGAGCACCAAGGGGCATGGGCAACGTGAATTTGCTGAGAACGCAGCAAAAACTATCAAATCTGAGCAAGGATTTTCAGTGCCCAAACTGTGTAACTGCCAGGGCAGGAGCTGCTGTGCCTCATCTGTGTGGATATGGGGTCCTAACACTGAAATCCCAGTCAGGCAGGTGCACATGGGGCATCAGAGGGGTCATGTGCAAAGGGACACAGCCCCCAGCCAGCTCCTGCTGATCCCTTGATGGAGTCAGTGCAGAAAAAAGGGCAGGTTGCAAAGTTGGCATTTAAGATGTCATTAGAGCTGTTAATCTTATTGCTGTTACTATATTATAATCACTTTCACAACCCATCTAAATCCAGGGCAGCTATCCATACTGGATTATTACATTCATCATTTGCATTCAGCAATTATTTGAGACCATGATTTCATATAATGCTTTGGAGATTAATAAAGGCCATGGCCCTTTCCTGTAGGCAGCTGCCCTCCACACTGATGAAATACCACATTTAATTGCTTTAACCTGAGCTGCTGCTGTTTCCTTCCTCTCCCTCTGTCTGGGATCTTCACATTCAGTGTCTGCTGGGTGCAGCCCGTGCTGGTGGTATGGGGGCAGAGGCAGATGCCCATGATGGGGATGAGGTGCAGCAGCCCCCATGCTCCACAGGACACCTGTGCCAGCACTCTGAGCAGAGTGGGACTCCATGAAGGCCTTACATCCTCATGTGGACAAGCTCCTAATTTAATTATCTCAACAAGACAAAAGAGGAGCTCATGGCAAGTGTTTTTTTGCTGCTAAGCAAATACTTGACAAGGAATGCTGAGCTCTTAAACAGCTGCTGGGTTGTGAGTCAATTCACTTGCAGGAACCCAGGGTCACAGAGCCTAAACAACATCCAAATCAAATTAATTTTTCCTTCAGGATAAAAAGAGAAGCCTGCCCTATCCTCTTCTCCAGTCACCTCTGAAAGTTCCAGCCAGCCCTGCAGCATCGTCCTTTCCCTCTGCTCCACAGTTAGTGCCAGCTTTGCAATACCAAAACCCAGTAAGCATTTGATCTGAGCTAGGATTTTCCCAAGCCTCAAAGTCTGTGCACCCTGGAAGCAGAGGAGGGTGGTTATTCACCTGTGAGCAGCATCACAGCCAGCCCATCTCAGCTGCTGGGTACTGCTCCTGGGGCCTTCCACTTGTGTGGCTCTCACCTCCTCCCTTGGACACTTGGGGACACAGTTAAATCTCGCCTTCCTACCATGTGGTTGAGTCTCAAGAACAGCCAGGGGAGGATATTTTGAGTTCTTTCCATGCAAGAAACAGCTTCCTGTCAAGCCTCCCCCCGTCCCATCCTGAGTGTGGTCTCCCATGACAAGTCACTCGGATTTTACATTAACCCAAGCAATGGCAGAAATACAAATGATGTCAGAGGGGATGAGCAGAGCAAGCACCCTCTTCCTAGGCCAGGGGTATGTTCCTGGGTGTCTGTGGGAGGGATGCTGTCATAACACACCCACCCTCCAGCAGGGTTCCCATTCAGAAATCTGCTCAACAACAGCACCACTCGCTCCCTCACAGCCCTTGACAAGCAGGGATTTGTTGGCATCCTGACAAAGAGCTTCACAAACGAGGCAATCAGCAGCCCAGTATAATTTTCAAGAAATACAAATGAGCAAATATCTAGTTGCCATGGTAACCCTGAGAGCTGGACTAGACTTTTTTTGGGAGATTCCCAAATACAGCTACATTTTGCCAGCACAGCAGGAACGTGGTGCCCAGGACCCCATTTGGGGACAGCAGCCAGGACTGCTGAGCAGCATCAGCTCTTTCAGCACCAGCCCAGAACAGCCCTGTCCTCTCTGACCAGCTCCAGGCACTCACACGCACAGTGCCAGCTGTGGATCTTTTCTGTCTCACATCACCTGTGCTTTGGCTCTGTGTCCTTCAAGGCTGACCAGCTCTTCGAGCAGGGACCTCAGTGGGAATTGTGTTCCTGTCAGATCTGTGCCTTACCTCTGATCACTGGCAGCTCTGGCAATTTGCACTCAGGAGTGAAAGTTTCCAGCCAAGTTACTGAGCCCCAGCAAAGCAAAAGTGGTAAATGAAAAACATAACCACCTTTTCAGGTGGCCGTGCTGCAGAGCCGGTGCCAAACAGGGACAGGGGTACTGGCCCTCAGCCAGCTCTCCCCATCAAGGCAGTTTTCTCTGGAGGCCTGGAAATCCTTGGCCACAAAAGAGGAAGAGACTTTTGGGGTACCAAAAGGGAACAAACAAAAGCACAACGGGCCCTGGCATGACACAGTTCCTGTGCTGACCCAGCCTGGAGGAGCTCTTCCTCTTCAAGGGGAACTGGCTCTGCTGGAAGTTTCACTGAGCTTTTGCAATTAGTTCAGGTGCCATTACTGCTGACCCAGCCTGGAGGAGCTCCTGGCAGCTCTGAGCCTCTCCAAGGGGAACTGGCTCTGCTGGAAGTTTCACTGAGCTTTTGCAATTAGTTCAGGTGCCATTACACACCAGCAGCTCCCAGGCTGTATAAATCCAGCCTGACTCATGCCTCTCTCAGGAGGCATGGCTGCTGCAGCCGAGCCCTTGGGCTGCCCCGGAGATCCATTTCCCAGCAGGTTTGTCCCCTCTGGCTGCCACTGTCCTGCTCATTCCCTGGCAGCAGCAGGGAGCAGATGGCATCAGGCAGGATGGGAAAACCCTCCTGCAGAACAGTAGAAGCCCCTCAGCTAAGCCAACATCCACTGGGACCCACACAGCACAAACCCTGCTCACCTTCCCTATGCCCCACTGCTCCATCTGTCCGTGCTGCAGACTTTTGGGATGTGCTAAAGTTTTGGGATTTAACACTAACCCCATTGCACAGGTGGGTAATGTCATTTATCACAGGGCTTTGTGGCTTGGGGTTTTTGCTGATGGGGCTCACTGTTGCAGCCAGTCTGTAATGTACTCTCTGAGCTGCTCAAAGCATGTTTTTGGTCCCAAGATATTTTTGTTCTCTGTCAAAGGGAACCACTCTGTGGCATCCTGGCCTCAGGGTAGGAGCTGAGCCACTGCTCAGGCAATTAAATCCGAGGGAAATGCACAAGAAAAAGCTCATGATTCAGCCGTGCAGCCCTTTTTCTCCCAGTCATTTATGGGAGAAAAAAATCTTAACTGAATTAATAGAGGAAAAGACAGCCCAGCCCAGCCCAGCCAGGCATCGGACCAGTCAAGATAATCACTGGGGAGAAAAATCCTCACCAGGCTGTGCCAGGGCAGCACCAGCGTGCCCACAAGCTGTGACATCCATGTCCTGTGTCACAACGTCCAGCAGCAGTCTCAGGAAACAATCAAAGTAGGAATAAAGGGAATCAAAGGGTCAGAGGTGCAGGCAGACCCATCCCTCCCCACTGCCATGCCAGGGCTGGGGGCAATATTGCCTCCAAAGCTCAGGAATGGGGTACAAGGAGGGTAAAGACTATTTTGGTTCACTCCCAGGCTACATTACACACACTTACCCCAGCTTTCATTTATTACAAAAGAAGGTGTTCAACCCCTAAGAAAATCAGTGTCATAAAAAGACCCTCAGGAATCAGTCACTTGCAAGTGATGTGCAAGAAAGGTGTCAGAGTCCTGCTGCTGCCAGGTTTCCCATTGCCTGCACCACAGAGTGAGTCAGAAGGGAGAAGAAATTCAAGATAACAAAGGAGTGAGGGATTATGAGAGATGCAGAATAGAAAAATAAAGAAGTTCAGGCTGGAATCTGGAGCTGCTCCAGGCCATGCAGAGTCTGCGACCGTCCATGGTGAGAGAAAGGGCGTGGCCCATCTTTCATCAAGCCAGATCCACTAGAAGTTCATTAAGGAGGTGAAAACTCCTGTTGTTTTCTGAATTTTATTTGATTACTCTGAAACAGAAGACACTGGCAAGGACAGAGGGTTGGTTTTTAAAGTAAAGACCCTGGAGCCAAAGGAGAAACACAGAGGGGGTGGGAAACAAAGCCCCTATTAACTTTGGTTCTGACTTTCAGGTCATGCATGTTCAGTTCTTTTTACCTGGAAATGAAGATGTTAATTGGAGGCGACAGCTTTCATTGGGCTCCCCATTAGCAATATTTTTAACCACAGTAGGGCCCAGATCTTCAAACACTTTCCCAAGGGAAGGTTTTAACCTTTCTTTTGAAACATCTCATACCACTTGCAGGGAAAAAAAGACAGTTGTTTGGCTCGAGGCATACCAATCCCCAGCCGTGATGAACTCCCAGCTCCTCTGGACAGGAGACACAGCAGGAACAGGGAAAACAAAACTGGGGAGGGGCAGCCTGGAGCCAGCCTGGCACCGTGCAGCAGCATCTCCCAGCCGCTGGCTGTCCATCCAGCCCAGCCCTGCCCTTGGGACAGCACGGCCAGCCCCAGGGGACGCTGGGCTGTGCTGTCCCCACCCCTGTGCTGTGACAGCCCCAGCACAGGGACAGGAGCACAGCCCAGCACCGTGCTCAGAGCCAGGAGCTCATCACACATGTCCTGCTCCACCCCTGGCTCTCCAAACCCTTTTCTGCCACAGACCACATCAACTTTATCCACTCTGCTGCATCCGAGAGCTTTCTTTCAAACAGCTGGTTTCTTCACATACTGTTATCATCCATGCATAATTTATCATTTTCAGGTGAAACAAAAGCCTCTAGAAAACACATCCAACGCTTCAGTTCAAATCCAGAACTGAAGACTACACAAATGGCTAACTTTCCATACAAACATATGAATAGTGTGTATATTAATTTCAAAATTACAATAAAAATTATATCATTTCATTCATATGTATTATCAATTTTATATAAATATATATATATATAAATACGAAATCGGGGATGACAGCACTTTCTTATTTTAGAAACTTTTTCCAGCACATACATTCCACTTACAACACCATTATTAGCCCTACCAAATTTTCCGGTTTCTCTCCAAGTGGAAATACAGCTGAAAGCTCCACTGCCATCCGAGGAAGCAGTTCCAAGCTCCCAGTGGAGCCTCAGGTACTGACCTCAATTGCACCCAGTGCAATCACTCTGGAAAGGCTTTGTTTTGGAACATTGTATTTCTAAGACGGTGGCATCAAGGGGGACCAGACAATTTTATGGCAATGCTTTACTCACCTTTGCAGGCAGCAGCTGAGATGGGTCAGACCCTGTGCCTTTGCCAGAGCAGGGACAAAAGGGACTCATGGCCCCCAGGAAGGGGCAAAGGGCCCCTGCAAAGCCACCTGGGTGCTACAGGGCTGTGAGGGATCAGAGCTCACAGCCTGGGATCCCTGGGGAGCACTGGATTTATTGTGTCTGACTGGCTCCAGCAGTGCCTTTGGAGCTGTGTCCCCGAAGGAGAAGCCTGGTTTTCCCTCAATAGGGCTGCCTTTCCCTGGCACCAGCACAGCCCCACTTACACCCAAACTCTGCAAATCCATCTTGTCCAAGCGGGAGTGTTCCATCTCCACACTGAGCAGTTCAAACAAGGCACAGGAGCTGCCACAACCACACACAACTTCCCAGAAATATTTACCTGGGAGACAGAAGTACTTCTGTGGTGCCAGTGCAGCAGAGAACATCAGCAAGGACTTAGGGAGAAAACATCACCCCACTAGGACACGGGCTGCAGCAAACACTGCAAACTCTCCCCAGCAGGACTGGGCTGTGAGGATGGGCTGGCTCCCAGCCGGGGCTGTGGGTCAGCCCTCACCTGCCCCAGGTGGCTCAGGGCCACACCTGCCTGCTCAGGGATGCTGCTGGGCTCTGGGGCACTGCCTGGCCCTCACACCCTCCATGGTGCCTCTGTGCTTGCTGGGGCTGCCCAAAGGGCAGGGTGAGCTCACAGGCTGCCCCAAAAAACAGTCAGGGTCTATAAAACAAACTTTCCTAGGCAGCTGCTTCCCAACACACAGAGAAGGTTGGGGAAAAAACTTCTTTCACATGAGGCACCAAGCCCCCAGGGAGTCACTGCTACTCCAGTGCAAGAAAGACAGGGGAGCCTCCACCTGCTGTTTGCTGTTTATTTTAGCAGAGAGAAAAATAACATGGACAAGAGGCATTTTGCATAACTTAACAGAAAATAACACTTTTCCTCCACTCTTCACTGATCAAAAGGCAAAAGCATTTCCTACACACAGCTATTTTTGGGTGCTAACAGTTTGGTGTATTGGTAAAATCATGGGTTTTCTCTAACACGCTGTGATGGTTGACCTGAAATCCAAAGCCAGACTCGGGCTTGGGGGCTCCTCTGCTGTTGAATGCAGCTCCTGTCAGTGCTGAGTGCCAGGCTCATCCCCACCATCCTCCCAGCAGGGATTCTGCAGCAGGGACTGGCTGGGGCTCCAAGCAGCTCCACGGCTCTCCCAGCCCGTGCCATGTCCTGACTGCTCTACCCCAGCACAGCTGGAGAGGTGACCCAGAATGAAGGGGGGTGTGGGAGCACCAGCAGCCTCAGTCCAGGGCCAGGGAGGGGATCTTGCAGACAAAGGGGAAGGCTCTGCCACAGGCGTTGTCGTTCCAGGAGCGCAGTGCTACCCTCCAAAAAAACACAAGGCATTAGCTGATAAAAGGTAAAAGGAGGGAACCACGCACTGCCCTTGGGACCAGGACCTCCTGCCACTGGGGGAGGCTCTCCCTGGACGTGCTCCAATTTGTGCCATTCACTGCTGTGCTTCCTCCCAGCATCCTCACCTGGGGGGTGTGAGAGGGGAGACCAGGCCCCAGCTTGGACTTGGTAGTGGAGGGGCAGCTGCAGACACAGCCCTGCTCCCCGAAAATTATCCATGGGCTACCCATGGACAGGGCAATTAGGTACATCTGGGGGGCCTGGACACACCTGGCTGGTCTCACCAGCAGGGAGGTGGGATTTTTGCACAGGCAGGGTCTTGTCCCACTTCAGCAAGATGTCCTGGCCCAAGCATGGGGGAGATAAGCTGGCAAAACAATGAGTGCTCCCACAGGTTTCCCGTGGAGGAGGGGAAATGGGGAAATTTGACCTTTGACCAAATTTGGTAATTCTTCAAGGCAGCTGATTCTCCTGCCTTGCTGCTACTATGGGAGAGGGAGATGGGAGCAGAGGGAAAATGAGTATGTATGCATATATGTACATGGTGAAAAGGAAAACACCTTTTCACTGTAAAGAAAAAAAAGAACATAATGCTAAAAAATTAAAATGCAGGAGCAGAGGGAAAATGAGTATGTATGTACATGGTGAAAAGGAAAACACCTTTTCACTGTAAAGAAAAAAAAGAACATAATGCTAAAAAATTAAAATGCATATCCTCTGCCTGCCAGCAAGCTCTTCAGTAAAGCAGGAACCACGGTGGATTGAATTTATTGGCACACAAATAACACTGAGGGTGCCCTGGGTGCTCACCACTGCTGTGTCTGTACCAGATCTGCACGCAGTCCTCCTCCTCGGGGATGGAGTGGATCCCATCGTCAGGCTGGCTGCCATCCCAGTAGTGGTAGTCGTAGGAGGAGCCATCTGTCCACTCAAAGTGACCCTCCTGACACGAGGCCAGCAGAGAGAGGCTGTCACCAAGAGCTGCAGAGGGTGGGAGGCCACCCCCATGTAGCCCCCACACCATCCCCAGTGCCACACAGCCCAGGGACATGGGGAGAGACTGTCACCACTCAGCAGATCCCACTCCCAGTGCCACACAGCCAAGGGACACCGACAGACACCACTCAGCAAGGTCCAAACAGCATGTTTGGGTTCTGCAACTGGAAACTTGCCAAGAACAGCCCCAGGTTTCACAGTGTTCTCACCAGGGGAAGCCCAGAAATCAAATCTATATATATTTTTAACACCCCTACCCAGTTCTACATTCCTTTTCCTTTTCCATTCTTTTTCCAGTATCTACAAAAAATATGCTGACATGAGACTGTTCTCCTGATGGTCTCCATTTTTCTTTCTAACATATTAGACTATATATTTCCAACATGTCAGCTTTCAAAAGTCACAGAGTAGCACAAGAGAGCAATGGAACTCGGTGGTTTTTGACACAGAAGACCTTTTCAGTTTATTTGCTCTTCTTGGACCAACAGTACAATACTCCTTCTATTAATCCAGTAATAAAATGTGATATGAGTAATTATTGATTAATCTATTAACTCTAGTAACACTCCTCTTTTAGAAGCAAACTGGAATGGGTAAAATAACAAGTTTCTTCAAGTGCTGCACCACAGACTCTATGCCACCTCCTGATTAAAGGGGTATAAGGAGCAAAGAAAAAACCAAGTGGCTTTCCAGGAGGAAAACACAGAGGTGAATTTTTCAAAGCCTTTTCCCACAGGATTCCAGGGAGCTCCCACCTGCCGTAGGTCGTTGAGTCCCGTCCAGATGTCGGTGGGGATGCCGGGCACGCGGCTGTTCACCAGGTCGTACACAAAGACGTTTTCTTCCCAGCTGGCAAAACAGAGCAGTACAGGGCAATCAAGAGGATATGTCAGCAAATGGTCAGGTGTGTCCCTAAGCTCTCACCCTACCACAGGACCCGTGAGCAAATGGTTCCCCTGCTTCTCACTGCTGCTGGTTACTTTCCCAGGTCTGTGCAAGAGGAGCACAGTGCTGGTGAGAGCTGGGGGAGAGGGAATAGGGAAAAAAGCCTGTGTAATCATGTTGTACTTCTATCCCTTTTTCAAGAGTAAAAAACACAGTTTGAGGAAATTTAGGGAATACTATGCCAGTTTTCCTGCCAGTCCAGGAAAGGCATTTATTTTCTATATTGCCTTTGTGTGACCTGTGCATCAGCCTGGACTGGGCCGCTGCTGCAGAGGGATGTGTAGGCTGGAACATGAGCCTGCAGCTGACACAGAGCCTGTGGTGTGGGAATGGGACTTTGCCCCCAGTTTCCTTCCAGCCTAGGCTGTGTCAGCGTGGGATGATGTTTCTGCACAGCTCACCTGTGGATGGAGGCCAGCTTGGCTGACCTGATGCCGATGGAGAACTCGGCGCAGTAGAGGTCGGCTTCAGCCCAGGTTTTGTTGATGGGGAAGTAGCGGTAGCAGTGACCTTCGTACTCCGTCCAGAAGAGTGGGCAGGAGTAGGCATGGACAGGCTCAGGCATGGCTGGGGGCAGAGCAGAGGACATGCAGCAGCTGGTGGTGAGACAGCTTGGCCAGGAAGCTGAGCAGGCGATGGAGGCAGCAGTGCCCAGCCCTGCTCTCCCACCTCACCCAGGCAAATAACCACCAAACACACACAGGGAAAACCCAGCTGCTGCAGGAGCCGTGCAAAAGCTTGCAGAAGTCAAAACATGTTTTAAATGAGTTGTGGGTTTCTCAGTTTCAGCATCTGCCTAAATCAGGAGGGACATTCCAAGCTGGCTTGACATAATTTCAGGCAGAGGATGCTTAAAATAAAGGCACTGACATTTGCTGCTGGGAAAGCGAGATAAGGGTTCCTCTTGTCTCTATCAGCACCACTGGAGCCACTGTGCTGGGAGGGGAACTGACAGCCAGGGCTGCGGGGTTATGGCTGTGTTCTGCCCTCCTGCAAGGACAGGCTGCACCTCCTCCCCCGGGAAGACCCCCTCCAGTCCCTGTCCCGGGATGCAGCCAGGCACGTAGGCACTGGATCCCAGCCCAGGAGCAGCCGGCGGGGTGAGCGTGCAGCCAGCAGCAGTGCCAGCCCATCCAGCAGATATCCCACCACAGATAACAGCCCATCCAGCAGATATCACACCACAGATAACAGCCTATCCAACAGATAACATCCCATCCAACAGGTATCCCACCACAGATAACAGCCTATCCAACAGGTATCCCACCACAGATTACAGCCAGGCCACCTGCTGCTCCTCCTCCCCTGCCACTTTTCAGCACAGTGGGGAAGTTGTCCCAAAGGAGGCCCCTCTGGGGGCAGGATGTCCTTTTGGAGCCTTTGTGGTTGCTGCTGTCTAAACACAGCAGTGGCATTACCACGTTGCTCCAGCCTCCTCCATGTTCTGCTCCCCCTTGTGTGGGGAGGATGCTTGGGACCCTCAGGTCTTGGGGCATGTGGACTTAACTCTCTTAGCTGCTGGTTTGTGAACGTGGGGGAACTGCCAGCCCCCCTGAGCCAGCTCCCACATCCCCAGGGAGTCGTGGTTGGGGTCAGTGCTGCTGTGGAGGCGAGTGGGGCAGTGGGCAGGGTGGGCGTGCAGGGGTGAGGGCAGATGTCAGATGCCATCAGACTATCCAAGCAGGTAACAGCCTCAAGCCCAGAGAGGTCAGGGTGGTGCCTCCAGCACTGAGGGGCCGGGGGAATGGCTTTCCCTGAGGGTGGGAAGAGCAAAGCTGCCAGCAGCAGCAAGGATGTGGCTGTGGCAAGGGAAGCAACAGCATGGAGAAAAAGAGAGGCAAGGTGAATCCAAAGCAGCTGTGTGAGCATTCCTAGAGCCAAGTCATTTCCCGTGCCAGTGCTGGCAGCTCTGGGTGATAATTTCATCTTTCATCAGCTCTTTCCACATGGGGATCTCTGAGTGTTCTACAAACAGCCACCAGCCAGCCCATGGGGTCCCTGCTGTCACACCTCCCTCCCAGGTGACAAACCACAAATGCAAAGAGTCTTTTTTCCCTCCTCAGCAAGGCCAAATCAACTGTCAAGCCCTGTGGGGCTGTCACCCCATCAACCTGCCTTGGGACCCCCAGCCATCCCTCCAGAGGAGCTGAGACTGGGGCAGCTCTGCACCTGACAGCAACAAACCCTTGAGGGGCTCTCCCATCCTCAGCAGCACTAATTATGGGCTGTGGAGGATAAAAGATAAGGCCTGCTGGGCTGGGAGAGCAAAATAGCTTTTGGGGAGAGTGGGTAAGATAAAGACAGCTCAGCAGCAAGGCAGAGTTCAATTCTCTGATTCATACCCGGCCATAACTGCACTGGGAAAAACCTTAGAACAGCCCTAGGAGACAGAAATTACTTCACTGTAGCAACAGCAGGACCAGAACTCCAAAAGCTCATGTGATTCCTGGGAGCCAAGCCTCCTCCCCTAATGATGCTGGCCAGGGTTTCTTGTCTCCACCAAAACTGAAGCAGAACAAGGGTCAAACCTTCAGCTTTGCCACCAGGCCACAGGTGAGGCATGTACCCCGAGAAAGGACAGCCTGGGATCTGCTCTTGGCTTGCAGAGACTCGAGGTTGCTGTTCCTTCCTGCCAAGGACAGCCCAGAGGTCTGTGCCAGACAAGGCACCACCAGCTGTTCCAGCAATTGGGGTTTTATTACAGTGCCTTGACAAAATCCTCACCTCTGGCAGCACGGTGGCAAAATTCACAGGGCTTCACCCAGCAGCACCCCCAGCAAACGGAGCCTTCACTCCCCAGTGCTAATTGCAGTGGGTGTCCCATTGTCCTGGCTCAAAGCCAGGCACCCCAACTCCAGGGAAAATCACCCTCATGTTTGCTCAGAGCAGCTGAGAGCAAGTCAGAAATTGAGACAGCCCTGCTTTGTTATTCCATACTGGTTCCCATTAGGTAGCATTAATTTGATGAGCTTCAGTGAACCAGAGGTGCCTGAAGGAATTTAAGGTTAAATATACCAAAAAGGAAAATATGGGAGGTCAGCTTTTAATTAGCATCTTTTCTGTTAGGTCAGAATCAGAGGCTTTGTCTGTCTCTTTGGAGGAGAACTACTGGTCCCAGTTTTTCAGGCAGGAACAATTAGGGGAGCTGCTTTATTTGAAATATTTGTAGCAGAAAAACCATAAGAAATCTGATGTAGGGTAGTGAGTATAGGAGTCTACTCATGGCCCTACAGGAAAGCCTCACAACCCAAGCCAGCAGCTGTGTGTGGTATTTTGATCTAGAAGGTGACAGGGGAAGCATTTGGGGGCTTTTTAGACCGAATCCTCACTTTTAAGGGAAGTGAGGGTTGGGTCTAAATGACCAGCAAAACATCAGCTCCTCCACACAGGCCAGGATCAGCACAGCCAGTACCTGCAGCACAGGGGTCCCTGCCAACCCCAAGTCAATCCATCCATTTGTCCCCAAATTCCTGGTGAAAAATTACTGCAATAATCCTTTTTTTTTTGTTTTAAGGGCAGCACCATGTTTTAAAGCAGCTCCAGCAAATTAAATGTCCAGACTTGGCTGAGGATAAGATTCAGATCAGGCAGCTGTTACTAACTCAGAAAAGCTGGAAAACAAATATTTAGGGTCAGAAATAAAGTTTTGTGTTCTCTGCATTTGTGTCAGCGCCAAATTGGAGCCTTTCTATTTATTTACTAGCTGAACCCCACTGTAGAACTACCAGGAAAATCACTTTTCAAAATCTTACAGAAGCTAACACTGCTCTGCCAAAAAAGTTTCACTTCCCCAGTTGGCCTATTTCCAACTAAAAATAATTAACTGAGAAAATCCTAGCCAGTTTCACAAGGGCTTCTCTTCACTTCAGGATGCTACTGGAAGAAAAAATCTACCACCACCTGGACTCAGCTGGTGAAGAGCAGGTTTGCTCCTGGAAACTTCATCCCAAGGAGCAACGCTGCCTCACGTGTAGGGTCCTGCAGGTCTGAGATGTGAAATCTGAGGCTAGGACAAGGTTGGCAAGAGATGCCCAGGCAAGGAAGGCTCCTGAGGGGCTGCAGCTCCATCAAAGGGTTTTGGACAGCAAACCAGCTCGAGTCAGTGCTGGCAGCAGATGCTCTTCTTCTTGCAGAGAATCAAAGAACTCCATTTCATCAACAGCTGGCAGCTTTCCTCAAACCTCAGAGGTGCTAGGAGACATCCCCTTGGCACATCCATAAGCTCCTGCTGCCATCTGACCTGAAAAGGCAAGTGAACCTCTTCAGCTCTTGGCAAGCAGCTGGGTTTGGAGAGCGCCCATCAACACCCAAAAGGCTCATCTGAAATTCCTGTCAACAGAGAGGAGCTGAGGAGATGCTGCCATGTGGAAGTCTGGGTGTGCCCAGGGCAGAGCCCCTCCAGCAGGATCCGAGGGCTGTGGTGGTGACAGTGAGGGACGGGCAGTGGTCCCAGCTGGCAGAGCTGGGGCTCAGGACCAGCATCCTGGAGCTCACCCAGCCACCCCTCACCAGCTCAGGCCACGGGCAGCACCAGCAGCAGGGCTTCACCCAGGCTCAGCACTGCTGGAGCTGTGGGGAGCCAGAAGGGCTGGGTGCGACAACAGGGCTGGGACAGGGGACCCCCAGAACCCATCCCCAGGGTGACTTCAGCAGAAACTGCCTGTGGCTAAGCTGGGGGTGCCAGCTGAGCCAGAGGTCCGTCCCACCACGTCCTCCTTATTGAGCAAACCCACAGAATAAGCATTCAAACAGGAGGTTGGAGGGCAGGAGCAAGTGGCAGGGACTAAGACAGTGCTGTGGTGTGATGTTGGGATGCCTCCACTCACCATGGCTTTAGAAGCAACTCCTTAAGCCCTGACATTCCAGTCACCATGGGCAAACAATGCCACCTTCATGTTACTTGCAATATTTGTTTTTCATTAACAGATGAAAGAGTCTCACACTGAGCATCCATCTTTGAAGGATGTGATCGGGGAGGGACCTTGGCCTCAGTGTATCTGGGGTTGTATGGAGCTGCAGGGAAAGGTATGTCCACTGATGGACACGAATCCCACAACTGGGCAATATTTTACGTACCCTGAAATGTTTTTAAGGCACATGTCACAAGTTTTCAAGTACAATATTAAACATCAGTTGAAGCACATTGGGAGCGGCATCTCTCACACCAAAGGCATTGCTTTGTAAAATTCTTTAATGAAACCAAGCTGGTTTTACAGCTTCAAATCCTCTGTATGTTTGGAGCTGTGAGGCTACAGCCAATACCAGCAGCAACGCTCTTGCAGCTGGCACTGACAGATAGAAGTTATCTTGCAGAGTTTTTTCCTCCTTAATTAGTTTTGGCAAAGCTCCCACGGATTAGGCGTCTGGCAGGAAAGCCAGGCTTGTATCGATCCCTTTTCTCACGATCTCACCAAACAGCCCTTAAGGAATCCCTTTCCACTCACAGTCCCAATAAATCAAAAGTTCAAACAAACTTGGTGCAGCAACTCTCACTTGCACTGACACCGTGGAAAAGTTTGGAAGAAACCTAAGGGAAATTCAGCACTGAGTAACTGCTCGGAGCAAAGAAGGGGAATAAGGGAGAATCCCGTGCTTGTTTCACACGTAGTAAGTGTGAATAAACGAGCCCTGATGGCCCTCAGCTGTCCTGCTGGCGTGCACGGCCACAACCCTGCACCCCCCATGTGTGTGCCTCAAGCAGTGATTGCTGCCACAGCCCTGCACCCCCCATGTGTGTGCCCCATTCCTGCCACAGCCCTGCACCCTCCATGTGTGTGCCCCATTCCTGCATCCCCATGTGTGTGCCCCATTCCTGCACCCCCATGTGTGTGCCCCATTCCTGCCACCGGACCCACGGCAGGGCCACGGCAGGACATGCGGGCAGAGGCCAAAGAGCTGACACACAGAAACAAAGCCAGCCCAGAGACCTCTGGCATCCCGAAGCAAGGACCGGCGCTGCCCTTGGCACGTCCCCGTGGTGAAGAAGAAAGTTGATTTCAAGGAAAGTCAGTGATTTCTGGAGCAGAGGGGAGCCAGCTGCCGGCCCTGCGGGAGGCACACGCTCCTTCCCTGCCGCCACCGCCGCCGATGAAGCCCCCGCGGCCAGCGCCGAGCACTCACCTTGGCTGATCTTGATGTTGGTCTGGGGGAAGGCCTGGGCGGCCAGCAGGGCGGCGGCGAGCAGCGCGCACAGCGCCCGCCCGCTGCCCATGGCCGGAGCCCGGCGCCGCTCCGCCGCGGAGCCCCTCCCGGCTCGGGCGCACGCTGCCCCCGGAGCGCTGCTGTCACCCGCCGGGGCCGCAGGCGAGTGAGGACATCATCCCTCCTCGCCCGCCCGGGTGCAGCCCCAGGCGGTGTTTAGGGTCCCCGTCACCTCGGGGGTGACGGACGGGACCCCGCTGCCGGCAGGGACCGGGCAGGGGCGGTGGCCGAGGGCGAGGGCCGTGCTGACACCGGGGAGCGGCGGCTGCGGCAGCGAGCACCCGGGGAGGGAGGCAGGGGAAAGGCTCCCAGGGCTGCAGGGCTGTGGGGTTTAACACGTCAGTGCCCCATTGTGTGGAGCCTTGGGTTTGGTTTGGTTTGGTTTGGTTTGGTTTCGGGGGTCGGGTTGTTGGTTTTTCTCCTGTTTGGGATTTTTTCCCAGAGCAAGGCAATGCGCTGACATGCTTAAACAGCCTGGAAGAAGGATCGCCCAGCTGTGCCCGGGGCTCCGAGGCTGTTTCAGGAATTCGCTCTGTGCCCATCTGCCAGGTCCGTGCTGGGTCCAAGCCATCATGTAGCAGAAAACCTGATATGATACAGCAGTCTGTACCAATAAAATCCAGCATGTCTCCTTCCTGTGGTCAACATTTTGTTAGACACAAACGTCAGATTTTAAAAAACACTGTATAAAATATTTTTCTAACTGTTGCACTCATAAAGGAAATAGTACAGGCACAAATACTGTACAATTTAGTGGTCCTGTTCAATTTCCAATTTATGCCTTAAATCAGCACTGAAGGAACTGCTTAGGAACACTGTCAATGCTGTTCCCTTTTTATTCTTAGCTACAGATTAAAATTTTCAGCATTTTTGACCCATTTTTAGAGATTCAAGTATAAACAATTTGGGGTGACACCAAGCTTTCAGTACAGTAAAGCATCCAGACTTACTCCAAAGACAGTAACTCATTCAATCAACTTTTCTGTATTAAGTTTTCTTCATATTAAATAAAGCCTTTTAAGAACATCTCCCCCCTTCCATACATTGATCTGAAACTATCTGGCTCAAGGAAAAGCCTACTGCTACAGCAGAGCACGAAAAATGAAGGAATTGGGACTATTAGAAGTCAAGGCATGCCTCTTGCCTTCTTTCCTGTGTGCCATCCTCAGATAAAGCCAGTGTTATAAACAACTTTTAGCAAACTATGGAACAAAAATATTTGAGCATATTAATCTACTCCCAAAGCACAAATATCCATGTTTAAAGAGGGAGTAGAGATCCTGAATAACTTTTATGCTGGTTTCTAACATCCAGACTCGTGGCAGCAGCTGGGAGCACTGAGCTGCCCGAGGCACAGCCCTGAGCCTGGCACAGCAGCTGGGCACCAGCTTTGCTCCCAGCACTGGGACAGCGCAGGCACGCCGTGCACGCAGTGCCAGCTGCAGCTGCACTTGGGGTTACCTTCCAACCTCACCAAACATCAGATGTGCTTCACCTGCTGGCTGCAGCCCCAGGAGCACGGCCACAGTTCATCCCTCCTGCTCCCCTCCCTGCCACGCTGCTCTGTTTACTCTGCAGCCAGGAGCTCCCCAGGCTGCTTCTCTTCTGCTCCTACTGACCTTCCCTCTGGGCACCCTCACCAATTTTTGGCATCCTGTGTACATGACTGTTCCTCCTGTGGAACAGACATCTTGTGACTTCAAGGACAGACTCAGGCAAGACTACTTTCTGTTCACATGTCACCTCCAGTGCCGAGCAAATCTTGTGTCTGCTCTCATGGATGTCCTGAGCTCAATCTGCTGTCCCACATGGAAGAACATTAATGCAAACCATAGTAAGTGCTGAAACCACGGCCCCTTGCCTGAGCCTTTGTGAGTTACAGGAAGAGATCAGCCTCCTACAGCACTCGTTTGCCCAGGACTGCCCGTGCAGTCCCTCTCCACGGTGATTTTTTTATGAGGCAAACCAGGAGGACGCCAGAGAACAGAGATTTGCCATCAGCTTCACAGCAGGACAGAGAAGAAATTCACCTTGCGGAGAGGCAGGTTAGAATTGATAGCCAGCATCCACAGTGTGTTCAGCAAGAGGATGGCCCTGGACAGCCCTGCAGGCACCACTGCCCCACTGCTGAGTGCTGCTGGCACAGAGCAGCTGTGCTGGGGAGCAGCAGGGAGCCAGCTGCCACCGGCAAAGGGCTGAAGGGATGCTGATATCAGAGCTACTACACACACCTGCCCTGGAGCAGGAACACCTGGACAGCAGCAGGGATTATGGACCCACGCACTGACACCTGCCAAAGCAAGCACTGAGCTTTTTTGGTTTGGGGTTTTTTTGGTGTGGTTGGGTTTTGTTTTGTTTTTTAAGATTCACCTGTCCCTAACTGTAGCAGCTAAATAACAAACGGGTGAAATAGTAATGTGTTTTTTTCCTTTTTAAAAATCAAAATATTAAAAGCACAGGAGGTACTGGAGTTTAATTTTGGGCTTCATTTAATGAATAGAGGAGGGAGATGAGTGCTGCCTATCCTGCCACATGCCATCTCTGGAGTCTGACATGTCCAGCCCCCAGGGTGCTGGGAACCACCATGGCCAGACCATGGCATCCAGCTCACTCTGACACCCACCTCCAGCAGCAGGTGCCCAGTTTCTCTCAAACTGCTCCCAGTTCATCTGCAGTGGGTGACAATAGGGTAACAACCAACATTTTGGCTTTTTTTCTGACATAAGCATAACTGAAGGAGCTCAACACAAAGGTGAACTCAACAAGTATTTCCCCAATCCATGTGGCACAATTAAATAGAATTTTATTTTCAATAAATATACAATCTCCATCATACCAGACAATATGCTGTGGAAAAATAAAATGTACAGAAGCAACCAACAGGACAGCTTGACTGTAGCTAAGTTCACTTGGTGACCTGAAGAACTACCTGGGTAAACACACACACAACACAGAGAGAGCCACTGCAGTCTGTGAGAGAATTAAAATTGTGGTTTCTGGGTCTTCTTAACCGCCAAAGTCCCTGGAGCAGGTGTTTTTTTGCACAGCACGTTTGAAAGGACGCGAGCTGGTTTTCCCAGTACAAATGCTATTGGAAATGTTTATTTTGCTATATCAGCACTGAATCTACTACGCACACAGACTGCTATTGAGACTGGCAGGTCACCGCTGACGGGACACGGGATCCATCCCACATGGGCCACACACTGCCCCGGCACACAAACGCACACACTAACAGCAGCTTAATTCTCTTAACACTACTACAAGGACAAAACTGCAGTCAGAATCGATTTCACCACAGGTTCTACCGTTTAAAAAAATATTCTAGCCTAATTACCACGTTCACCAACGAGAGCACAGGGGTACTTATATCTCCGAGAGGATGAGCCATGGATTTGGACTGGCAGGACAGCAGAGGCAACTCCCAGCTCCTGCACCCACTCCGTGCCTCCCACGGCACGGCCACGCACAGCCCGCGCTGCCCGGCCCCAGGGGCACAGCTGGAGCCAGTGGCACACAGCGGGACCACCGAGGCCAGCACGGCTGGCTGGGTGCCGCGTGAATCCAACGGAGCTGCCGCGGGGCGCGTGGAGGGTGTGAGGCGGGGTGCTTGAGTCGTTGGTTTGGTTTTTATCTCGTCGGCTCATGTCACCTCGAGGGAGGCGGGCGAGACGCGGTCGCAGTCCTCGCGGGAGCGCAGGCTGTGCCACTGCTCCACGGCCGTGCGGTGCGCGCTCAGCATGCGGCGCCAGTGGTTGGACTCGGGGGCGCCCGTCGAGTACTGCCCGATCACAATCCTCCCGATGAAGTCGTTGCTGCTCTTCACGTTGTGCCCGTACACTGCGGAGAGCAGAAACGCACACCGGTCAAAGCAAAAGCATCGCTCGCCCCAGCCAGAGCCCTGCCCCAGGAAAACAAATGGCCCACAGGTGTCCCCCCACCGCAGGTGCCAGCATTCCTGGTATGGAACTCAGCATCTGAAAAATGTTAGAGAAACAGGGGCTTGGAAGAAATAAAATATGCTGTACTACAGGCTGAAATACAATTCAAATAAACAAGACACAAACCCATTTTATGAATCTACTTTACCATGAATAGGTAAAGTAGATTCATAAAATGATGTGGGTTGGAAGGGACCTCAAAGTTCATCCTATTCCAACCCCCCCTTTCGACACCAACACCTTTCACTGGAGCAGGCTGTTCAGTCCTGTCCAGCCTTGAAGGAGAATTACATCACGTAAAGAAGTGCCAAAAGCTCTGCCTGGGCATCATGAAATCGCAAAAGCAGCCCAGCAGCCTGAGCCTGGGGAAGTGCAGAAGCAGCATCTCAAAGTGCCCTCTTCCTAACATACACTGCACAAAGCACTCCAGTGCTAATCCACAGCCTGCCCTGCTCGGAGAGGGAATTACACAGGGCCAGGCTGTCAGCAGGATGTTTACACAGCAACGATCTGCCATAATTATCACTGCAGCTACTTGTTAAATGTCCAGAAAAGCAACTGAGGGAGAGACACCAACCCACCACCCTGTACTTTGGATTAGCCCGGTCTCCTGGAAGGAAAGAGCGCAGACAGCAGCAAACCCTAATGATGGGCCTGATCCTGGCAAAGGCTGAGCCCTCCCACCAGACAGGAGCAAAAGCACTGCGTGTGCTGCAAACTGAAGCCCTGCCTCAGCTCATTAAAAAGTTGAAATGAAGTCTTTGCAAGCTGAAGTCAGGATATCCACAGGCACTGCCTGGAATATTAACGACTAAAAAATCTCCTCAGGAAAGAGAGGGATTTTTAAGGACAAATGTCTACAGGAGCTCCAAATCCAGCTGGGCTGGTGCAGCCAGAGCATGTTCAGCCTGGCATGGGGCCCCTGCCAGCAGCACCAGCTCTGCAGGGCTGCTGGAAACCAGCACTGGCAGCAGAACAACCTCTGGGAAGCGCCGAGGCATCCCCCCGATGTGTGCACACCCTGACAGGCAGGCAGGCCACCGAGCACAGCGCACTCAGCCTCACTTCTGACCACACACCTCTGTCAGGGCTGTGCATTTCCTATGTAACACACCCCCCAAGTGACCACATTACTTCAACCCGCCCCTCTGCCCTCTCTGTCTCTGCAAGGCTGGTTCCTCATCTCTGCACCAGTCTGGGATCCTGCTCTGGGTGGCTCTGGCACCACCTGGCAGTGCAGTCCTGGAATCAAGCAGTGCCAGGTTACAGCTCACTCCATCCCTTCTGACAGCTCTGACACACACAGTTTATGGGCAGAGATGCTTCTGCTCACCAAATTACCTGTGGATGTTTCAGGTGACAGCAAACCTTCAAATTCCCAAGTAATTCTTTCAAATAATTGCTCTAAAAAATCTACCCTGCAACTCAGAGCCCCGTAAGTCCATCTTCAAATGACATTTAGAAATGATCTGGGGTTCACCACCCCAGCAGGAAGACTGCATCTCTTCTGCCTGTCACCATCAGTTATCTGGGGCTGATGCCATCAGGACACATTGCCAAGTAAGTGCCTCTGTCAAGAGGCCAGGTTGGTGATTTTTGGAAAGGCCACCTTCTGAGGACTCAGGAATTCTAAACCATCCATCTCCAACTAATACACAGCTTGTCTGGGTTATTAATGAGTTCTGCTACAAGGCAATGGATCACAGGTGAAGCTAGCAGGACTATACTAAATTTTTTGCTATGATTTATTAGCCTACAGAAATCAAATATTGTGATAAAACCATGCAAAAATACTCCAAAACCAAAATTTTCAACAGGATTTTTTTGGTAGTCTTTTTGTTTGTTTGTTGTTGGTCATGTTGTTGTTGGGTTTGGGTTTTTCGGTTTTTTTTTTTTTTTTTTTTTTTTTTTTTTTTTTTTTTAAATTTATAGGAAAAAAAACCAAACCTGGAGAAAAAGAATCAAAAAGAACTGAGCGAGCTCTGAGTTTTTTTTTTTTTTTTTTTTTTTTTTTTTTTTTTTTTTTTGTAAAATTAAGGAAGATAAAGCCTAATCCTGGGAGACAGCACCAAGTAATTTAAACCAAGAAGCCTTACAGGCCATCAATTAATCACAGGATAAATTAACAGTGGAGAAGAAGCTCCCCAGGCATACTGATTCTTCAAAAATCCTCCATGCCAGGACTGTAAAACAAGCAGGTGTGCTAACTAAGGACACCTGCTATTCTACTGTTGATCCAACTATTTTGAATTCTTGTAATGCAACTTGCTAATCTCATTGTGTCAGGTAATTAGCATGCTGAGTCCTTTGGGGTATTAATGGGCTAATTATACAAGCATTGTTGCTTCTATCATTAACTACCGTAGATAGCACAGAGACTTATGGCTGAGGAAGAGGGAAGACATTTTGCAAGGCCAAATGCTCACTCACACACAGACCATAAGAGGCTGCACTAGACTGACCTCAGGTTTACACACTCACAGCTTCACCACAGCAGCTTTCTCAGATGAGAGGTCTGTGTGCCAAAAATTCAGCTTTACCCATCATTCAGAAGTCTTTTAAATTTAAGGACATGCCTTTCTGGGAGGCTAACTGCTGTATTCCACTGCTAAATGGCCAGGATTTGCTGAGCAATCTGCTGATGGCTGAGCTCACCGAGCTGTGGCATGGACCTCACCCGAGAAGGGGCTGGAGTTGGCACTGAGAAAACAAAGCCCTTCCTTTGCTCACATTCCAGAGCACCATTGCCCTGTTGCTGCCACCAGTATTTCCAAGAAAGCTTGGAAAAGAGAATGCCAGGAGCCCACAGGCTGGAAGCACAGACTGATGCTCCTGCCCAGGAGGACGGGAGCATTTCCCCCAGTCCTCCCTTGGCTCAGCAATCACACCTCACACAGGGGAGGAGTGACCAACAAGCACCAGGCACTGCTGCACTCAGGTGTGACCCTGCAGCCTGCTCCAAAGCCTGCAGCAGCAGTGCCAGCCCCCCGATGCACACACTGAGCCCTGTGTGCCCCCAGGCACAGACAGCAGCAGTGCCAGCCCCCCGATGCACACACTGAGCCCTGTGTGCCCCCAGGCACAGACAGCAGCAGTGCCAGCCCCCCGATGCACACACTGAGCCCTGTGTGCCCCCAGGCACAGACAGCAGCAGTGCCAGCCCCCCGATGCACACACTGAGCCCTGTGTGCCCCCAGGCACAGACAGCAGCAGTGCCAGCCCCCCGATGCACACACTGAGCCCTGTGTGCCCCCAGGCACAGACAGCAGCAGTGCCAGCCCCCCGATGCACACACTGAGCCCTGTGTGCCCCCAGGCACAGACAGCAGCAGTGCCAGCCCCCCGATGCACACACTGAGCCCCCAGGGACAGACAGCAGCAGTGCCAGCCCCCCCAATGCACACACTGAGCCCCCTGTGCCCCCAGGCACTGTCAGCGCTGCGGGGCTCAGGCACAGCCCCACCAGACACAAGGTGAGCTGCACCCCACGGGGGCTGGCCCTGCCCTGGCTGCAAGGTGACCTGCCGGTGGCAGCAGGGCAGCCCTGGGAGCCCCTGAGCAGGAAAGCCCTGCAGGGCTGAGCAGCAGCCTGGCAGGCTGAGCCACAGCCCTCTGCTTCTGCACAGTGACACACCCCCCGCTGCAGAGGGGCCAGTTCCACACAAACTCACACCTTCAGCCTTGGGGGGAGGTAAAAAGCTCCTGCTCTTTCCATCCAGCTTGCTCCACAACAGGTGAAGGTGGAGAAGCTGCAGGGGCACCAGTTGAGCACGGTGCCACACACTGAGTCCAGGTGTGTGACTGTACAAGTGGACTGAGCTGTGCTGCTCCCCGATGTCTGAACAGCCCCTGGCAGAGTCTGAAAGGAGCTCATAGTAAATTTCAGATTCAATCTGCCCTTGCCCACAAAAACAGTGACACCGTGGAGCTGCTCAATAGCAGAAAATAAAGTAATTAACATTTGGGATTTTCAGAGTGACCCAGACTCTGGTTATGAACTGGTAGGTGCTGCTTTCCATTTAAGAAGCATATTTTCCTGATGGAAACTACACACCTGATCTCATGAGCTCTCTTTCCACTGTCACAGTAATTTACACAATAGCAACATCCATTTCTAGGCCAACGCAGAGCAAAAAGCAATTAAAGAAGGAGAGGTCAAACCAATTCTTTTTGCAGCTGCTCTTCAGAAGGACACATTTGGAAACAGAAAGGCTTCTTCAAAAGACATTCTTTACAACAGAAATGCTGAAATACAGAAGAAAATCACCTTTACTTATATTCATTAAAAGGGTTGAATTGTTGAGGACAAGGTACACGATGTAAATAAAACATTTTCATTTTATGAACTTATTGATGCAGCGTTCCTAAATGATCCGTATCCAACTGATGGGGGCCTGGGTGCCACATGAACTGTTCCTTTGGGGTCAGGGCCCATGTCCCCCAGAGGGGTCCTGCACAGGAGGGAAGGCTGAGCCCCCCAGCCTGGCTGCCTGCTCCCTGCAGGGCTGAGGGCACAGCCATGCCAGGCACTGCACACCCAGCAGGGCAGTGACTTCCAGGGGGTGCAATGGGCCCTGGAGCTCCAACCTCTGCTCTGGGGACAGCTCCAGCCTGAGCTTTCCCTTGTCCCCTACCAGCCTCAGTCACATGGAATCACTTTTTGCCAGTCAGCTGTTTCCCATGGCACTTCGTAACTCAGCCATGAGGCTGCTGGGTGACATCAGCCCTGGCACCAGATCCAGCCAAAATGCCTTTCAACTTTCCCTCTACACTGAGAATTGCACACCGAGCACTTGTGCAGAGCACAGCTGCAAACCATCATCATCTGAGAGTCATGTGCAATAGCAGAATTCAAGCTGGCATTTCAGAAAATCATTCATCCTTTGAACATATCAGCATCCTTGGGATGACCAGGGAGGAGCATTAACTAAGCACATTTCCTTAAGCTAGCTTCAAGGCTATCAGTGTCATTTACAGGATGGGGACACCCGTGAGCTGGGGCCGTGAAACATCCGCATCTCCTGCAAACTCTGCTCTGCCAGCTGTGCTAGCAGTTACTCAGCAGCTCCTCAGGAGTTACTCAGCAGCTCCCCAGAAGTTACTCAGCAGCTCCTCAGGAGTTACTCAGCAGCTCCTCAGGAGTTACTCAGCAGCTCCTCAGGAGTTACTCAGCAGTTCTGGCCGTGCTGCACCGCCCGGTGCGGCCACAGAGCGCCTCTGCTGCTGCCTGTCCCGGAGTGCCAGCAGGGAATGTCAGCGTGCTGCAAGCTGAGCTCCACACCAACAACTAACTGTCCCGCAGACTCCTGCACCATCACCTGCAACGCAACTAAAGCCATTTAACTCAGAGAAAAGAAAAACCAGCAAAAACACGCCCAAGGCTGTACACAGGAAACTGAGGGGCAGAGTGTCCCTGAGGACACAGATCTCATGGGACTGTGTGGTGTCTCTGGCAGAGCCAAATCCCTGCTGGCACTGACCCATCAACACTTCAGCACTTCCCACTCAGACTCAGCACTTGGTGAGGTCTCACAAAGTGCCCCCTTCACACATCTGCCCATGCAGGCAGGCAGAACCCAGAGCCCAGCCCTTTCTGTGCCCAGTGCCCAGAGCCCAGCCCTTTCTGTGCCCAGCCCTTTCTGTGCCCAGTGCCCAGAGCCCAGCCCTTTCTGTGCCCAGAGCCCAGCCCTTTCTGTGCCCAGCCCTGCCTCAGCCAGTGGGGCTGAGCTACCAGGTTAAGTAGGACTGAAAGCTGCTCCTGAACTGCTTGACATCAATGTTAAAAGCTGTTTAGCACAAAGAGGTGCTACGAGGAGCAGCAGCAGCTGGGCTAATGATGCACACTGAGAAGGTCACAGGCATGGCCCAAATCCTGCCCTTGCTCCTGGAGCATGGCCTGTCATATTTAGTAGAGAGGAGAGAAAAGCACAGGAGAAGATGCCATGGTTTCCCATTTATCAGTTTAATCTCCACCAGGGTCTGATGGGCACATCAAACCCTCTTTCCAGCCTTCCCCTGCAGTGGCTGCACCTGCCCAGCTGCAGAGGGAACTGGAACTGCTGCAGCACATGGCCACACACACAGAGCCAGCTGCTGCCCCACGGGGGACAGAGCCACAGCAAGAGACTCTCTGGAAACCTCCCACAGGGACAGGGGCACCCCTGTGCTCTGGCTGGGGTTCCCTGCACGTGCACCCAAACCAGGCAGGTGCCCAGTCACAGTCTGCTCTCACGCAGGGAGGGGAAAGCCCTGGAGCAGCAGGGAAAGGGTGAATGCACAAGTGTGTCTTGCAGAGATCTCAAGGGCATGCAGGAATGACACCTCATGAAATTACCTCATCAGGAGACACTGGAATAATGGGCTGGATGCATCTATTGCAACAGCCCAGAGGATACTGGAAAGGAGTGTCTATTCCTGGCTTCTGCCACTTCCAATTCCCCTTTTTTTATAACTGCATCTTAATTCTCTGCACTATGAGCCCCAACAAAGCACACAGACGACTTCATGCATATTTACACACCTGGCAGGACGAGGCTGCAGCACCAGTGCCACGCAGCACCTGCAGACAGGCAGGACAGCCGTGCAGGAGAGGCAGCCTCTGCCTGCACCATCATCCCTCCCCTGTGACAGCCACGGGGCCAGGCACAGCAACTCCATTTCCAGACACTGCTCTGCTGCCCACAGCAGCTCCTGCCACCCAGACTTTTCTTCATTTGATTCACAGGCAGATTCTGGCCTTGCAAGACATTTGAACAGTTCCTGTCACTGCAGTGTGAGCCAAACAAGATGAAGGGCTGGGGGCAGGAGAGCCACGGCACTGCTTAAATTAAGAGGCTTGGCAAAAGGGGCAAGCACCTATCACCAGCCTGGGAGAGGAGGGTTTGCTCCTTTCTTTAGGGGAAAAAGATTATCAAAATATTCCAGAGAACCCCAGGACAGGCAGTTTCTGCCACATCAGATGCAGCACATTTATTAACTAAGTCAGGCAACTTGATGAATCTAATTTTGCCTTCTAAGCAAGCAACAGATCGGGTCAGGAAGGGCCAGCATCTTGTTGCTCTCACCCTGATTAATGGCATTTCACTCCTCCTTGTTAATGCAGTCAGTCTGCTGCAAAAAGCCAAATCCAACCCCAGAGCATCTTCCCTGAGTGACCCCAAAGAGTACTGGGTCTGCAGGACCCCACTCAGCATCTCTGACTGACCCTCTGCTGTCACCTGCTCCAGGGGACCACCAGCACCTGCCGTGGACACCAGCAAGGCACAGAGGGCACTGAAATGGAGAGCAGAGGGGCCCCCTCTCCTCCCCCAGGGGATTTGTACATCTGGAAATGCACACAGAGCCGCTGTGAAGGGCTCTGCTGGGCCTCAGGGGTCTCCCCTGCCAGCACATCTCCCCAAACCCCTCTCCCAGGGTCTCACAGGACCTGCTGGGCCACCTCGTGTGGCCACCAGAGCTGGAGCAAGGCCTGGAGGGCAGGAGGCAGCAGCCAGGAGCTCCCTGCTCTCCCCAGACCTGGGCAAGGACCATATGGTGGCTGCTGCATAAATGAATGGAGTGTTTTATAACACCAGACACAAAGGAAAATTCTGATCTAAATTAAACAGGTATAAATCCCCAGAAAACACAGTGCTGACATCAGTGGGGTTTTTTTCCATTTTTTCTCCTTTGGCTAAGATAGGATTACACAGGTTTTATCAGGGATCACATTTTGCTTCTGAGCTCTAGATATGGGAAATATACAGACAGTCCAATACTTCCAAAAGACATATCTAATAGATGACAAGAAACAATTGTCTAGCAGTGAGTTGTCTAATTATCTGTCCATCTAAGAGATGTTATGGTGCCCAATATGATAGTATTTCAGAAGAGAAACCAAATCCTCCTCCTGCATGGGAAAAAAACCAGTTTAATTTGACTCATATATTAGAGATTTCTTTCCTATATCTGCGTGCAAAAGACAAAGAGCCCTGGATGTTTATTGGGTTTTCATGTGGGAAAGCAAAAGCACGAGATGGCAAGTCAAACTGCAGATGTGGGATGACTCCAGACATGGTGGTTTCCATCCCTGCAAACTGCAGCTACAGGTGATGCTGGTACCTCCAGGTTCTGCTTCCACACAGCCAGGGAAATCAGAATTCAGATATATTTCTGGAGAAGCCTCAAGACAAAAACTTTAACAACTTTCAACCTGCTCAGCTGACTGGGACATTTGGAAATCACTCTGTTAATTAAGAAAATGCCACTGAAAAGCACAAATATCTTTGCATCCTGTTGAAACAGGCAGCATTGCTTCAAAAAGAAAACATTTCAGTGAAAGGAACCCAATTCCCAGAACTGCATCATTATCAATACACACCAACAGTTACTTTTTTTCCCCTCTTTCAAAATACAAACTTCATTAAATGGTCCCTATATTTTCCTCAAGGCCAACTGAAAATGAGCCAACAGAGGAACCAGGTATATTGCTATTGAACAGCAATCTGTTCTTTTAATCAAGTACTGCCTGTTAACTGGAAGTTAATTAGAGCCCTGGAAAGAAGCATTAAAGTTGGGCAGGGGTCTGAAGACACACATTACAGCACTTGGGGCACAGATGTGGCTGATGGCATGGCCAGGGCCCCTCTGCTGCAGCCATTGAAACCACAGATGCAGCTCTGCAAATCTCAACACTCTTGGGAAAAAAAATACTAAAAAAAAACCAAAAAAAACCAAAAAAAAACAAAAAAAAAAAACACAAAAACCAAAAAACCCAACCAAACAAAAAAAAAAAATAAATACAATGAAAAAATGGGTCCTAAATCTTTACAGAAAACAGAGATATTGCCAATTTTTGAAACAAATTGAAAAGTGAGGAGTATCAGCAAATCCTCCCAGAAGACAGAGTGCCCATGAGCTGC
The DNA here is from genome assembly GCF_017590055.1 of Onychostruthus taczanowskii. Lineage (NCBI taxonomy): Eukaryota > Metazoa > Chordata > Aves > Passeriformes > Passeridae > Onychostruthus > Onychostruthus taczanowskii. Next base: position 5,928,700 of record NW_024499128.1, read on the forward strand.
AGCCTCGGCCAGGACTGACGGTGAAGGTGCCACCAGGGCAGGGCACACACATGTCGAGGTCAGTCTCTCCACCAAGAAGCACACCCTGCCCAGCCTGCTTCCCTCCCCAGGCACAGCATCCTGCCCTGCTGCAGCCATGCCCCCGTTCCAGACAGGAGCAGAGCAGCAGGATGAGCCCCACTGCTGCTCTCCATCAGCCCCAGCGCTGTCCCAGCTCAGCTGCCTTGCAGCCAGGCCAGAGGGAAAAGCAGATTTTCCCTCTGCAATTGTATGGAGATGATCTACCCAGAGCAAGGAGATGATTCCTCCCTCTTTGGGGACTCTGCTTGAGTAACAAGCCCTAAAAGTCCTGCCATGCAAACATGTCCATAGCTCATTTAAATGAGAAGGACACACAGCCACCACAAGGACCTCGGCGAGACAAACATCACCTGAGTGCTGAAGGTTCTTTTTTTTTTATGGTAAGTGATGAAAAGATGCTGAGGAGTCACTGAGACACAGTTTGCCTTGGAGTGCTGCTGATTTTTATTGGGCCATCTGGGCTTTACTGCAGTGCAAACAGCATCACTGATGATTGTTATTAACAACATTATAATCATTAACAAAATACAGTGCTCAGGTTTCAGGTGTAGTCTGCCTTCCTGCTGCACAGCCCAAGCTTTCTGACAGACACAGATTTATTGGGCAGCCCAAAATCCCTCAGTGGGGAGAGCACGGGGTCTCTGGGTGCCCATCATCCAGCCCTCCCAGCACAGAGGCTGCACGTGCATCTCAAATACTCTTTGTCCTTCATGGAAATGATCCTGGCAGCAGCTGCCAGTGCTGCTGTCAGGGCCAAACTCCACCTTCCCCTTGCCACAGGCAGAGTCACACCTTGCTCACAGGTGTACAGGGTTAGGAGGACACCCCACCTTCCAGAGCCTGCCCCACTGCTCTGCAGGAGGTGAGCCCATGACTTGCCTGCACTCAAGCAGAAGATGGCACTTGGGGGATATGTGTCAGGTTGCCAAAAACAAACCCCAGAAAGTGCAAAAAAGAACCACTCAAAAGAGTGCATTTCTGTTACAATATGTATATGGCTGCTCATTACCTAGACAACATGTTTGATGAAGTAAATGAAAATCAAACATCCTCTCCACCAGCTGTTGCCTCACTCTTTTTTATTTATTTATTTTGTCAGGACATTAGATTTGTTATGAGCATCAGTGGCTTTCTGGTTTCAGCCTCTTCTGGGGAGAAGCTGTTAACAGACAATGCTTGCAGCAGCAATCCTGACCCTGGATGCTTTTTCCTGGAGAGGACATTTCCACCAGAGCTCATCCCACCATTCTGGGCACTGGACTGGGACTGTGAGTTAGTGACAGCTCCAGCAGCATCTGAGGAAGGAGCAGAGGGAAGGCAGGATGACAGCTGGTACAAGGTGTGCTGCACCAGGGTGGAAGGAGAAGCATTTTGGTCTGCAAATGCCAATAATTGGCAGTATTGAATCCTTGTGTGCCTGAGGAGGAGGAAAGACCAAAGCACCAGCCCAACCACCCCCTCCTCCAATCCTGACTAACACAGAGCTCTTCCTGAGCACATCATCCTGGAGGCACCCAGGGCCCCTCTCCAACTCCAGCTGTTCCCCAGCCCCGAGTTTGGTGTGGAGTTCAGCTCTCCAGAGCACCAGGAAAGCAGGGAGGTGCTTTATCTCTCTTTGCACACTCAGTCCTTGGTAACTCACAACAAACCGTGGAGAAATCCACACCAGAGTGCACTGAACACAGACAGCTTAATTCAAGATGCACAGGAGAAAAACACACAGGGGGGAAAACGAAATTCATCTGCCTTTGTGTGGATGGTGCCTTACCCTGCAGCGTGGCACCAGCCCCACGGGAGCCAGGAGCCCCAGCTGATGGGAACTGGCAGAGTTCCAGGGCTTCCCAGTGAAGCCAAGCCAATGTAAAGACAGCTGCAGACTGGGTCCAAAATACAAAGCCACAATAAAGGTTCCTTTAAATTATTGAAGACATACTCACTTCTGGCTCCCATGGCTGCTTTTACAGCTCTCTCTCTCTCCATTCTCAGCACCATCACCCACCCTTCAAGCAGGATTATTTTGCTTTTCAATTGGTCTTTGACTCAACAGCAAATTTAATTAACTGACCTAATGGACTAGAGATGTGGATTAGAAGAGAAAAGAAATAAGAAACAATTCCAAACAAAACACACAACAGAAAGAACCACCACTGCAGCAATAAAGAACCCCAAAGCACCTAAGTTAAAAAAACAACAAAACTAAACTATGGCCCTGCTATGCAGAGATGCAAAATAGAGATCTCACATTGCAAGATACTCACACTGCCAAACATTTGTTCTTGATTATCTTTTAACAGAGGATCCCAAAGCCCTTCACAAGCCCTTAAGGGGAATAATACTGCAAGGTGCCAAGAAGGAGCTCTGTGGGGAACACCACAACCCCCTCCCAGACCTTCAGAAACTCATTTCAGCAGAACCCCACAGATGCACACAGGAATAAACTGGTGCTGCACTCCGTGTTGTAGACACACCTCCACCACCACCAGGAGCCAATCTGTCACCTGGGTGAACACTGAATGTGGCTCAGCATCTTCACCACCATGTCCCCTGATCCAGAGCCCTTGTGGCAGACAGTGCAGGCACTGACCCAGCAGAAGGCTGCACACAAACCATGAGCAGCACCCCTGGCTGCAGCTCTCTGCTGGCTACACCAGCCCCACATCTCACACCAGAGTGTCCTGGGCACAGCAGAATCCCCAGCCCAGGCAGCGCCGTGCCCACCCTGCACCTGGCCTCAGGCCAAGGGCAGCCAGGGGAACCTGGCCCCACTGCTCCTCCCAAAGCTCTGCACCTTCCTTCCCAGCTGGGGAGCTGCTGGCGACGTTTCTGGCCTGGGATTATTTATTGCAAATTCAAAGCAAGCAGTATGTCAGTCAGAAAATGAAGGCCCACTCAGGAGGCTCAGCGCTGAAATCAGCATGACACAGGGTGATGGATCAGCCAGGCTCCCACTGGCTCACTGGGAATACACCTCTTTGCACAGAAACACCCCTCAGAGATCCACCCATTAATCTGCCTTCATTGACTGTGCTGAGCAGCAGTGCCCCCCTCACCCTCCCAGCTGCAGAGCTGCTCTCTGTTTGCCTTTTCTGCTCCCAGCAGGAAGGGGGGAAGCGAGGAGCCGAGTGATTCACACCTGTCACAAGATCACCTGATGGAAGCTCCAGGAACAAATCCTTCACTGCACATGCAAGGTACAGTCAGGGTGACAGGCATGCCAAGCCGTGATTAATTATAGGTGTTTTGCTGAGGAAATTTCTGAGCATGAAGGGCAACATTTAAGCTGCTGATCAGCATCACTTTTTGTTATAACATGTTTGAAAACAAACTAATGGGTTGGCATAAGCCTCCTTGAACCAGCTTTGACAGCTGTAACTTCCACGTAAAAAGTAAAATTAAAAAATTCTTCAAAATGCACCCTTTCAGAAGCAGATTGCTTTCATTGCTTTCACCAAAATAAATGATGAAAAGTTGTCAAGAAGAGTGTTTGTGAAGCATGAGAGTCCAATGTGGTGAAAGAGTGTGGGCCCCACCACCAGCCCCTCTGACCCTGCTCCTGATGGTGCCTGAGCTCCACAGCTCCATGGGGGTGCAGCCATGGCACGGGAGGGAACCCACCCTTCTGAGGGTCCCTGCAGCCCTGCTCAAGGCTTCTGGGGTGGGAAAAGGCAGAGAATGCCCCCAGCCTCAGCAGGTCCCTGGGCCAGGACTGCAGCCCTGTGCTCTGCCACTCCTGCTCCCAGCACCAAGGCTCTACTTGCCTTGAGAACAAATAGAAGAGACCCAGAAACTGCTTAAAAATAGGAATTCCTATCCCAGCCAAGCACCTCCAGTGCTGACAGAGCTCTCGAGGGAGGTCAGCTCTGAGCCTGTTGTGGCCCCCAGGCTCTGTGGGCTGTGCCTGGGTCCATCCCAGCTGTGAGGGAGGTCAGCTCTGAGCCTGCCCGTGGCCCCCAGGCTCTGTGGGCTGTGCCTGGGTCCATCCCAGCTGTGCCATGCAGGGCTTGGCACGGAGCCCCAGCCCTTCAGAGACAAAGGCATGAGCCAGCTCTGCTCCCAGAACAGCTGAGGTCACTGTGGCACCTTTAGGTGCAGCCTCTCACCAGCAAACCACATCAAGTACAGGAGTTATTCTGCCAGTGCCTGGGCTCTGTGATTGCTCACTGCTGTCCTCTCTCTCCTCAGGCTGGACTCTGCCAGGCTGAGTGCCACTGAGAAGGGCAATTAATGCTCCTCCTCTTCCTCTGCACAGGAGCATTTTGAATGGGACCAAGCAAGGACAGGACCAGCTCCCAGCCAGGCTGGCAGTGCTGGGGACAGCTCCTGCAGAGGACACAGTGCCAGTTAAGCTCCCCAGAGACCCCAGTGATGGGCACCCCTTGCAGGGTGGGACAAGCAGTCTCCTGCACACCCACAATTGCTGCTACCCCCACCACACTCACCTGTGAACACCAGGCTGGCATTCTCCAGCTCTTCCTGTGGAACCTTGAAGCTGAAGGACTCATTGTAGAAGGGATCTATCGTGCCCCTCATGCAGGAGGTCTTCTTGGTTTTTGTTAATTTTAATCCGTGAACAAGCTGGATTTTCACAAAGGGATCTGGCAAAGAGCACAAAGCACAGGCCCTGTGTTATGGGGATCATGAGTCAGCAGCCCTGCTCACGAGGGCTGGGCACCACAGGGATGGATTGTGCTGGGAAGTGGCCTTTGAAAATGGCTGGGACTTGTACCCCCATGCTGCTCCCAGAGATTTGCAGTGGGCAGAGAAGCCAAGCAGCCAGATTAAAAACAGTCCCTGCCAAAAGCACAGCTAATGTCAGCCCTGACATGCTGCTCTTTTTGGAAAATGCCAAGATTCTGGCAGCAGCAGAGGCTGGGGCAGGAACGTGGGAAGACCACCTGAGGACAGAGGCACGAAGCAGCTCCCAGCCAGAGTGCCCAGGGCCAGCAGGGAGCAAAGCCCACGGCTGCCTCACACAGCACAGGGGATCAAAGCTCTGGTGCCTCACCTCAGCCTGGCTCAGAGAGCTTTACTTCAAATTTGGCAAACCCTCCACTGTATCTCAGAGTAAGTGTTCAAATACTTTCATTGTTGTTGTCTATACATACAAGAGGGACATCCAGAGCCTTGTATGAACAGGAACTGAGCATCAAATCCCCCTGGGTCCCCCACAAACTGCAGCCTCACTGATCTGCTTTAAAAGCACAAATAATCTGTGCATGAGTAATGTGAGAAAGGCACTGCCCTTTACCTGAACCTTGGCTCATGTCTGTCTGAAGAAGCTGTTTTGCTCTAATGATGTCCACGTTCAGTCTTCCTGCACTTGGTAGGTAGTTTAGGGACAATAGCAGCTCCCCCAGCTCCACTTCATTCTGCAGGGAAAAGAGAATGTGAAGATTTAGAACAGAGCTCAGAGGGGAAGAGAAGAGAGAGAAATTAAATAAATCCCATTTGTCTAAGTGCCTGAAAAATGAATTTTAGTCACGCTCTGAATTGTAACCAAGAACCATCTGTTGGTACCTCGTGCTAACTGGGAACAAGAAAGGAACCATCCCCAAAAGAATATCTTTCTCCAATCACCAATCCTTCACCAGCTTCCCACCAGCCAGACAAAGAGGACCTATAAGGAAGCAGGGGTACAAGGTCAGTAGCTTCTGCTCCATTTTTAATAGTTCCAGGTAGTTCTGATCTTACCAAGGTGCAGAACACCGACCCACTGGAGAAGACATTCCCTTTTCTCCTCAGCCCCCATGGGCCACAGCAGCCACCTGGGAAGTTCATGCAGTGGTTAAAGCACCCCTGGGTCACAGCAGGGCAGTTCAGAGTCCCTTGGCATCATCTGGCACAGACCATGGCACAGCCTGACTGTGCCTTGGCATCATCTGGCACAGACCATGGCACAGCCTGACTGTGCCTTGCTGCTCACCAGCCTGCCCATGGCCACAGCTCCACAGCAACAGCTGCTCAGCCACCATTCCTTTTCCTTATACTTAATGATGCTTAAAACTAGTCATTAAAGAGCTGGAGAGCTCACATCACTGCTCCTCAGACGTGAGGGTTTAAAATAAGCTCTCCTCCCTTGCCATGACCTGGCTCTGAGAGGCTCTTACTGCCAGATGCAGAATGCACACGCTGGAACCACTCTGGAGCCTGCAAACACACCAGGCAGGGAACTGATCCAGCTGCCCAGTGCCAGGTCCATGCAGGAGTGCAGAGCTAGTGCTTCATCCCAGACAAACAGTCCAAAACCAGCCTAGGTCAGGTGTCAGAGCCCATTCCAAGAGGAATAGGAGCTGCAGTGGTATTGCAATCATAACAAAAGGTTTGAATATCTTTACTGATGCCCCAAATATTAGATTACAGAAACCAGAAACTACGGGTAGACAGTAAAGTAAAAGGTTCTCAGAATAGCCACAGCCTGAAGTGACCCAAAGAACCAGGTCATCAGCAGATGGGCCAGACATGAGGCACAATCCCTGGCAAAGACATCGGTGGCTTGGGGAAACTGAGGCTGGGAAACAAAACCAGGAAAAGCATCTGATTTCTTAACTCAAATTCCTTTTGTCACAGCAGCTTGTGGGTCACACTGTGGGGCAGCACTGTGACTCCACAGCACCCACACCCACATTTACCACACGCATTTTCTTTTGTTGCTACAGTACTTCTGCCTCACCCTCCATCAGCCTGGGCCAGCTCCCACATCACAGTGCTGTTCAACAGATGATGTTTTAAGTTCTTTCCATCAAAAAGCCACTCCCCAACACACACCTGACCCTCTATGCACACAGTACTCACATACCTACACACACCGTGGTGCCCTGTGGTGGCACAACACAAGGATCCAGGAGTCTCACTTCCCAGGTGGTTTAAACACCATCTAATTGATTTAAACTATCATCTCTCATTTGATTTTGCCCAAAAATGCTCCTCTCAGGTCTGTGGCTGGAACGGCCTGCAGACATGTTTATCATCAAGAACAGTCAGTGATTTTTAATCCTATTAGCAGGACAGGGTGGAAGCACCACAGTGCCCACATCACCACCCTCAACAGGAGCCACACGAGGCAGCCCTCCACCCCAGTTCATTTTTTATAACACATAAACAACATTTTTAACAGACCCCGTCCTACTTGCATTCACTGCTGGCCAGGCTCCATTCAGGCTTAAATTCCTAGAAATTCAGGTGCATTTGGAAGTGCAAATTAGGAAACTGCTCAGTGATTTTATTACCTGCTGGGGAGAGACAAACAGCTCCAGCTGCAAATACCAAACTTCTGGCACAGCCAGGTGGCAGGCTGGCACGGGGCAGTGATGTAGGACCCTTCCAGTCACCTCAGGCTTAGAGTGCTGAAAATCTGCATTAAGATTTGGGATAATTACTTGTGGAGCTGTCCATTGACGGAACCTATTGACCTTATCCAAGAACTGCAGGAAATAAGGCGTTTCCCTGGGCCAGAGAGGAGCCGTGGAGTTCAGCAAGGGAAGGCAGAGCTCCCTGCTTCCAATTCATTTGCATTTCTGATCCATTTACAAAAAAAAAAAAAAAAAAAAAAAGCCTGTGCTGTACACTGACAGTGTCAGGCTGGATCTGTAACACCCACTTGGGCACTGGCAGAAGAACAGTGTTCCATCACAGCAGAACAGTGTCCCACCACAGGAGAACAGTGTCCCATCACAGCAGAACCATGTCCCATCACAGCAGAACCATGTCCCACCACAGGAGAACCGTGTCTCATCACCCTGCAGAGATGATGGAAGGAGCCCCTACAGTGTCACCATCACACTGCTGCCCTGCCCAGCCCAGCCCAGCCAGCCTTCCACAGGTACAGGTAAAACCTAATTTTCTGTAGGACCTAACCTAACAGGGATTTCAGCACCACTAGAAAAATCCTTTTGGCTATTTAGGCTTAAATTTGAGTAAGGAGAGATACAAAATGCTGTATTCTGTGATCCACCGAAGACAGCAGGCAGACTGTGAGCAGCTTTAATCAGATCAAACCTGATCTCACAAATCTCCACAGCACCTTCTGCCACTCGATGCTCTCCAGAGTGCCCACACTGGTGTTGGTTATTCCGAGGGCAGGAACACAGAGCCGCTGCCCAAAGGCCAGGGCAGGATGGCTGTGCTCAGAGCAGCCTCAGCAGAAGGGTTTCCAGAAGGAAGGCCGGATCCCCAGAGCTCAGCTCCCCGGACAAGTGACTCAGCCTTTTCACGGCTCAGCAATGCCTCTGATGTTATCAACGCCTCACTCCCAGCCCAGCCACCGGGATCTGGGAAACGCGCTCCGAAGGCTGCCCAGAGCCTCGGGGATGTGAGCCTCGGGAGAATGGATCAGCGGCTGGCGGTCCCCACGGGCTGGCACTGTCCCCGCCGTGCTGCACACTCCCAGCCTTGTCCCGTGCCTCAGTCACCGCCGGACGGGCGAGCCAGCAGGGAATTCCCGCTGCTCCCAGAAGCCGGAGGCGCAGGCAGCAGGCTCCAGCTCCCTGTGCCTTTCCCGGCTCGCCCATGCCATGGGTCCCTTTGCCGATGTGACAGCCTTGTCACCCAGCTCGGAACGCTCCGTGCTGCCAGAGACACCCGTGGGGGCACAGAGTATCAGCACCCTTGTCCTGCCTCTGGGATCCCCAGAGCTCCTGCAGGGCTGAGCTGACAGGAGGGGATGGATTCATGGATTCATGCACAAGAGCTGCCATCACCGCTCACCGAAGGGCAAGGAAGTGCCTGGATTTTGTGTTTCCTAGGTTTTTGCATCAGGAAACCACAGAGCTGTTGGTTTTGCCTTCGCTGTTTTGCTCCCAGTGCAGTGTGCCCCTCTGTGCTAAGGCATCAGTGCAGCTGCCATTATTATGCTGATGACGAGCTGATTCGTGCCCAGATCCCAGATGACCCTGGAAAAGCAATTTCCTGTTTGATGAGATGCCGGAGTGACACCAAGTCTGGGATGTCTGAGCCTCTCCTGAAGCTCTGATTAACATTTCACTCCCGGCTGAATTACAGTGCCAGGTTGGATTTGCAGCCTTGGGCTCGCCTGTGATCCAGAACCTTCTCCAGGTACTGCTTGGGCTGAACCCACGTTTTGAACCAGAGTTTTTTCTGTTCTTTTCTGTCATATATGAAACACAAAGAGGCTTCCCCAAAGGAAGATGAGCTTTAAATTAGTGCATATCTTGTTTGGACCAGGTAATTCCTTCCTCACAGCCCCGCAGACTGTTCCCTGTGCATTGCTACAACACCAGCAAAATTCTGCAGCTGAAACCCTTCCCAACAGGACCCAGAGCACATTACATCAGCACTGACATCTATGCATTGCTCCTAATGAAGTTTCAGATTGATTTTCCTCCTCAAGGTTATCTGTGTTGGTACCTCCAGGCACATTAGGAAACTGATGGTTTAGAACAGTTTGCTCCAGCAGGTTTTCTACAGCACCCTGTGACACAGCCATTGTTTGGGGAAGGTTGAGCTATTAAGGACCAGAACCTGAGAAAAAAAATATACTTACCAATGAATAGGAGCAGTGTTTCCTACATAACTGACACCAACTGGATGTATGATGAAGAGAGTCACAAAATCCCTTCCAAAGCCAAATGGTCATTGCCTTTGAAAGGCCATGAGAAAGCCTCTGTTGTACAAAAAGCTTGGAGAAGATATCCCATGGAGAGGTCCTGCTCCTGGACCCCACCAGGCTCTCCTCTCTGTTCCTCCTCCACAAAATACACCCCCAGAATCCCAGTTCTCTGCAGGAAGGGCAAGGAGTGAACAGCACTGAGGGGAAAGGATGAGGTGACCAGGAATACAGATAAGGTTAAAGAGAGAGCAATCAAGAAGAAAAATTTTTCAATGCTCAAGCTTTACAGACTCAAACAGGAAAGGAGAAAAAAGCCACTGTAATGGAACTAAGGAAAAACAAACATACAGAGTGAAATAAAAGAAGATAGAAAAACACAAGCCAAAATACGAAAACAAACCACAGGTTAAGAGGTTGTTATCATGATGGACAAACATCCATCACAGCATCCCATCACAGTTCTAACTCCAGTGACCTGCAGGGTGGGGGTATCCCAGGACCAGCTCCTCCACTGGCCACAGGTAAACTCCAGGATGATTTTAACATCCAGCTGATGAGCAAACACGGCCCCATGCAACCACCTCGTACCATCTTGAACAGCAGAACTGACAGGTCATTCCAGTGCACTCATAGTATGAAGTTAAAAAAGCAAGTCCAACACACACTGCCTCTGCTATAAAAATGGCTTAATTTGAGGGAAGAAGGAACTTCATGCTGTTTTCCCACCATAACTAGGCATTTTTTTTTTCCCTCCAAGCTCTCATTACTGCTGGTCTAAAACATTTATTCCTGCCCACTCAAATCTGCCAAAAGAGAAATGAATCATATGTCAATAAAACTTGGGGTCCTGAACATGTGCCTCAGAATTCCTTTCAGCGGCGAAATGTGCGAATCTGAGCCCAGCTCCAGCGAGGCCTGCCAACTTCATTCATGGCAATTAAGCAAAGCCACACACATTCCAGGGGATATTTAAGGAGTGCAGAGTGTTCCTATGGGGACTGGACTCGAGAGCCTTTCCATGAGCAGCTACTGGGTTTTAGAAAAGCAATAATTACCCTGCAAGAGAAAGCCTCCCAGAACAGCCAAGGATAAAGAATTTGGCAATACCTGCACTGACATTTTCCACAAGAAGCTGATGCCTGATGCATCAGCTGGCTCTGCTGATGCATCAGGCAGCAGCTCCCTGTGCCTCTGCTTTAGGCTCAGTCCCTCAGAACACCGAATGTGGATCCAAGCTCAGAAAGCGTTTCCGTGCAGGTACAAGCTCCACCCGAGGCTTGGCATGAGCACTCTGCAGCTCTGGCTCCTCAGGCTGAGGACAGCCTGCTGCTCAGCTGTACTCAGGTTCTCTGGCCACCCACTGCTGACAGGGAGCAGGACAGTGCTGCTCAGCACCTCCCCACACCAAGGGAACGCCCTGCTTGCCACTCACAGCAGCTCCAGGAGCTGAAGAGATTCCTCCAGCAATGAGGAGCTGTGCATCCCACCCACAGCCCTGGTCCAGCTCCCAGAGGAGCCAGGAGCTGCTGGCTGTAGAAGCTGGACCATGCCCCGCCTGGGAGAAGCTCACTGTCCCTGCTGACATTGCATGCACCAGAAGATTCTGGCTTTCCCCAGCTTTTGCAGCTCAGGTGCTGGCAGAGCCCTGTGCTAAGGCAGGTCCCAGCTCAGTGTGATGGTGGGACAAGGAGCTGGCACCTGACTTTATCAGCACACTCTGTGCCAATGGCTTCCAGGTGGAGACAGCAAGTGCAAAGCAGATGCTCATCTTAGCTCGTGTCGTTTGGGCACTTTCTCTGCTCTTTCACAATGCCTGCCATCCTCCCACTCCCACCAGTATGGAGAGAAAACTTCTCCACAGCTCCTGCCATCTGGATTCACTTTCCTCTATCTCCCTCCAGCTCATGATGTTTCCGTCTATAAATTCCATGAAAAAAAAAAAAAAATCACGTATTTTGTGTCTTTCATCTTCACGTCTCATGTCTGTGACTGTGTGTGTTTCTCTCCCTGCTGTTAGTGCTTTTCCAAGCACCTGCTTCAGCCTTTCTCCTGTGGCTGTGGGGTGCTGCCAGCTGCTGCTCCGTGTCACAGCCCCAGACTGGCAAATTTTCCTGACTAAAGATCAGACCTGCACCGCGGTGGTTTGTGGTGCTCTCCAGGATCCAAGGATGCCTTCTGCAAAATAAAATGCAACCGCACGTAGATATTTATTTTTGTCCCTGTCTATCAGCATCTCTCAACACAAAGCACACTTCAGCAGGCTCAGGTTCAATCCAACAAGAAACTGATAAAGCCTGTCTGTCCCTCAGCTAATCAAGCCAAAAAGTGAGAAGTATAAAAAATTTGTCAACATGTCAAATCTATCATTCCACAGGCAGAAGGTTCCAACTAGTATTAAAAAATCCCTCAGAAATTTCTAGCACAAACATCACTGTTACTGAAAGACATGAAAATGTATTTTTTCAAAGCAATAAGCTTTATTGTTTTACTTCTTCCAAAATTTATCTTAACCCTTTGATCAATTAATTTAATCACCACTAGGATGAAACATGCCTTACTCAGTGAACTTTAAAAATTTTATCATTGAGAAAATATGGGAAGATGATGCCAAACACCATCCCTGGATGTCCTGTAGAAGCACTGTTGATCCCTTTACAGTTGCAGTGTGCCAGCTGAGGTAAAATCAGCAAAAAGGTATGAAAGGACCACTTTACTGATCAAAGTGTGGAGGAATTTTTGCCTAAGTTTTTCCACATGATAGCAAGGGGATAAATGCAAAAGGCTTTTAAGCCTGTGCATTCAAAGGGAGTTTTGTCTTTCTCCTTCCTTTTATAAATATCAGAAATGCCAACTTCTGCATAAATAATTTATCTTGAATGCTGGTGAAGCAGACAGCACTGCTGAAAACAGCATCAGCTTTCAATGAAACTTTGGAGAGGGGGAAAGGAAGAGCTGGCTCTGAGCTTGGCACATGAAGGCAGAGATGATCTCTTCTAATCAAGGTCTGTATTAGCTGTGGAATGAGTCCATGTTACTCATAAAGAGATGCAAAATACAGAGAAGTATTTATCATGCAAAAGTAGGGAGCAGAGGGAGAAGCAAAACTGCATGGTGGGAACCACAGGAGGATAATGGGAGGCAAAGCCATGCCCTACACAAACACAGGTTCAGGGACCCCCTGATTCTGACTTGTGCACAACTTCCAAAACTTTCCTTTCTTGCCTGAGCATTGTTGAAGCTAATCCCACAGCAATCCTACTTCTGTTTCAGGAAATCCAGCTGGCTCTCCTGCAGTCACCTGGAGCCCTGCTCCTGCTCCCCTTTGTACAGTGCAGCAGAGAAGAAAGAGCTCCCAGCCCCTCTGCACACACAGAGGGGGCAGAGCCAGCCCCAGCTGGCTTCACTTCCAAACACTGCTTGGGGTATTCCCCTTCCACAAGTGTCTGATGAGAAATTTCCACTCCAAATCAGAATCTTGAACCCACAATGTAAAACAGCAGTGAGGCCAATGATTTACTGCTCATTTCATCCAGTATCTCTGGCTACGGCACTCTCCTGTGAACACCTAAAAATCAATGAAAAAGTGAACTATCCAACAGGGTTTAATTCAGCAAAGACTCCTTGGAAATTGCAATTTGTGAGATGGGAAGGAACTGGGAGAGGCAAGCTTGTTACACCAATCCTGTGTGATACTGCTGTCCTCTGTAAAACCTCTAGATGCTATTGACACTCTGTTCTTCCCTTGGTTTTTCACAGGTTCCGTGCCTCTGGCTATGTGGGTGATAGCACCAGTGGCAAATTTGGTAGGTAACCACCATGCCTGGCTGCAAAGCTCAGATCTTTCCACTGAACAGCCCTTTCCTGAGAACAGAGGTGAAAACACACAGACTGTCTGATCTCCTCTTCCCATCCCACTGAATGGCTGAAATGCCCAAAATTCATCCCACTTGCACCAGAAAAATATTTATGGCAAATTTAGTTTCTTCAGAGACCTGATGAAAACAAATCTACCACTGCTTTGCAGATTGTTGTTTAGGCATTATAGCACAGGTCTGGGTAGATTTCATCTTCTACATGTTTTATTGAATCAAATAATTTCTGAACTGGCACCAGTGGCTCCCCTCATGTCTTCAGAGCACAGGAATGACCTGGTGGGACAGTGTCACAGCACCCCTGAGAAGGGATGCACGTCACTGCAGTGACAGAAACACCTGCCCAAAGGTGCAGACCTCAGAGCAGTCTTGAGTTCTACTCGTTTAAGCTGACATAGGATCTTTGCTCATGACTATAAAAGACAGCTCCTCTGCCTCACATTGTTAGTCATAAAAGCAGTCACAGGCCCACATAATCCCAACCCAGCAGATGCTGTGTTAACAAGATGACAATTACTAATTAGAAACAGCATTACTTGCCAACAGGCAAAGGAACCACACATGCACACAAAAACCCCCAAAACAGCAAGAAAAACTGTGGCAATAATCTGATAAATTCTGTTACCTGAGAACTAGGCACAAGGGCTTTCCACCAGTGTCCACCTTTCACAAGGTCTACATCACTCAAGGGCATTGACACTTTGCCAATAACACAATGGCGTGAGAATTTGTCAAAATCCACTACAGTTAAAAGCAGAGTTCTTCTCTGGGCTTCTAAAAAGGGGATTTCAAATGTGTACCTCTCCTCAAACACCGGGTTCTGCGTTTTGCGCTTCACTCCGGTCTGCTTGGAGTTCTTCTGGTCAGGGAGAAGGCAGATCTTCACATAGGGGTTGGAGTGGGCCATGTCTTGCCTTGAACCATCGTAAGAAATTGGAGGAGGCAGATCTTTAGCCTCAATGACTCGCACTATTAGGTAATTATGCAGCAGATCATACTGTGTGCTAAAATGCAGCATGCCCAGCTGGTACTTGGACAAGATCTCCTCATCTGTCAAGGAGTCCATGTCATCACTATTTGAGTCAAGAGAGTACAGCCTTGGTTCAAATTTTCTAAAATAGTCATCTGGGGTGTAGGTTTTTCGCAGGATAGTTGGCTGAACTATTTCTTTCTTAGCTCCTATTATTCCGAACTCGATGGGTTTGATGTCAACTAGTGGAGAACTTGGCCTCCTCGACTCCAGACCTGAACGAGAGAAACACACAAATGTGATGGTTAGAAAGTCCACAAAAGCAGCTAGAAGTGCCCATCAGCTTTGGGTGCAGCCAGCACAGGCTCCACAGAGGGGCTTTGCCAGCAATTAACAGCACCCTCAGCCACGCTGAAGCACAAGCTGGCCTGCACCTCTCCCTCCCCGTCCCTCTGCACGTGCAAGTACCACGCTCGTGCTTCAGCCAGAAAAACAGGGCTGGCCCCTTCCACCGCGCTCCTGCAAAACCAACGTGCCTCCAGCTTGACTTGGTTCCCTGTCCAAAAGATGAAAGAGCAAGCACTACAGTTTGGTTTTCTCCCCCTCAAGAATTACATTAATGGTGGAAGGACGGCCTTACTTGAAATGCGCCGCGTGAGGCTGTAAGTGGACCGTGATGTATCCGAGGACGAGCGCCTTCTGTCAGGGGAAACATCCTGAAGAGTGGGAGGCAGCTCGCTGATTGCATTATCAGAGTCTCCATCTTTGTCCTCATTTTGGCTGCTTATCCTGTTATAATGAGAGACCTTTGGATGATTCAGCCCAGCACAAGGAGTTTATGCAGGATAACAACGTGTTCTGGCATTCTGGGGCTACTCTTGGGTGCTCGTCCCTTGATGCTCTGGGGTATCTCCTGATCAGCCTGGCAAGCAAAAGGCTGAGCAACTGACTTCAGACCTATGCAAAAACCACATTCTTCACCTTTCTGCCTGTCTTTCAAACAGTTTTATCAGTACTACAGCACAACACAGGCCACTAAGGCACATATAACTCAGATGTTGATCAGAAATATTATACTTCTCTCTAAGGAAAAAAAAATCAAACCAAAACCCCACAAACCACAAACCTCAAACAGTAGCTTCCTGCTGTAATTCACAGCTACACTTTGGAAGAATAGACTTCACTAGGAAGGAATCAGCAGAGAAAATCACCATGCTCAGATATCCCAAACCTACCACACACCTCCTGGTAAAACACTGCAGGTTTGCCAGTAAAGTTTCAAAACTGGATCTTACAGACAAAATTCATTATTTGCTATTTACTGGCATGCCTTTTTAAATATTTGGCCGCTTTTTATCCACTTCTATAAACCAGATGTGGTTCTCAGCAGACAATAACTGTACTGCCCAGGGATTTTGGTGGGAGCAGGGAAGTTGGCAGGATCTAAATAACAAAGCAAGTTCTGTAGCATCTTGGAGAAGACTCCACAGAAGGCTGGTATAATAGAGAAGTCCACATATGTACATTTAAACAAACTGAAAGGGGAGTTATGTATACAGACAAGTAAAACACATTCTGGTTAAAAACCCCAACATGTCCCAGCTGCAGCGGCTCCTGAAAGAAGTGAGGATCTCCCAACTCTGACTGAAAGCAGGGCAGGAGCAGACAGCAACAACTGCAGGAGGTAAAGTCTGCAGCTGTGTGCTCAGAGGGGAGTGCTGCTGATGGAAATGGAATCACACAGTGGGTCCATGACATGTGGTGCATCCTGCAGAACAGCCAGGCCACCAGACAGAAAATAGCAGCAGATCACAAGGAAAGCATCAGCACGAAATGAGCAAAGCAAAGGGGAATTCTGTGTGAATTTTGCTTCCAAGCCACCCTTTCTATGTGCACAACTCAGCTGGGTATAAATGAAATATATTGAATCATTTTCATTAGTAACCAATGACTGGAGCAGAGCACTAGATATATTCTGCTAAAAACAGTAAACTTGCATAAAAGCCCAACAAGCATTAAGAAAACAAACCAATCCCAAAACTAACTGGAAATTCTTATCCAAGCCACAAAGTTCACAGCAGGATCCATACAAATTTCACCAAGTCAGACTCACACAACTCATCTACACTAAAAAAAAAAAATTCTGTTGACAATCATAACCAAACCCTCTGCTAAAAGGGGTGTACAATATTTGCACAGCTCTGCAGCCCATTAAAGGCAGTCCAAACCATACAGTTTGATATATAATCAGTACTTGGAACACAAATAGCTTTTTCATGCCTAAATGCAGGTCCACACAATCACAGGTGGCATTTGGATATGCTTGTGTTTGAGAAGCAAATGCACAGAACAAGGCAGGGTGAAAAGGGAATCAGGAAGAGAGGCATTAAGGATGTTCTACAATGGGTAAACGTAATAGTGAGTTAATAACATACAGATGACCTTTAGTAAGGAAATTGCTACTGAGCCACAATAATTTTTCCTCAAATAAACTTTGGCTCTGGTTAAAGCAGTTCTGTTTCTGTTTAATCTGAACCTTTGGAAAGAAGAGTCGTGTCCTGATTTCAATTCAGTCTCACAGTGTGCACTGTTTATCTTTGGGGTTTGTGTAGAATATTCCCTTACAAGCAGCTCAAACATCCACCCTCGTTCCCAAGCCATTTCTGCAAGGACCAGGATGGAAGTGCTCCTCATGAAACAACAAGAAGTTACCATGCACTCAGGTCATTGCAACTGGACTCATTGCAAGAATTTACTTTTTTTTCCCTAAGCTGCCACTGCAAAAAATTCAGAAAGTGAGAAAAATCCACATTCTCCCAAGAGGAAGGGCTTAAACTTGCAAATTATCATCCACTCCTGAATTTCCAGGAAAATGAGGTGTCTCTGAGCTGCCAAAGGGAAAACCTAGGGCCAAAATATAGAGGATGGGTCATTAACCACAGGCATTTATATGTTTGCTCATTCACCAGTGAGGACCATAAAAACAGTTTTCCCCTGGGGAGTGGGTAGGAAGGTGAGGAAGGCACAAATTGCATTCTACATCACACCAGTGTCTCAGGCCCATGAAGAATAGGCAAGATGGAAAGACCCCAGCTGAAAACATAGATCTATTTTTAAAACACTTTCAGGCTGCAAGCAGGGAATACAATAAATTGATTTGTTCCCAAATTCAATGCACGCATCTAAATGCAAAATAAGGGGATGTCAGACCTGGTTTTCATGGTGTGGGTTTCCACTAAATACAAAACCCCCCTCTCCAAAAGTAAGAGAGGAAAAAAAAAAAAAAAGAATGAGGGGTTCAACTGGTATGCACAGATCTCTGAGCACTTAAAAACATTAAAAACCTTATTCTAAGAACAAGTCCAAATTCTTACTCTGAGTAACTAACTCATGTAACTCCAGAGATCATTCCTTACATCCAAAAATGCACTTAGAGATATAAAACTATAAGATCAACACAGTGAAAACAGAATTCTTCTTTGATTTCTGAATTCTGAGACAACATGGGATCATTTCCACCCTAAACATGCACACAAAAAGCTTGGGTCAACTATTTGTCAGCAAACAAAATATACCAAATCTGGCTCCTGCCTTTTACTTTCTTTTCCCCTTCATCTTCCAGACTCTTGTTCCTCTACAGGCTCATTTTCCCCCCTCTCCTCTCAATCACATCTCCTTAGGGAGAAGTAGAGGATCTATCTCCTATCTCCCTTTGTCCTTCCCACTTAAATGATTTTTGTGCTCCCTCACCATTTTCCAGCAAGATCCCCCTGGAAGCACAAAGCATTACCACTCTGCCTGGCACCACTCTGGGTCCGTGCCAGCCCACGAGGAGCCCACAGCATTTTCCAGCAAGCAAAGCCTCATGTCCAGCTGATGCACCCCTGTGTGCCAGCAGGCACCCTCAGAGATCACAGGTGTGCAGGGGTGTCCCACGAGGGGTGACTCCAGTGACCCTGAGGCACGGCAGCACCCAGGTCTCCTGGCAAAGCAAAGCCACTTCTGTCCTGTGTCCTGCTGCTGCCCCTCCCAGGCTTCACCTCTGGGAACTCAGCTTCTCTCAGCATGGAGCAGAACAGGGAGACACCAGCTGCACCAAACCACCCAGAGCTGGATGGAAAGATGGAGAAATGGCCTGGGCTGGGGTCACAGGGACCCTTCCCAGGGCTGTGAGCATCTGTGGGTGAAGCAAAAAGCGCAACAGGGCTGAGGAACTAGGTTGTTTTTCACCAGAGGTGCTGTCCTCTCCTTATGGCCATTCCATGAAGTTATTGTAGGGGCTTTCAGATGGAGCAGGACCAGGGAGAAACAACAACACAGGCTGCAGAGAGAATTTTACAAGTCCAAAGGTCTCCATGTTCTCTGCCCGTGGCAAAGTCCAACTCATCTGCAAAGCCACCACAGAGCTGAGACTGGAGAAGATAGGAACAGGGCTTCAGCACCCACATCAGCCCTTTAGCCAGAGAGAAGAATCCAAAACCTACGCCCTGGTACAATCACTCCACACCCCAAAACAGGCAGGATGTCCCTTCCACTGCTCAGGCCACCAGACAGGCTCTGAATCACCCTCTCACCACCAGCCCAGCTACTGTTCCCAAGATGTAATTGCTCCTGCACCAATCTTTCCACGTCCAATACTGCAGCCTCATCACTGTGCCCTCCTGTGTGTGATGCTTTCCTATTTAGCATTGATTTTGTTTCCATTCCCCATTAATTGCAGGTGAATCACTTTCTGAGCATATATCAGACTCTTAAATATGCTGCTCCACATCTAAAAACCACTCTAACACATCCTGAACAGCTTTATTTTTATTGCTTCAGTATTAATTACCATCCTGTTCTACCTGAATTCAAAAGTACATGGACAGGACTGCGATTTAAACATGAGAAAATTTATTTCATGCAGCACCAAGACATGACCCTTCCAGAGCTGACACAGAATAACAGCACATACTCACAGGAGTAGATAAAATTACCTGAGTGCCTCAGTGCCCAGCTACCAGAGTCTGAGCATCACACAGTGCACTGATCAGGCCTCTCCTGTGCCACAATTCTGGACATGCCAAAGCAGTGTCCATCAAATGGTCTGCTCCACAAAGCCCAGCCCAGCTGGCAAGGCAGCCACTAAAACACCAGAGAGCTCTGCCCCCCTCCTGGTTCCACTACTGCCTCCACAGGGTCACCTCTGTGCTGCGGATTCCTGACTGAGAGGGAGTAAAAGAGGGAAGACTTCACTGACTTCCTTTGTAGTGGATTTGCAAACATACCAATCAAAGCTCCAGATAAGACCTGGTGCTGTGGCTCTTTAATGATTTGAGAAGAAATTCTGAAGAGTACTAGGGTGATGCAGGAGATCAAGTCCTGCTAAATGAAACTTTAAATGAATTTCCTCTTCAGAGCACATAGGAGCTATGCCTTTCATATGCCCATATGATAACCACCTCCGTGCTAAGATAAGAAAGCATTTCAAAACAACCTCATCAGCATTTCAGCCAAGTTAAGTGCTCCAAAGGGTTGGTCCATCTGAAGAGGAAATAGGATTGAAGATGAAAGGCATCTTTAGAGAAGGGGACACAGCTAAACCAGTTATCCTTGTCATGCCACCTTACAAAAGAACTTCTGTCCTACCCATCAGAAATGGTTTTTACAAAGACTAACCTTGCTATTTGAGTTAACAGAGCTGCCCTTTTTCACCATGCCAGGAGTAGCCTGCCTTCCCACCCACAGGAGGTTCCTGCTCTCTAAGTGGCATCCTCTGAATGTCCCGTTGCAATTCACATCAGTACTCCTTGGTTAAAGCTAGGAAATCATGCACCTGAACTTACAGCCAGGCTGGAGTTTGAGCAGGAAAAGGTCCCAGGATTTCAACTTCATCTTCATTTGTTTGGCAGCAGCTACAGTCAAAACATTTCTGACAACAATTCCTGCAAGTCCACCGGCACAGCAAGAGATCCGAGATGCGAGCGAGCAGACCCTGGAGCCATTGCAAACCAAAGTACAAGATTACAACCCATCAATAGCTACTGAGAAAAAACACTCAGCTGTATTTGTGTTTGTGTTTCTGCAACAGAACATTAAGAACTATATTTATTTCATCCATACCAACAGACGAGTGCTATGCAGTTACCAGCCCAACCCCACTGATGCCATAACAAGGCAGGAAAATAAGCATTCTCTGCAGGTATTTTCCCCTCTAGTAGCAATGTATTATTATGTAGGTTGGCAAGAGGGTGATTTACAAAGCACCGTGGCCCAGCAATATGTTGGAGTGGAAACATGCATATTCCTCCACACACATCAACAATCTAACAGATCACCAAACATACAACAGGAGGAATTAAAACCAGAAGGTAAGTGAAAGCTTCAATTTAATCCAGCAAGGATCTATTTAATTAACACAGCAATGTGAACACATTTCATCCCTGTAGATGTAGCAGTAATATTTGTACAATCCATACACATGGAGCATTACAGCCCAACAAACTCACCACTAAAATGGATTAGCCAGAGCACACTATCCTCATGCTTCTGCTCTGCTACTATGATTAATTTAATGAAGAACCTTCAATGATATTTTTAGAAGAATAGTAGACCCAGAAAAGTCTCTCATTTCTTAGATTTCTGTGGTGGCACTGGCAGCCCCACTTGTAGCAGGGTTGTGTCAGCTCCCCACTGGAGCAGCAGCACCCTGTGGCCCCATTTCCACACCATCCCCACAGCCTTCCCACCACTTCAAAGCTCTGCTTGGAGAGAAGCAGAGAGCCAAACCTCACTCATTTCCCACCCACAGCAGCCCCAACTTCTGCTGTTCGTGAGAGGGCTCATTAAGCAGCACAAGGGCTCCGTGGGCACAGTGGGAGACAGGCAGCTGCAAGGGCACAGCACCTGCACCCAGGTCAAACTGCTGTACAACTGCATGTGACCTTGAGATGCTCCTGAGAAACTGAAGAAATAAAGTGCATGAGAGCTTCTCCATAGTTATCTCCCTAAAATACTCCAGACATTTGCAGCATTCATGAGTGTGGACCACGTGGAGGGGTTTCCTCACAGGAACCTGATCTGCAGAGAAGACTTCATAGGAACATGGCTTTTTGCTACAGTAAAACACACTTTTTTTCCATAAACAAAATCTGGGCACTGCAAACCAAAAAATTACCAGCCCAAAATGCAGTGCATTACTTATATCTAGGACATCAGTAAAGAGTCAGAAAACACGAGACAATCCCCTCAGGATGGAGCAAGCAGACAGAGTGGGGAGTGAATCATCAGATTAACTCACCTCATTTATTGGTTCCAACTGTCCTTTTAGACATCCAGGATGAAGCAAAGGGGAACAAAATGAAAAAGACAAAAACAAGTTAGCAGTGCTCAAACAACTTTAAATTTTCTGCCATGACATGCCCCAGCTTGGGATGAGTTTGGATTTCTGGCAAGACAGGACCTTGTAGATGTTAGAGGAAGGAGAGGCCTGACTGGGCATCAGCTTCTGCCATTTCAAATCCTTCCCTACCAGGCTCCTTCTGCTCCTCCCTTCCCACAAGCAAAGCTCCCAAACCCATTCTGAAGCATGAAAATCCTGCTCATTGCTTCTTGCTAATGGGTATCATATGCAACCACTTATTTTGTTTTCTTTAGTAACCCGCCTCTAATTGCAGCAACTACTTGCTGCTGACAGTAAACCATATCCAAATTTTTCAGCAGAAAAAAAAGGCTTTTCTCCACATTCAGCCCATATCAATGGAGTTCCAATGCCAACTCACTAAAGCAACATTTCTAGGAAGGGGTACAGACTGAATTCTCTCCATTGCATACACATCTCTGGGCACCTTCAGCCTCATCCTCAGATGTGACCTGAAGAACCCAAAAGACAGAAGTTAAAGTCCTTGAGTCCCACACTCCCATTCAAAAATCTGCACTGCAGACACCTCCCCCAAGCCACAGGGAAAATCTACAGCAAAGGAAGAAGGCATCACAAACCAGTTTTTTATTCACAAAACCACCCTTGGAACTTTATATAGATATAAAATGGACCCATTTCCTTTGGAGACTCCCTAGCATTTCTGATACCTGCTGAAATGTCTTATCCATTGCATTACCTTAAAAATGTCTAAAAGTTTCCTATTTGCCCTGGCTGTCTTTGTATATGGGGAATCCCTAAAAAAAAAAAACCCCACCAAACCAATACAAAACCACAGAACAAAACAATACCCAAAAAACCCCCACAAAAGACTCCATCCTACTCTTCCAAAGAGTACATCCTACTCTTCCAAAGTTGGTTCCTAGCTTCACACCCATGACATGACACGAGCAGCCTTTTCTGAAGAAGCTGGTACGCAGAAGTTGCCTTTCGTTCCAAGAACTCTGCCATGGACCACGTTTTGGTGCAAGCCTTCCTTTTAAACTTCTTGGAAGCCAGTGCTTGTCAAAAAAGCCACCATTTGTTAGGAGCAGTTAAAAGACTAGAAGAGCTGTGGTGCAATGAGACAAGACAGTGATTACAGATACCCATGGGCCAGCTGTTTAAGAAAACGCTAGATGGTTAAAAGGGTTTTATCATTCCTTATTAATGCAAAGTTGCAGCCAAAGCTCCAGTGGTTTAGCAGAGCTGCAAGGAGGATATTTAAATTGCTCTGAAACAAAGCGGCTGGATCGGCGCCACGCGATCGAACGCCGAGCACATGTCACACAGAGAGAGGGCTTTTCCAAAGGGCCCACGGGGACACGGCAGGCTCACAGCCAGCAGCCTCCTGGCCACCGTGGGTCACAGCCCTGGGAAGCCACCCCTGTGTGCCACCAGCCCCGAGGGCACACAGCCATCCACAGTACTGGGACAGAGCGAGCCTGTGGCCACCCAAATGGGAGGGCAGGGACAAGGACTGAGTGTGACAGTGCTGGAGAGGTAAACAAGTCAACAGCAGCACGCAGGGCTGAAATGCAGGAGCCCATGAAAGGAAAGCAAACACGAGCACCTGTCCATCCCCCTCCTCGCACCAGGCATGAGGGGCAGGGCTGGGAAGGACAGGGCTGGGGGAAGGACAGGGCTTGGGGAAAGGACAGGGCTTTGAGAAGGACAGGGCTTGGGGAAGGACAGGGCTGGGGAAGGACAGGGCTGGGGAAATGACAGGGCTTGGGGAAGGACAGGGCTGGGGAAGGACAGGCTGCAGCAGCGGGCTGGTGCTGGGGATCCCCGGCAGCAGAGCAGCTACCATGTGCTCAGCAACCCCTGGAGAACGCTCAGTCTCCAGGGTCAGGGAGGCACCATCCTGCTCTGCCACGTCATGCCAATTGGCCAAGCAGAGAACGAGCCAGATGGGAGTCTCCAGCCACGAGCGATCCCTCATCAAGGGCGAGGCTGGGGGCAGGGCTCCATCTCCACAACCTGCTGCAGGGCCCCTGGCTGGGGGTTACCTGCTCCAGGTCAGCAGAGCCGCCAATCCCAGCCAGGTCCTCCGAGCAGTGACAACAAACCACGGTGGCAGTACCCCCAGGGATGCTGCAGCAGGGTGGGGTCCCCGCTGCTCACAGACCGCGTTTTGCCCCCGCAGTTACGCCCCAGGAAAGGCTCACAAGCTCCATCGGCAGTGGACACCGCAGCCTGGGGACAGTGCGGTCCCCTCAGCCACACATCCCCCACCATCCCACCAGTACGGGGACGCCGGTGTGGCGATAACGGGGTGCTGCTGATACCCTGCTCCGCACCCAGGTACCCCCACCTTGTACCCGCGGGCCCCGACGGCCGCGCTGCCGAAGGCCTGCCCGGCCGCACTCGAGACCCCCGAGCCTCGCAGGGCACCCCGGGCGGGGTCCACCCGCGGCGACTCCAGCCCGGCTCCCGGGACAGCTCCCTCAGCATCCCCGCTCCCGCCCGCCGGGCGCGGCGGCGGCTCAGCCCCGAGCGGGAGGGGAGCGCGGGGCACGGCGCGGCGGGCGGAGGGGACACGGCCCCGCGGGACGGGGGCACGGCTGGCGCCGGTGGCGGGGTCTGCAGCAGCGCCCGCCCGGCTGGAGATGCCCCCCCGGCTCGGGTTCACGCGAACCGCGCGCTGCGCTCGGGGCAATGGCTGGGAAGCGGGCGGCTCGGGGGCCGCTCAGGGTCTGACCAACCCGACAAAAATTCAGCCCCACAATGCTGGGAGAGCCCATCCATGAGGCTCAGCCCAAGGATCCCTGCAGCCCAGGGGCCGCTGCCCCCCTCCCGCCGGACCGTGCCCAGGCTGGGGCGGCCCATCGCATCTCAGTCTGCCCACGGGGCTCAGCATCCTCCTCTCTCCAATAAGTCTTTGTGCGGGATCGGGACGGGATTCCTCGTCCCCGGGGCCATCCCGCTCCCCCAGCAAAGAGAGGCCCGAGGGCTGCTCGCCAGCCCCGCGGGGATCCTCTCCAGCCCCGGTGTCTCGCTATCAACAGCTGCCGGCCCCGCTCCTGCCCCGGCCCCGCCTGGCCCCTGCCCGGGGGCTGCGGTCGCCTCCGGGAACTCCTCCCCAGAAGTTAACCCGAAGTTGCGCACCCGCACCGGGCACGGAGCACGGGGGGCCCCGCCGCGGCACCGCACCCGTCCCGCACCGCCCCAGAGACCCCCCCTTTCCCCGGGGATCTCCCGCGCCGCGCTCCGCACGCACCTGGATGTACGCCATGGCTCCGCGGGGCTCCGCGGGCGCGCACGGCCCCTCCCGCCGCGCGGCCCCACCCGCGCCGCAGCG